>NC_033795.1:32079815-32137706 GCF_001876935.1 Asparagus officinalis
ATGTTTGTGAAGGTCAAAATGCTTTAACTTCTCATCATTTTTTAACTTCAAGATTGAATTATATACACGCGTGCATAGCGTACACAAGAAATATATTCCTCATTAAGAGCATTTTGGTGCATATCTATTAGCCTCCTATGTTTAGTAACATCGTTTCAGAACAATGTGTAAAATAATGTGCACTTTTCTAATACACTTTTACGTATAGATTAAATAATTTAACATTTTATCATATAAATGCAGATATTCTACTTGGTTGGATTTGCTTTGTTTTTCTTGAAAACATTTCATAGGTTGTGGGTGATTTAGGTAAGTGAAGGAACTTTCTTCTCTTTTCTCTTTATTTGTGTTCATAGTGATGGTAACTCTTTTTCCTTGTATTTATCTTCTTCTTCATTTAAATATTTTTTATTATTATTATTATTATTATTATTATTATTATTATTATTATTATTATTATTATTATTATTATTATATTACTTAAAGGAACAGAAATAACCTTAGCATAGCATATAATTGTGATTAATGATGCGTGTATAATGTACCAAATTTCTCAAGATAAAAACCTCATGTACTATTGAACTTCAATTAAAATATACTTAACACATTGAATTGACTTTTCCTTGTAGAAATTTACATTATAATTCTTGGATTGCATAATCACTGTACATTTGCGTAAGAGGACCTTCTTCAAAATGACTTTAAACCAATGTTTGAATTGAACATAAATATATATTATTATTGCTTTGTGTGTATATGTGTTTATTAATAACCTATTTCATTATTTTTTAACAGAAGAACATATTCTAATCCATTTCTGATGTTTGTGAAGGACAAAACGCTTTAACTTCTCATCATTTTTTAACCTCAAGATTGAATTATGTACACTCACGCATAGCATACACAAGAAATTTATTCCTCATTAAGGGCATTTTGGTGCATATCTATTAGCGTCCTATCTTTAGTAACATCTTTTCATTACAGTGTGTGAAATAATGGGAACTTTTCTAATACAATTTTACATCTAGATTAAATAATTTAATATTTTGTCATATAAATGCAGATATTCTACTTGGTTGGATTTGCTTTGTTTTTTCTTGAAAACATTTCTGAGGTTGTGGGTGATTCAGGTAAGTGAAGCAACTTTCTTATCTTTTCTCTTTATTTGTGTTCATAAAGATTAAGGATTTGTAGGTTGCTGATTCTCCCATCTATCAAAATAAATAT
The DNA here is from genome assembly GCF_001876935.1 of Asparagus officinalis. Taxonomy (NCBI): domain Eukaryota; kingdom Viridiplantae; phylum Streptophyta; class Magnoliopsida; order Asparagales; family Asparagaceae; genus Asparagus; species Asparagus officinalis. Next base: position 32,081,043 of record NC_033795.1, read on the forward strand.
TATTATTTTATATAAATTTATAATTTATATAACTTCGTCATATATTATGGGCATTAAAAATTTTGAATTGAAACAGAAAAGCAGACACTTCTTGTTTTTGCTATGCATGCTTTTATTTAGTTTAAATTTTAATTTTTAGACTGAAGCACATTAAAAAGCTTAGTGTGAAATTTGGATATGTGAATTTCTTAGATTTCAGATAAATTTAGGTATGATACTTGTATATGTGTATGTTCTTAGATTTTAAATAAAAATTTCTTAGATTTCAGATAAATTTAGGTATGATACTTGTATATGTGTATGTTCTTAGATTTTAAATAAAATTAGGTATGATATTTGGATATGTGAATGACTTGAATTCTGAGATTTTTGCATCGATCACCACTACATATCAATTTTTACCAATTCACTGAAAGTTGCGTCTGATTGAGTTGGTTTTAGTATTTTAAGTTCATCGATCCTTGGATATCTACCTTCACTGAAAGTTGCGTCTGATTGAGTTGGTTTTAGTATTTTAAGTTCATCGATCCTTGGATATCTACCAATATGGTTCTTCCAAAATTTTATTCATTACCTTCTGTAACATTACAATCTATAAATACATTACATTCAACTCATTTAACTGAAAATAAATGTAATTAAGATAGATAACTGTTTACAAACCCTTTAACTATTGTAAATATAACAAAGTTATCATCATCTTTCATTTCATTAACTTAACAAAGGTGCCCCTTTTGTTACTCACATCCATTCCATCTGTCTCCACCTCATCAATTATCGGTTATCAAATTGCAAATATGATAATTGTTGTCATCAAGAAGCTTATTATTATCCTCATCAACCACAAACCTTCTCTTCAATCTTCTCCTCAAATATCAAATTTTAGGCGGAAGGATTAAGAAGTGAACAAATTGAGCAAGGTTTTTATAAGAGAATAAAAATGTGTTGAGTCCCAAAGAGTTCTCGAGGGGATTGAGGTGAGTTTCTCTTTGATATTCTGTTTCCTGTTGTCGAAAATGAATCTTTGCTGGGGTCCTATCATTTTTTTTTCATTTTTCATGAAAACGTTGTGTTGGGTTTTAGATATATATTGCGTTTTGTTTGTTTTAAATGCCCATCTATGTTTCTACCGTGGGTTTTACATTGGTATTAAAAAAGTTTAATCTTGTGCATATTTGCATTACATCTAGATTGGAGGCATTTCAATTATTTGCATTGGATCATGGGTTGCAGATTTTGTATATTTACTGATTTTGCTAATTGATTTGGTATATGGATTTCATGAAACTGCTAAAATTGGGGGTGACATACTTGTTGTGTTTCTCTTGTAGTTCTTGTGTTTACTGCTTTTATTCTTTGTGTTAATTGTGTTTTTCTCTATTTTCTCTTGTCAAGAGCTTGAAACTTTGACTGCATAAAGTTTACTGCTTCATGGTGAGTTTGATCATTGAGAAATGTAAGTAGTTGTATTGTTGTGAGAAATATAATGATTGAGTTTATGCTAACGTCTTTTCCTAAATATATTATGAATAGGGGGAATAGGCTCCACAATATCTCATAGGGAACAAAGATAAATTTCAAGCTGTTGGGTATGATTCAAAGACCCAAGGCTATCAGACTTCCACCAATGTCGGCGATAAGATCGTAAAGTCATGCGATTGACATCTTTCTATGGTTTTGCTGCATTATGTGGTAAATAAATTGCAAGATCTTATTGTGTCTACTTTCTTTGTTCAGCATGTAATTGGAGGATTTGAGGAATATGCTGGCTCATAGATTGGTGTCAAATTTTTGATAAGTTGACAGGAAAATGGTGAGATTCAATCTCAACTAATTATTGCTCCTTTGCTACTTTAGCATATAGTGTTTGATTGTTTAAATTTTCATGGAATTCACAGGTCTTTTCCTAGTGTATTGGGTTGTAACAACCGTGAATTTTGATACGTATTTAAATAAAATTTTCTCGTATTTAAAATATTATATTATATTTTATTAATACTTTTCCTAATTTCTGGAATTTTCTGAGTTTTCAAAATAAATAAATAATAAAATATATAGTCTTGTATTTTTAATTCTGCTAAATATTAATTTACGGTTTAGTGATTTTTATATATAATCATTTGGTGATTAATATTATTAATGACTGAAATTTTTTATTCATAACCAAAATGTGAAATATATGTACCTCAAAGACATTCCAGTGATAACTGGAAGAAACAACTATCGTGTTTTTTTACATTTGCTCAATTCTTTCCTTTATGTGGATAGGAATATCATCATTAAGGACTTTAGACAGAATTAGAAACTTCACTGTCTTGAACACAAAATCAGCTCCTTTTGCTTCATGTTGAAAGATTCTTTGGTTCCTTTCTTTCCATATAGCATAGACTGTAACTGACAGTGCCAATCTCTTAAGCTTCAACATGAAACCCTTTCCTTTCAGTTTTTCACTATACCATTGAATAACACGCTCCCAGTTGCAAGTTTTCCACCTGAAATTCATCCATTCCATAGTTCTGTTCCAGATAATAGCAGAGAATTCACATTCAAAGAAAAGATGCCCAATGGTTTCATGCTTTTGATGAGTGCATAGAACACAGGAGTTAGTGTCGAGGATCCCCAAGTGACACAACCTGGCTTTTGTTAACAGTCTAGATTGGATAGCAAGCCAAAGTATAAAGGAGTGCTTAGGATACATCCATCCATCCCAGACTGTTCTAAACCAAACAACAGGTGCATTTTGCTGTATGATTTCATTATAGATAGAAGAAATCTGAAATTTACCTCCAGAACAGCACCTTGTGATAATATTCAGCACATTTGAGATATTTCCAAACTTGGATATCATTTTATCTCTCACTTTAAGCATTTGCTTCCACATCCATGAATCATTCAATTTTACTTGCACTTGCCAGATGTTTGACTGCCTTAGATAATGCCCATGAATCCATTTGATCCACAATAGATCCTTCTTGAGGTGTATCATCCAAAGGAGCTTCATAGCCGCTGCAAGATTCCAGGCTCTAGCAGAGAAAATCCCCAAACCTCCATGCTCTTTATCTTGACATGCTGCAGTCCATGATATCAGATGTATTTTGTGATTCCACAAGAATTCAGAACAGAGATTATCAATTTTTTCCAGGACTTTAATTGGGAGAACATAATTGCTAGTCCAATAGAGCTGAACACCCAGAATAACAGTTTTAATCAGCTGCAGTCTTCCTGCATAAGACAGAGCTTTCTTCTTTTGCCAGTTTTGAAGCTGAGTAGATATCTTATTGATCAATGGATAGCAGTCCATATAAGACAGTCTCTTAGAGATTAGTGGTACTCCTAAGTATCTCACAGGAAGTACTCCTTCAGAGAAATTAAGGAGAGCACAAATTTGAGCTTTTAAATCATCTCCAATCCCACTCATGTAAATAGAACATTTGTTAGGATTTGTTTCTAATCCAGACACACAGCTGAAATCTGAAAGGCATTCTTTTAATTTTGCAATAGAGTATAGATCAGCCTTGCAGAAAAGCAACAGATCATCAACAAAGAAGAGATGGGAAATTTTCAGCCTTGAACACTTTGGATGATATTTGAACAGTCTATCTTCTTTGAGCATGCATAGCCTTCTCGAAAGATACTCCATTCCTAAAACAAATAGGTATGGGGAAAGAGGATCTCCTTGTCTTAAACCTCTAGCTCCCTCAAAATAGCCATGAAGTGTGCCATTTAAAGATAGGGAATATTTTGGAGTACTAATGCACTGCATGATCCAGTTAATCATGTTCTTTGGAAAGGCTAAATCAGTGAGCATATCTTCAATAAATTTCCAATTTATAGTATCAAAAGCTTTCCTTAAGTCAATGTTAAGAATAGCTCTTGGAGTTGTGGACTTCCTGCCATAGTGCTTGATCAATACGATCCTAACTGTAAGAAGGTTTGATCGCTCGATTTGTGTGCCTCTCGTTCATTGAAGGAATCGAGAGGAGATTTTGGTTTTGGTCCTAACTGTATGAAGGTTTGACCAATTGGGAACTTTACGTCCAGACTCTAACAGAGAGAGTGTTGAGTGCACAGACACGGTGAGAATTTGAATGGGAGTTCTTATTCATTACATTGCTGTGGTTTTGGGAACTTCCCGTTACATAAATCGTCCACCCCCAGTTTCCTCTGCGGAACTGGTTCGGACATTATTATCAGTTACCTAACCGGGTTATCCTTAAGAATATTAGCTTAATATTCTCCAGGAACTTCCCGTCAAAAGTGGGGAAACAGTTTAGACTCATATACCTATTGGAGTATGCAGGGAGCAGTTTAACCTCTTGCACCTGTTGGAGGATTGAGAAACAGTTTATACTCGTATACTCTTTGGAGTCTTGCCGTTCTCATTTGGCTTATCTTAGCGTTATGACGCCGGCTTCAACCAAGGTCTGAATGCTATTCTTGAGAGTGAAGCAATTCTTGGTGGGATGAAGGACCCTCCTGTGGTATGCACAGTACTTTGGATCCGTCGTGTTGTCAGCTTCCTCCTGATTTGTGATAGGTGGTAGCTTGATCTTGTTGCTTCCAAGGAGGGATTCGAAGATGGCTGGAACGTCTTCGTCCTTGAAAGAGTACTCTTTTTGGAGTCTCGGACCCGAAGTCTTTTGCTGTTTTCGGAGTTGCTTTTGCGACGTCTGGTTAGCGTCAACAGCTGTTGCAGGTGATTTGCCTTTGCCACGAGAGGCAAAGTTAGAATTCGGAGGCTTAGTTGTTGATTGACCCCTCTCGGCTTTCTTCCTTCGGAGGAATCGCTCAGCTTGCTCCCCTCGGACCTTCAGATCCTTCCACGTTTTGGACGGTGCTGTTCCCATAGCTTCTAATACATCTATGGAAAGATTATTATGGCACGTCTGGAGTATGAACTCCTCCGTGACCGGATCTCGGCAGTTCATTGCCTTGTTCCGGAAGCGTTTAACAAAGTTTTCCACGAGTTCTCCATCCTTCTGCTTTTCTTCAAAGAGCGTCCCGATTGACACCTCCGTGTCATCGTCGAAGAAATTAGCGAGAAACATGCTTTCCATATCGTCCCATGTAGTGATACTTCCCGGTTTAAGCCGGCGGTACCAATCAAATGCAGCAGCGCGAAGGGTTCCTACGAACGATCGTACCATTAGAGGTTCGTTACCTGAAATGATCCCCAGGTGAGACTTGAAATAAATCAAGTGTTGGGTAGGGGAGCCCCTTCCATCGAATGGTGTGAAGTTGATCAAATTGAACTTCGGTGGGTATGGAATGGAGTCCCACTCCCTCGGGTAGGGACACGGAATGCCAGTCTTTTTTACTTCTTGGGCAGACATCAAAGCATTGATTTTGCTTTCCAAGTCTTTCATCTTAAGATCTTCGCCTACCTCACTCTTCTGGCGATTTTGGGGATGGATATTGATACCACCCCCAGCGTTAAGAACGCCTTCCGTATTCCTGTTCTCGCGGGGAGTCTCCATGTTAAGATTTTCTTCTACCTCTGAGTCGCTATCTATCTGATTAGCGGTCGGATGACGACTAGATTCACCGCGCTGGTTTGTCAGCTGTTGGAGTTGTTGTGCGTGTAAATCTTTAACACGTTGTACAGCCATCTCCATTTCAATTTTGAAATCCTCTTTTTGCTTGGCCAAAGCTTCTTGAAGAAGTTGAGCCATCTGTTCTGTGGTGATCATGAACGACTCTCGAGACTGTCCTGTACTGGATACAGTAGCATCTGAAGCAATCGCTGAGTTAGCATCCGATGCTTCTTCGTCTGAGGACTGTCTTCTCTGGATCCTGTTGTAATTGTAATCCCTAGGCCTTATAGCCCCGGTTTGCAGCCGAGTTAACCGTTTGGACATTTGTGAAAAGGGCTCAGGGTTGTAGCGCCGCGTGGACTTTTCTTTTTCTGCCATATTAATCGTGAATTCCGAGAGTTCACGTTCCCGAACGGGTGGCTTTCTTTTACGGAAATGTCTTGATTTGTTTCTCTCCGTTTCTGTAGAAAGTCTTTCAAACACTGAAATCCTTTGCGAGGCAGTCTTGGAACAGTTACATTCTGCTAATACTGCCTTGATGAGTTTAGTACAAGGACAACGAGAATCCCTTTCTCGGGAGTTTCTCTTCCGAGATTTACTCATACCCCCAGTCTGATAGTACAGCTCATCGATATTATTATCGGAGCCACCTATCTTGTGTTGGCATAACCCTCTTATTCTATCATCGTCTTCTTCTGACGAATAAAGCTCTCTTTGAGGGTATATCGCTCTGTCATTATTTTCAAGAGTCGCTCGTTTGAAAACTCACCTTCGCGCGTGTGAGGGTTTAACAGAATCTCGAACTTCTACCCGTAGCCCAAGGCGAGCGGTTACTGGTACTTTCTCTGTATGAGGAGTTTTTGAGTTACTGGAGATTCGCTCCCGTCCCCCATTTTGACCAATCAAGCGGGGTTTGTTTTTATGCAAAGGGCCAAGACGATCCATAATGCTCATTTTAACTCGGGATGAGTCCACGCCGCCGTGGGGTTTTACAGGAGGTGGGGAAGTCATTGGAACAAAAGCAGGAGCTGTCGGAGACTTGAAGCTGGTCGCAGGAGGCGAAATTTCTGCAGACAGAGATGAACCAGCTCGCGGGTCAGCAATTGGTGACTCGGCCTTGGCCGAGCCAGCGTTTGGTGACTCGGCCTTGGCCGAGCCAGCGTTTGGTGACTCGGCCTTGGCCGAGCCAGCGTTTGGTGACTCGGCCTTGGCCGAGCCAGCTTTTAGTGACTCGGCCTTGGCCGAGCCAGCGTTTAGTGACTCGGCCTTGGCCGAGCCAGCTTTTAGTGACTCGGCCTCGGCCGAGCCAGCAGCCAGTGCCTCGGGTTTTTCGGGCTTTGTTCTGGATTTTGGCCTCCAGATTTGTCGTGGTTTCGTCAGTTTAAAATCTGCAGTACTTGTTTGTAGTTTCTCGGCCTCTTGTACTAGGATTCTTGCGTGCGCAAGTAAAGCGGCGGAGCCAGCAGCCAGTGCCTCGGTTTTTTCGGGCTTTGTTCTGGATTTTGGCCTCCAGATTTGACATGGTTTCATCAGTTTAAAGTCTGCAGTACTTGTTTGTAGTTTCTTGGCCTCTTGTACCAGGATTCTTGCGTGCGCAAGTAAAGCGTGGCGCTTCTTGGTTCGTTCTTCAAGAATGGAACGTGTCCTCTTAACGGGGACCCATTCATTTGTTATTGGTTTGGACCAATGGTTAAGTCGCTGTTGTGCCTATTGGCGTCCTCTAGACTTCAGATCCGCTTCATAGCGGATTACATCCATTGGCTCAGAGGCCTTGGCCAATTGGTGTGCAAGGCGTTGACGCCGCCTTTGACGTGCCCTCTTGGATAAAGTTGGCTCGGCCTTGGTAACTTCAGTTTCACAAGGAGTCTCTTGAACTGCTGCGGAGCACTGGGGTGAGTCTGAGGGGGGTAGTGAAACGTTGTGCGTAGATGATTTTGTGAACAATCGGTTATTCAAGAATATGAACGTTGACTCTAGGTGAGATAAGGACAAGTGAGTTGTGATAGGATGGCTAGTTGTGTTCTTTTCATACATAGATTGGGGTTAATATTTAATTATCTACCATTTGAGACATATGGTATATACATGAGGGTTTCCTTGTTTGGATTATTTCGCTCGACGTACTACGTCTCTTGTTGTAGATTTTTAAATATTAATTCTATCTATTGTATGATCTTGTTGCTTGGATGGTTTCTGATCGCTACCTACATGATCTTGTTACTTGGTTGATTTTTGGATTCGTATGATTATTAGTATTCCAGTTGCACGCCTCTATCGTTATTACTATCATCACATGATCTATTTCTGTTTCTGTTATCGCATTAACCACGCATATATTATCATTACCATTATTGTATTTGTTCCTACCTTGGGGGATCTTGCTGTGTGTTATACACGCTGATGTACTCCTATTTTCCTGTGCCGGGGACGCGTTAGTCCGTGGACCACCGCAGACCAAAGCCGATCGACAATATAATTACGCTCTTGTTTCACGAGGGAAACAATTACGGAAGCGACAATCACGACCAAGCGAGATTGTGGCTCTTCTCGAGATTAAAACCAAGTTTAATCCGGAGGAAAGAAGGGAAGAGAATCACAAACCTTTCGAAGGGGCTTTCTTTATGAAAGTGTTCGCCAAGCTCTGATGATTCTCCTCTGAAATTCGTGGTTGACTGGTCAATTTGACAGCACCTCGCCTTCTTAATCTCAGATCTCCGATCCCCTTGAAAGAAGACCTTAGGCTTCTATTTATAGGCTTTTTGAGATGTGTCTCCTAGTAGGAATTGATGTTTAAACGTTATCTGCGGTTTATAACTGTCTAAACGTGTTTATGGATAACCTCAGAGCAGTTGGAGAGGTTTTGGGACGAAAGAATCCTTAAAAATCATTGAAATCCGTGTTTGGGGAGGTTTACTATGCGAGTCAGCTTCTGGTGACTCGGAACTGTGCGAGTCAGCTTCTGGTGACTCGGAACTGTGCGAGTCAGCTTCTGGTGACTCGGAACTGTGCGAGTCAGCTTTTGGTGACTCGGCACTGTTCAAGCTTCTAAGCAATGTTTCGTGATTCTTCCAGCTTCTTTGTTTTGCGTACGCTTCATCGCCTTGCTGATTTTGGATGAATTCCTTTGACTTGGATAATAACGTTTATCGTCTTTTCCTTGTCTTGCACTGTGCGAGTCATCATGTTTGTTTGTTGATTAATTATTTCATTAAGTTAGATTTCATATTGAGTTTAGTTTTGATTATTAGTCATTGATCACACACACCACTTATTGAGCTTTTAGCATTTTATACATTATATAATTGGGTTGTGGTGAGTAATACATTGAGTATGAGCTTTATTGAGTTCTCATCTTGTTAGACAACAAAATAATTTATAATTGAGCTTATTTGTCGAGAGATCACATTATAATACACAAGGACACCGAGAGGAGTGGTTGGGAGACACGTGGTCAATTCCAAGAGGAGTGGCATCGGTTGTAAAGCCTAGGGAGAGGTTGTAAATCCGAGCACTTGAGGAATGCGACACATGCTAGGCCAACACTTAGAGGGTGTGTTGTGTGATTGCATTGTGAGTATTGTAAACTTTTGTCGGTGAGCATTGAAAATTGATTGTGTAGTATGTTTTGAGATAGTGGATATTCTCCTCGAGAGTGGGGAGCAGAGACATAGATTGGGAGTGACTGAACTCCATGATCATATTGTGTGTTTGTGTTTGTCATTTGTCACTATCTCATTTGTATATTTGTTCATGTTTATATCGCCCTTGGTTTAATTACATATTCTTGATCATAAGTTGTTGAATATTATACTTGCTAGGATATAATTGTTAATAAGTTTTAAATTAGTATTAAATCGGATTAGATTAGCAAATATCCTATTCATCCCCCCCCCCTCTAGGGCAATTTCAGCTAATGCCTACTTGACCGAGCCCGAAGATGTAGGTGATCTCGGTTACATCGGCTATTCAGATGATGAATCTGATTTCGGGGTAGCAGGTGAAGAGATTGTAATAACCATGAATTTTGATACTAGTTAAAATAATTTTCTGGTATTTTAAATATTCAATTATTATTTTAGAAGAATATCTGTATTTTTCTCGATTTTCTAGAATTTCTACAATTAAAAAAACTGATTTTATATTTATTAATAATTTTTATAATTATAAATTAATTAGTTACGGTGAAAACTTGTAAATTAATGTTGTTGTATTATTGTTAATTTTATTATTGTTATTGTTTATCTTTATAAGAATTTTTCCTAATTATTCATATTTTTTCCCTATTATTTTTTTACTAATTAACTCTAACCCTAGCCTAACCTATATATAGGCTCTCTTTTTTCTCTTTCACGTGAACATTACCTCCCCTCCACCTAGGTTTTCACGCCGCCATCACCATCATCATCTCTCTCCTCTCATTCTCTCTCTTCTTCTCTCTCAGATCGTCAACCCCCTTCCCTTCCCTATCGTCCGGCCACCCAAACTCTGTTCGCCCCCCTGACCACTGTTGCCTCGCCCACCGCAGCGTCGCCCCCAGCGCCGTGACCTCCCTCACCCCACGCCGTCCTCCGTTCATCGCCGAGCGCCCCCTCTCCACCGCCCAACACCCCCATCGGTCCTCCCTATCTCCCGCTGCACTCGTCGCCTCCGTCGAACCCTTGACCAGCCCGCAAGCCCCACGCCCTCCGTCGAACTCCCGCCCCCGCGACGACCGCCAGCCGCCGCCTTGGCTGCCGACGTCGACAAAACCACACCTCCTGCCACCTGCTCACGCCCAGCAGCCACCTCCGCCCCTATTCGGTCGCCCCGCCTGCCCCCACTGTGCGCATCGCCTGACCGCCCAGAACCACCGCCGCTCGACACACCGCCCGTAGTCCACCACCTTAGCCTCCACAACTCCTCCGGTCAACCCCTGCTCCCCCTCCTCTGCCGCCTTCCTCAACCAGTCGCTAACCACCTCCTCAAAGCCTCATTACAACCGCTCTCCCTCCCTACCGCCTTTCGGACCAGCTAGCAGCGCCAAGGCTTCCTCCGCTCACCCCGTTCACCCCCTACAGAGCCCTCATACGCTGAGCTCCGAGCCGAACGTTTGTCGTCGAGATCTCGCAAACGCTGCCTATCGCCGGCACAGCCCCCTCATCGGAGCTCTTCTCGACGCCGTGCCCCACCGTGTCGGATCTGACCCGCTCCACTGACGTCGATTTGTTCGACACACCGAGGCAAGATCTTACCGCTTAATTTTATTATTATTAATTATCTTGGTTATATATATTATTATGATTAATATCATTATTGTGGTTTATATGCATTTTGAATATCTGCGTGGAATGATGATTACGAGCGCACGGATGAAAATTAGAATAATAATGTTGTTAATTTGTATTTTAAGAAATTACGGACATGAGATGACATGTTAGGTGTTGTAATTAGGATTTATGAAATATTACCGGAAAGGAAATAAATTACAGGTGATTATATCACATATATATTATTTGAAAATTAGTTATATGAGAAATAATTTTAAAGAATAATTTTGGCAAAAAGAATATTTATTAATTAAGAACGTATAACTGATAGTCATAGAGCGCGATATTTCATGTGCAAAACAACATCGGTTTCCCGTTTTCTCTTTACCATATTATTATATTAGAGAATACGTAAGTACGGATAATTTGCATGAGAAGTTCAGACATTCCAGTAGTAAGATAATAATGAAGCCCCCTCATGTATTGCATTCATGTTGTAGTAGACTGTTCATGCATTTTATGTTCCATTATAATTCTTATTCATGCTTCATAAACTTGTTTAATCATGCTCAATATGTAGTATTATTATTCATTATCTTGATGTGTTGAGAACCTTAGTAGTTCATGACTTAGTGGCCTTGTGCATCATGAACAGACTTAGTGACATGCATGGGTGTTGACCGAGTTAAGTGGTGAACCCGAGTTTAATAGGGATTATGATTGTTGAATTAGAGAATACAAGAGAGTTGGGATGGGGAAGTCCTTGTTCATGTGATCGGATATAGCTGTTGATATATCTTCCAGGCTCACCCCATGATCTAGTGTAGCTTGGGGTTAGTTTGTTGGGTCAAAGTGAAGCCAATGTAGTCACTTCGGTCCGTGAATTGGATATTCACCCGAGTTTAACTTGAGTTCGAACCAGGTTGAAATCGGATTGTGTGTAGCCCTCTGACCGATCCAGTGTAGCGGTGTATTGGGTACACGTAGGGGATTTGTGAACAGTCAAATATCCGGTGATATGAGTGATGACTTTATGTGAGCAGTTGACCAGTAACTTGTTATAGGATGGATTAGTCGTAGGAATTAGATTACCAGTTGGCTTGAGTTCTTCTGTTCATTTTGATAGTAGCAAATGTTCACTTAAATTACTAGAATTACAGAATCATGTTCCACCATTATTATTGTCATAGCATGCGTCATTAGACCGTTTTATTTGTTCATGTGAGATCTTGTTGTATGCCATGCACGCTGACATACACATGTTTTCCTCTGGTGTACGTCAGACTTAGGAGACGGACAGGTCCAGCTTGACGTTGAAGCAGAGCCAGCGTATGCCGAGCCGGAGTGCTTTCCCGAGGGAGTAGAAGAACCAGCTGAAGTGTAGTGGTTTCCTTCTGTAGTAGTTGTTAGACACTAGAACTCTTTTACCATACTTTTCTTTAGTTAATGTCGGATTTTTGTATTTTGGAAGTACTTTATTTTATTATGGACTATGTATTTTTATTTCTATCTGGACCTGTTTTGTAATAAGGGTATGTTGGACCCATATTTTTATGTCTAGGATGATCTGTTTTTGATGATATGTTCATTTCTTATTCTGGGTTATCTTTATATTCTTGCTATTGTGATCGGGGACCTGTGATTGGGATTTATGTATTTGACGCTTCGTGTATTGGATTGAGAAGAAAAAAAAGAAGAAAAGAAAAAAAATGATAGTGTATATTTCTTCTCAATCTAATACGTCGCGGACTTGTTCACGTTCCGATTCCTAGGTATTTTGGGAGGTGGGGCGTAACAGAGATGCCTACGTATTTTCCTCCAAGTGGTCGTTTTGAACTGGTGACTCCCTTTGTAGGTGCTTCTAGTATTTTGACATCGATGCCTGTTATTGAAGTAATTGAGGCTCTTGCACCATCGCCTGCTTCGTTAGTGCGGTGAAGATTGATTGTTCATGGTGTTTCTGACGATGATGATGACATTTTAATCTCTCTCATGCTGGCAGGGGTTGAAAGGGAAGGGCCACCAAGCCCTAAACCTTCTTATGATGAAGGCCCAAGTAGCTATTCTTGAGGAGTCGAAGGTCTTATCCACAGGTGTTGAAATTGTACCTACGGACGTGTCTGCTACCACGGTGATGGTGGTACGTCTACTGTCTCAAACATCTTGGTGGCACTTGCACCATATCTCATGTCAGGCAACGAGTGGATACAAGTCGCGCCAACTATCTCTTCGACTACCACGGATGCAATGTTCGTCTCTACTAAAGTAGGTCCTTCGAGTTTCATGGAGGTTCCACAATCCCCTGTTCTCGAGGACTCGGTAGAGGTAGAGGTAAAGATCTTAACAAAGAGTCCAGTAAGATTATTTAACCAGAGTGTCACAATCGCCTTGAATTCGCAAAGAGTATTATCTGCTCGCACTCTCAAGTTGTTGAGGGATTAGCTGAGTATTTTGGCATCGGTCGCCGGTTCTGTCCGCACTGAACCCTTCAAGACGTCAATCGACAAGGCTGCATTCTATTGCCAAGAGCTGTATGGGCTTCACATAGTTGATCTTGATGGCATTGCTGAGGTTGAATTTTGTCGCTTGCTAGCAACTCATCGCAAAGCCGGCGAATCTTCCCATGCATAAATGGAGCGGATTAGTGTGAAAATCCGCAATTCAAATGATAGTATTGCATCGACTGATGGCCACCACATAGAGCTTCAGGGTGCTATCTAGGAAAAGGATACAATAATCAATGAAGCTAAGGCAACTATTGCGATGGCTCAGGCGCGTATGAAGGCAGCTCAACATCAGAAGGAAGAGCTTGAGCTTGATTTAGCTGAGTTGACCAAGAAGTGAGACTCTCAAGTTGCAGAGCTTCAAGCTAAAACAAAGAGGCTCTCAGTCATCAAATCTCAGGTCGTTCCTCTCGTTCCTAGAATCTTAAGGGAACAGGCTCAGAAGGGTGCACATGAAATCAGGGATGCACAAATAGCTGAGTGTGTTGCACAGATACACACTTTTTATCCACTTTCCCTATAATGATCTTTCTGTAACTATTTCAGTAAATAAAAGAACTTTTTACCTCCCTTGACATGTGTATGATGGAGGTGTACTGTTAACGTATCATAATAACATATTTGCTGGGGATAATGATGTTGGAATCAAACTAATAGAGGTGTAATGCTAACATAATAGCTTGATCAGGTTGACATTGTTCAGAGGTGTAATGTTAACATGACAATGAGAGGATATTTGACAGATGTATAATGTTAACCAGTCAAATGGGATGATCGACAGAGGTATAATATTAACCGGTCAGTTCATGAGAGTCCAAAGGATGACTACCTTTTGGAAGTATAATGTTAACTTAACAGTAGGAAAATGATAGAAGTGTAATATTAACTAATCGACTTTTGATAAGAGCGAGTTTAATAGAGGTGTAATGTTAACCAGTCAAATTCGCTAGGATAGGTCAACAGATGTGTAATGTTAACCGGTCCATGAAATGGTCCAACAGAGGTGTAATGTTAACTGGTCAGATCATTCAATATGAGAAACCGTTCAGAGGTGTAATGTTAATATGACGGTTTGATCAAGTCGGTACTGTCCAGAGGTGTAGTGTCAACATGACAGTATAGGGGATGCTTAGAGTGGACATTATTCAGAGGTGTAATATTAACATAATAGTGAGAGGATATTTTGGAGTCAAGCAGATGTGTAATGTTAACTTGATGACTCGTTGAAGATTTTAGGACCAAGAAGATTAATGTTTCTGGTCAGAGGTGAAAACTTAAATGTGACCAAGATCTCTGTGGGGAGATATAATTAATCGATATCACGGGTAGTATTTCTTGAGAAACTTCCCGTTGATTGGTGTCATAAGCCTATTGTCATGTTAGTCAATTAGGCGATATGCTCCAATTGAGTAGACTGTCTCTACTACAAATAGACCTTCCCATTGGTGTTGGAATTTTCCGTTAGTCTTATGCGTCATGACCATGGGTCGACGAACGACTAAGATGAAATCGCCTTCTTTGAAGGATCATTCTCTGATTCTTTTGTTGAAGGCCTTCGAGATCCATGACTGGTAGATCTTGATTCTTTGCGGAGCTTGAAGTCTCAGCTCATCCAGCTTCTAGTTTTTGGAGGCGCTTTTGATGATGTTCTTCAATTATCATTTTCTCAGTGATGGCAATTCTTAATGATGGTACCTAAATTCTTAGAGGAGTCATGGCTTCGCATTTCTAGACCAGTGAGAATGGCCTGGAGACAGTGCGAGTGTGGACTGTTGTTCGGTAAGCCCGTAAACACTCTTCGAGTTTCTCATCCCAATCTTGTTTGTTGGAGGAGATAAACTTCTTCAAAAGTTTGATGATGGTTTTGTTGAAAGCTTCAGCTAGACCATTAGCAATTGGGTTGTATGACGTAGAAGCCACATCTTGGATTTTTTATTTGTTGTAGAATTTGAAGAACGGTCGACTGATAAATTGCGGACCATTATCGTGAATGATTCATCTAGGAACACCCAATCAATAAATCACGTTATGTCTTAAGAATTTGATCACTTGAGATGTATTGACTTCTCTGAGGGGAATAGATTCAACCCATTTGGAGAAGTAATCTGTGATGGCCAGGACGAATTGATGGCCTTTGGCAGACGGCGGACTGATTAGCCTAATGATATCCAAGCCCCAAGTTTCAAATGGCCAAGATGTGACTATTGGATGTAATTATTCTGGAGGTTAATGTAGGAAGTCAATGTGAATTTGACATGCATGACATCACTTGGCATATGCTACCGCATATGCTATCATTATCGGCCAGTAGTAGCCTAGACGACGAATTCAGTCTTAAATTTTGGGACCTGGTTGATGAGCTCCACATGCACCATTATAAGTTTTCTTTAACGCTTCTCGAGCTTCACTTGGTGATAAGCATCGGAGCAAAATACCATCAAAAGAACATTGGTACAAAGTCTGTGTGATAGAATCATAGAAAAAACGTGGAGCTCCTCTTTGAATCGAGGCTGCTTGCTT
The DNA here is from genome assembly GCF_001876935.1 of Asparagus officinalis. Classification (NCBI taxonomy): domain Eukaryota; kingdom Viridiplantae; phylum Streptophyta; class Magnoliopsida; order Asparagales; family Asparagaceae; genus Asparagus; species Asparagus officinalis. The sequence goes on from NC_033795.1 coordinate 32,096,847, forward strand.
TCGATTACCAGGTAGTATCACATGCAAGACGTAGTCAATGATTGGGAACCACCAATCATTACCCTTGAAGTGAATTGGCATGACAGACACTTCATTGGCTTCAAGAATATGCTCCGGGAAGCACAATTGATGACTAGCTACCATGATACGCCTAGTGGATTTAGGTGCCAGGGCGAGTGTGTCTGCAAGAGATGCTAAAACGTCTGCATGGGTATTCTTGAGGCGAGCTACGTAGCTAATGTAGAAGCCTTCAAAAGATTGGGCAAGCTTTGTTGTCGTTTTATGGTAAGGCATGAGGTTATTATGGCGGACCTCGTATTCTCGATCTGATTCACAATCAGTTTATAATTGCCATAGGCTTCAAAATATTTTACGTCCATGTCTTGAGTAAGTTGTAGGCCGATTATAAGAGCATTATACTCGGCTATGTTGTTGGAGCATGGCTTGATCAATGAATAGGCCTAAGAGAGGACATGTTCATAAGGATCAATCAGCACTACCCCCAATCCTACAATGACAGCTCCCTTATGGTTACGTCGTGATGTATCGTTGAAGTAGAATTGCTATATTTATTGGTCCAAAGCAGCATTCAACTCGAAGACTTCATCCGGGTCTTCGTAGAGCTTAAAAGACTCGGGAATAGGGTGTTCTGTCAAAAAATCGGCTATTGCTTGACCCTTAACTGCTCTCTATGGCATGAATGTCATGTCATATTGTGATAGTAGTATTGTCCATTTTGCTAACCTAGAATTCAATGACCCAGGTTTTGTCATAAGTATCCATAGAGGATTGACTCTTGAGATGTCGTGAATGGATTGGCCGGTGAGGTAGTGCCGCATTTTCTGAATCACAAAGACTAATGCTAAACATTCCTTCTCGACCGGGTTATACCGATGCTTGGCACCAATCATAGTCTAGCTGAGGTAGTAGATGGCTTGTTCATGGCCATTGTCATTTTTTGAGTGAGAAGTGCCCTGAGTGAATGATCCATAGCCCTGACATAGATTAGGAATGGTTTACCCGATACTAGTGCGGCTAGCACTGGTAGCTTTGTGAGGTAAGCTTTGATTTCATTGAATGCTTCTTGGCATGTGTCATCCCAAACAAACAAAACACCTTTCTTCATGAGTCTTTGGAATTGTTGATATTTCCCAGATTAATTGGTGATAACACTTCAGATGTAGGCTAATCGTCCTTGTAAACCTCTGAGCTCTTTGAGGATCTTCGGAGGTGGCATCTCTTGAATGGCCTTTACTTTTTCGGGATCGATATGTATTCTTGTGGATGTTATAATAAATCTAAGGAATTTGCCTGATGATACCCCTAGGAAGGATATGATTGGATTCATCTTGAGTTAGTGTTTTCGCATAACTTCGAACACCGTTCTTAGGTCACCAATGTGGTCTTATTTGTGATGATTTTTTATTACGAGGTCATCGACATAGCACTCCACTATTTTAAGCAAATGTTCATGAAAGATCGTGTTCATAGCACATTGGTAGGTAGCTCCAACATTCTTTAGACTGAAGGGCATTACAGTATAACAATATACTCCTAAATGTGTTCTGAAGCTTGTGTGCTTTTGATCATCTGGATGCATTTTGATTTAGTTGTATCCAGAGAAATTATCCATGAAAGACATCCTCTCAAACCCGCACGTATTATTGACCATGATGTCTATGATAGGGAGAGAGAACTCATCTTTTGGACAAGCGAGGTTGAGATCACGAAAGTCGATGCAGATTCGGATCTTATCGCTCTTCTTCATCACTACCATGATGTTGGCCAACTAATTGGGATGTTGTTCATCACAGATAAACCCACACTCAATGAGCTTGCAAATTTCCTTCTCGATTTGTTCCATTAACTCAGGACGGAAGCGCTGTTGTTGTTGTTTGACCGGCTTAACACTAGGGTTGATGTTAAGACAATGCACAGCCACATTAGGATCTAGGCCTAACATGTCTTCATAGCTCCAAGCGAAGACATCAATGTCCTCTTAGAGGAGAACTATGAGTTCTTCCTTTTTAGCGGGTGATAGACTTTCACTTATAAAGATGGGCTTAGGGTTGGTTTCATCACCAATGTTGATTTGGACCACTTTATCTTCGATGGGTGGTTCTTTGACTTCGAAACGTGACTCCCATTGGTTTTCAAGTTGCTTTGCCCATGAATCGTCTTCAGGATCTTCGAACACCTCGGATTCATCAAGATCCATGGTTAGGCTGTATGAAACCATGTTGGTCATGAACTCACTGCACAAGATTCCGAGGCTAACATCAGAATCCCAATTGAAAATGTTTGAAGAACTACTTAGGAAGCCATCAGATATTGGTCCTGCTTGTGACTCGACTTCTGGAGAGATGTAACCGAGTCCTCATTTGGTTCGATTGTAATAATTGAAAACTTCACCTTCTGGTGTAAAGGGGATCAAAGGGACTCGTAATCATCTATTAAAATTCAATCCTTGTTTTGTAGTGGGACTGTATCCTATTTTTCCATAATTTGTTGAGATTGTTGGCTATACCAGGAGAATTCTGACGCAGCCTTAGCTTCTTCATCGGAGTTCTGTAAGTGAGATTGTGACTCAACCTTTCCAAAGATAATTGCGTTCAAAGTGTTCCTCTGGGAAGAACCATGAAGGTGGCATCCTCCGAGTTGTCCAGCTATTTGTGAGTGTCGTATGACTCGTTTATTGGCATGCACAATGTTGGTTCTAAGGCTAACCTGGCCATCAGATTTTTAACTCTTGAGTTTTCAAACTTAGAGTCTAAAGAGTAGCCATAAGCAAATTCTTCTTCATTGAAGATCCAATCGCCTTGACCTTCGACAGATTAGTCGATACAGAGGTCCTCTAAGATAATTATAAGTGGATCTATCTCCCAGACTAATTCATCAATGGAATCTAGCTCAATATCTACTTCATTACCGCTATCCTCGACATTGAGGAGGACAATCTTAATTGTCTGACTTTCATCATACAAGAGGGAGTCAGTGAAGTAATTATCTACCCCCTTAAAAGGATGCTTTTTAGCATTGACTCTCTGTTGGACTCCATGTTCATCAATGTATTTGAAACACTGATGTAGTATTGAAGGGATGATTTGGTTGGAGTAGATCCAAGGTTTTCCAAGCAGAAGATTGTAAGGTGTTTGGACGTCGATGACATGACAAGTCACTTCCGTCTTCAAGTTTCTGATCTGACACTTAAGTCAGATCTTTCCAAGAGATTAGTTGTTGCTGGAATTGAAGCCGAATATGGTTGCAGACATCTTTGAGAGCTTGTGAAGTGAAATTACCAAGAAGCTCAAGAGTCTTCGTGGAATTATACTCAGCATGGAGCCTGGATCGATATGAATACTCTCAATCCTTGATGACCCAATATACCCAGTGTAGTAAAGGGGTCGGTTGTGATGATGATCCTTGACCAGGATATCTTCTAAGGTGAAGGTAATGTGCGGCACTTGCTTTCAGCACTGATAGCATTACTCGGGCCCTTCATCTTGAGGAGTTTCCATCATGTGGGAAAGAAATGTCTCACTGTCATTCAGGGCTTTTTTCAAAGCCTCTCTCGTATCCTTAGGCAAACACAGTAGTTCGAATAAGGTAATACGAGCTAGAATGTTGGCCAATTATACCATGATATCATATTTAAATAGCCTTAGGGACACTTGGAGGATGCTGTAAGGCCTTGTCGAACTGGGTCTCCTTTTATTAGGTTGGTTTGGGTTGTTTGGACGTTCCTAGCTAATTGTAATCTCTCAGGTAATCTTTATCAGATCTTGTCCTTGTCATGACTACTTTTTCTCCCTCTGAGTTAGCGAGCGAAGTGGTATGCAAAGACTCTTCTTCGATGATCACGGAGATGGCGTTGCAAGTCTTCATCTCTTGCTTGTTCTTAGGCTTCTGAAGAGTCTAATTTTCATCTTGAAGAAGATCAGGATGTACTCACATTATTTCTCCCATCGTCATGGTAAGAGGAATTAATCCTTGGCTTTGCTGGTTTTGGCGGTCATAGTTAACCACCTCCATTCTTACAATAGGAATGGAGATGACACCATTTTGGACTTAAATATCTGGCATAGAACCAAATTGGAGGGTCACCATACTTTTTTTTGCTCAGGTTTGAGCTTAAAAATTCTAGATTTGACGAATGTCTGGATCTTATTCTTGAGGATGTAGTAGTTTTTCGTTGGGTGTCTCAACATTCTGTGATAGAGGCAGTAGTTGGGGTCATTGATTTTTCTGTCATGTTCTGGGCGTCGAGCTTCTGGAAGCTTCAAGTGATTTTCTTTGTTTAGGATATGGAAGATGGCGACTGTATGTTCATCTTTGAATGAATAATTGTACTAGAATTTCTTCATTGGCTCTCTTCGTTAGCTATTATTGGAATTCTAGACTCCAACAGTGAAAGTCTTTGTTCGTTAAGAAAGAACGTTGAGCTGCTTCTGAATGTCTTCCAAGGTTTTGGCTTCCTTATTTGGCTTAGAAGATAGCGAAGTTTCTGACCTAGCGTGTTCAGAGTTCAAAAAAAACTCGTCTGAGGATGAGAGACTAATAGAAGTTGCTTAACCATGTCTTCCAATCATTAAATTCATTCGTCTGAATCTTTCTTCTGAATCGCCATTTGAGTCAGAATGTCTTCTCGGTCTGCTATGTCTATCGCCAATTGTCGTTCTTGACTTGAACTAGGGGTTAGATTCAATGCCAAGGAGGAGTTGACTCCACTAGAAGTGGGTTGATTTATCGGAGATGAAGACTATGATGTTCGCATTAGGATGGAGGAGTAGTCAAAAGGAATAGTCGCTCTTCTCCTTAGCCTGGTGTTGTGATATACTCCATCGGCTTCTGATAGAATGGATCCAATGCTAGGAGAGTATACTGGATCAGACGAGCTATTTGTACTTTCCTCATCATCTCTAGAAGCCACATTTGTCATGTTGATGGTGAACAATTGCGTTTTGCTCCTTCGAGTGTGTCGTCGTCGTTTAGCCCGAACCTCTGAAAGCTCAGGAACATGACTAAGATAGTTAACTTTTTCTTTGTATTGATAACTCTTTTGAACTGTCAAGATCACTTCTCTGAGGGTCGCACAATGCTGACACTGGTGAGCTCTCTTAAGAGTTATGAATTCTCTCAGGTCAGCATTGGTGCCAACTTCGTTGGTTTTGGCCTTGGAATACGAACGTCTCTTACGGTGATGTTGGCCAGAAGTTTATCCAGTGGAATCATGGATGAAGATGTTATTCCTTTGAGGAAATTTGGATGAGGAATAACCCCCATTGTTTGCTTCTATCGAAGAAGCATAGCGAACATTGTGAGACTCTTTAAATCGAATTCCTAAAGAAGTCGAGGACTGAAGCCTGAGATCAGATATGATAACATCTTGATCCTCACTCGAGGCGAGAGTCGAAATCCCTTCGTTCTTGGTGAAGTTCATTTGGCTTCCAGCAAATCCCAAATTGTCTTCGACGAAGGTGGCCTTTTAACACGTGGGGGTCGTTTTAGACCAGAGATTCGCACTGTGGTGAATTTTGGGACAACTACGTACATTTGTCATCACAGAGATTGTGTTCTTGGAAATTGATTTTTTGAACTTCACTTGATCAAATTTAATGACCAGCATTTTAGCAAAAGACCCAAGGGTCTTAGTTGTCAGTGTGAGACACAATCTTCTCGTCAGAGGAGAAGGATGTCACCAGCGGAGTTTCCATCTTATTTTGTGTTCTTTTGTATTGTAATAATACAGATTATAATGAATGAAATTTAATAAAACAAAGAAAATTTTATTTTTTTTCCTAGGATTCTTTTTCGTGTGTGTGTCGGTGGAGCGTCGATCTTGTACTCCATTGACTCACCGACTAAGACGATGGGTCTTTTGTTGTTGATGAGGGTTAGATTGCTTAGAAGTTAGCTCAGTCTTATCTTAGCAATACCTCTCAATGGGATCACAAGTACAATGCGTGTGTAGCTTCTCTTCACTAAAAATCTTTTGGGCTAGAGTTTCTACTGTACTTATGCCTCTATGTGTGCGTGTCGGTGTCATTCTCAGTGTTAGGGTTGGGGTCCACTAAGTGGATGATCTCTTCTCCCTTTATAGGCTAAAAGAGAGAGTTAATGGTCTCCTTAATTGTGGATTAAGTGGGCATTAAAGTAGGAGTTAATGGGGAGTGGTTATCCCCTGAAAATAGCTCTAAAACGGCTATTTGGGCAAACTTCGCAGACTTGTCGAAGTTCACTGAAGACGTGGACGAAAATCGTTTCGGACGTAGGCGCGCCTTCTTTAGAAGTGGATGACTTGGTCCATGTGGGTGAAGTACGTTAGTTGGAAAACTTCGCCTACGAGTTCGAATTTAGCTCAGAATTCGACTCTAGACTGGGCCAACCGATGATGCCTTTCGACTTGATCTAAAGCGTGTTGCAAGGATCGACTCATGCCTGACATGGTTGATTTGAGTCGATATAAGTTGCTTGGTGAGGTTCGCTTCAATCATCAGGTGACCATTGTAGGCGTCAAAAATTGCTTACAGACATTCAAATACTGCTCACGGAAAAGAGAAGACGATAAACGCCATTTTTTTAGTCAGAGGGGATCATTCAAAGGAAGCGAGACAACATGGAAGAACAATGTACACACCAATAGACAGTCCATGGTGACGCGCTTTAGGCGCGGCAGTACATGGTGTCACGGCTAAAGCGCGGCAGCCCATGGTGCCGCGGCTAAGGCGCGACAGCATAGGGTGCCGCGGCTAAGGCGCGGCCCGCGGCTAAGGCGCGACAGCCTATGGTGGCGCGCCTTAGGCGCGGCAGTACATTGTGGCGCGACTATTATAGGGAGTTGCCATGACGGTTAAATAAGCAGTTATACAATGATTTTTGAAGCCCACGTGGCGGCATATCAGAAATAAAACGTGTGCTGACGTGGACAAGCAGTTAAATCACAAAAAATATGGTTAAAGGATGTGGGAGAACAGTTTCAAGCACGATGGAACGTGGTGATAACCGCTCCTTTGGCCGCGGCAGTGTTGACTGACGTGGCCAAAGAGCATTTGTTTGGTCAGTTATCTCGCCCCCATTTCCACTGTTATGCATTGTTACCCCTATAAATACCTCCCTAGACACGAAATAAAGGAGAGAGAGCAGATTGGAGCAGAAGAGACTGGAGCTTTTGGTGATTTTGAAGAAAAAAGAGAGAATTTTCACCCTTTGACAAGTATCATTTGGTGATTCCTAGAGATCTAAGCTCAGACTTGATCTTTGGAAGAGTGAACATCTTACATCGATAAGATATTCACTTTCAAATCTTTACTTCGATAAACGAAGGAAAGATCTCCAAACACCCTCACGATCTGTGATTCGGTGGTCCACGAGTCAAAGCACTCCCGGCACAGGCAAAGTCCCACAAAACAAGAATCGATAAACGATTTTTGTGTTATTTTCTCGAAAGTTATAATTTGTTTACTTTTCATTGTAATTTTCTGTAATCGATCGAAGATTTAATAGAATCTGCAATGGAACCAACTTTTGCTGAAAACAAATTGGCGACCACAGTGGGAGCCAACAGTCTCGCTGCCGAGACCGTCGTGTCGCAGCCGATCAAGATTCCAGTTGAATCCACGGTCGAATACGAGTTTGACCAAATCAAGTTTGAGGAATATCTCTCATCATCCTCTTCAAGATCTTCATTATCTCGCGAGTACAAGAGGATCTCATCATTAAAGAAGGCTTATACGCCAAAGAAGGCTAAAAGTGAAGACTCTCGCCCAATTATTGTTGAGGCCTTGCCTCGTAACATTATCTCGGCGACCCCCAAAGCCGGAAGCTCTGCTCATAATGACTCCACCCTAATTAAGGAGTCGTTCGATCGAAGTTCGCCAACTCTGACGAAGAGGGCTCGTCAGAGGCGACGCCAACGCCGCGCTCGTCAATTGGCTAAGGCCTTGGAACAAACCGATGGAGTTCGTTACTATGCGAACTTAGAATCGAGGAAACATCAAGTGGTTCAGTCACCTCAACGTCAGATCACTCACATCTCAGCAAAACTTACGTCGGAGGAATGGACTCTTGTCAAAAGGGCCCGTTCGACCCTCAAAGAACGCATACAAAAGCGTGTGGCAAACACCGCTCGTGCCTATGCTCTTTTACAACAAAGACGAGAAGGAAAGAAGAAAACAGTGTCTAAGGAAGCACCAAAGAATCACAAAGTATGGATCTCCAAATCCAAACTCGTACGAAAATTGGGTCTGCAGAACACAACCTTTTACCGCTGCAGTCTTCACTGCCGCGGCGCTTCTTTTAACCGCGACAGCTCATACTGTAGCGGCATCTCCTTCAACCGCGGCAGTCTCCGCTATAGCGGCACACTGTTCGACCGTCACACCAATCACTACCGCAGCCAAAAGAAGTTTCACAAGAGCACTCCTTCGACTCCGTCAACGTCTGTTCCGGGTCCGTCTACTGCGTCAACACCCGCTGTGTCACCAGTGAAACCCTGGGTCAGTCCTGACCTGTCGAAATCCAAAATTATAATGGCGGATGGCCTCGATCCTTTACCTGAAGATCGAGGCAAAGTTCCGGTCAAAGAACGCTTGGGTCCGGTGAATGAACCCCAAATAGATTCTTACACTGGGGGTCATAAGTATCCTCCTATCAAGTCAAAACAACTCCAAGATGGGAAAACCCTAATTTCTACCCGTTTGGGAGTTCGTAATGAAACTCAGGAGCTCGTTAAGACTCTGCACTCGCAAGGGGGTGGTTCTAAACATGCGACTCCTGACGTGACCTTGGATCACTCAAAGGCAACAACAAGTTGCCCTGAGAACGCCAACAAGGCTTTACATCCTCAGAAGAAGACATGTTCGTCAAAAGACATCGTTATACCTGGGGGGTCATACCAACAGACGATAGGAGTCTCCGGTAATCATACCGATGAGTTATACTATCAAGCTGGGGGTGTGAACAAAACTCAAAAGAGAATTATTCGAGAAATAAGCTTTCATTGTTCCTGTGCGCGACTCATTAAAGCAGCATTGTCGAAATATAATTACGCAAAACGAGAAGCCATCCCACAAAGAGTCTCAGTATTCCACAGTCTTTTCACCGAAATGTCAAAGCCCAAGCCGAGACATTTCCATAAGAAGCTTGTTGTTCAAGAGGATGAATTCCCTGAAGTCACCATTAACATGGCTGATAAAGGAAAATCTAAGCGGCATTCAAATGAATCAAACCCCGACTTTTCCCCGGGAGGAAAAGTCAATTCAAGAATTGCCCAACGGATGTCTCGACTACAGTTAAGAGCCGTCGAACGTAGGGATTACAAGAAAATGCATGAAGGAATGTCCTCAGAGGATGAACTTTCGGACACTTGTTCTGCGATTGCTTCGAATGATACAATATCTAGCACGAGACAAACCAAAGAAGTGTTCACAATCACTTCTGATCTGTTTGCTCAAATGCTTCAAGAAGCTCTAGCTAAGCAACGTGAAGAAATTAGAGCTGAGATGAAGACAGAGATGGAGTTAGCCATCCAACAAATGAGAGAATTACTAGCTCAACGGCCTCAACCTCCTGAGTGCAGTCAGCAAGCTGAATCCAGCCATCACACTCAGAATGTTGTAGATGACAGCGATCCAAAAGTGGATGAAGTCATTATGGCTGATACACCTCCCAATGATAATAACAATGGGGGTGGTTCAACGGATCCTCCCAATAACAATATTGGGGTGGTTCAATTGCACCTCTTAATAACACTGGGGGTGGCCCAATTATATCTGCTCAACATCACTAAAAGAGAGATGAAGATGAGGACAGAAAATACAAGACCTTGAAAACAAAGTCAATGCTTTGATGTCCGCTCAGGAAGTAAAGAAGACGGGTATTCCGTGTCCCTATCCAAGAGAATGGGATTCAATACCATACCCGGCAAAGTTCAATATGATTAACTTCACACCATTTCATGGGAAGAGCTCGCCTACTCAGCACTTGATTTATTTCAATTCTCATTTGGGCATGATCTCTGAAAATGAGGCTTTAATGGTCCGGTCATTCGTTGGCACCCTTCGTAGGCCCGCCTTCGATTGGTACCGACGTCTCAAGCCAGGGAGCATCAATTGCTGGGATGATATGGAAAGTTTGTTCCTCAGTAATTTCTTCGATAATGACACCGAAGTGTCAATCGGAACCCTTTTGGATGAGAAGCAAAAAGACGGAGAGTCGGTCGACAATTTTGTCAAACGCTTCCGTAACAAAGCAATAAATTGCAAAGATCCTATTACAGAAGGGTTTATCCTGCAAACATGCCACAATAATCTCTCCATCGATGTCCTGGAAGCCATGGGGGTCGTACCATCCGAGACTTGGAAAGATTTGAAAATGCGCGGTGAACAAGCTGAATACTTTCTTAAAAGAAAGAAAGCTGAGAGAAGCCGACCGAAGACATCTACAATTGCTGGGAACGCGACTCTCGATCCGAAGTTTCAAAAGGAGTATTCTTTCGAAAATGATGAAGCTCCAGCCATATTGAAATACCTCCTCGCCAATGACAAAATCGAGCTATCACCTATTAAAGATCAGGAGGGAGCTAAGAGGATTACGGATCCAAACTACTGTGCGTACCACAGAAGGGTTCTTCAACCCACCGAGATTTGCTTCGGGCTCAAAAACAAAATCCAAGCCTTAATTGACTCCGGTGTCATAACGGCGAAACAAGCCAAGTAAAGACGACTCTAACTCCATTGGGTGCACGAATATAAACTGTTTCCCCTGACTCCGATGAGTATACAAGTATAAACTGCTTCTTCACGTCACTCCAAAGAGTATACGAGTATAAACTACTCCTCGATACTCCAACAGGTATATGAGTCAAAACTATTTCCTTTCTTTCACGAGAAATTCCTGGAGAGCACCATGCATGGTACTCTTAAGGATAACCCGATCATGCAGCTGAATATAATGATAAACCCAGTTTCGTAAGGAAAGCTGGGGGTGAATGGTTCATGTAACGGGAAGTTCTTGGAAGAATGCTATATGTAATTTTCTTAGGGATAACCCGATCATTACAAACAAAGGGATAAACACTACATCCCCACGGTGATTTCCGAATACTCTTTTGTTGAGATAAGATTTGATCACTTCGTTGGATCAATCTTCCCTCACAAAACTTATATTTGGTCAAACCTTTAAACAGTTAGGACCAAAGCCAAAATCCCCTCTCGATTCCTTTCATGAACGAGAGGTCCACAAATTGAACGATCAAACCTTTAAACAGTTAGGATCGTTTCAAACTCCTATTTGGTCAAACCTTTAAACAGTTAGGACCAAATCCAAAATCCCCTCTCGATTCCTTTCATGAACGAGAGATCCACAAATTGAACGATCAAACCTTTAAACAGTTAGGATCGTCTCAAGTTCCCATTTAGTTAAACCTTTAAACAGTTAGGACCAAAGCCAAAATCCCATCTCGATTCCTTCCATGAACAAGAGGTCCACAAATTGAACGATCAAACCTTTAAACGGTTAGGATCATTTCAAACTCCTATTTGGTCAAACCTTTAAACAGTTAGAACCAAAGCCAAAATCCCCTCTCGATTCCTTCCATGAACGAGAGGTCCACAAATTGAACGATCAAACCTTCTTACAGTTAGGATCGTCTCAAAACTTCCACTTGGTCAAACCTTACTACAGTTAGGACCAAAACCAAAATCCCCTCTCGATTCCTTTCATGAACGAGAGGTCCACAAATCGAGCGGTCAAACCTTCCTACAGTTAGGATCGTCTCAAAACTCCCACTTGGTCAAACCTTACTATAGTTAAGACCACAACCAAAGTCTCCTTTCGATTCATATTGCGAACGAAAGGTCCACTTTTGAGTTGAATAATCAAACCTTATGACAGTCAGGATTATTCAAACCAATCCAGATTCTCTAAGTGGAGATCCCACTTTGAGTTTCTTTTGCACAAGGAGATAGAATATAAAACTCTTACTCTCTGATTTCGGGTTTATCTCTACCAACAAAAAAGAGACAAGGAGATAGAATGTAAATTTCTTCCTCTCCATCATTGGGTTTATCTCTACCAACAAACAAGAGACAAGGAGATAGAATATAAAATTCTTCCTCTCCATCATCGGAGACAAGGAGATAGAATATAAAATTCTTCCTCTCCATCATCGGGTTCATCTCTACCAACAAACAAGAGATAAGGAGATAGAATATAAAATTCTTCCTCTCCATCATCGGGTTCATCTCTACCAACAAACAAGAGATAAGGAGATAGAATATAAAATTCTTCATCTCCGATTTCGGGTTCACCTCTACCAACAAAAAAGAGACAAAAAATACTCCAATAGGTATACAAGTCTAAACTATTTCCCTAATCTCAACAGGAAGTTTCTGGAGAATATCACTCAGAATATTCTTAAGAATAACCTGAATACTCCAATAGGTACACGAGTTTAAACTGCTCCCCTACCCCCAACAGAAAGTTTCTGGAGAATATCACTTAGAATATTCTTAAGAATAACCTGGCAACCTCCTAACGGGTATACGAGGTTAAACTATTTCCCGAACACTCCAATATAGTATATGAGTATAAACTATTTCTCCATTCTTCAATGGTAGTTCTAATTCAAGACTTCGACAATGGCCACGCGATAAACACAGCACCGGAGGAATTTTAACTATTCTACAAAGCACTGAATAGGCTAAAAGATGAAGAAGTCAAGAATTAAAGCCATTTATAGACCATCTTACGCAACTTCCTCAACAAAGTACTGAGGAAATTGCAAGGAAAACTTATCATATCCAAAGTGTTCCAGACTCCTCTCCAAAATGATGAGTCTGAGATACTTTAGAGGGGGTATCTGTAGGCGTTAAAAATTGCTTACAGACATTCAAATACTGCTCACGGCAAAGAGAAGTCGATAAACGCCATTTTCTTAGTCAGAGGGGATCATTCAAAGGAAGTGAGACAACATGGAAGAATAATATACACATCAATAGGCAATCCATGGTGACGCGCTTTAGGCGCGGCAGTACATGGTGGTCGCCAGTTTTTTTTAGCAAAAGTTGGTTCCATTGTAGATTCCATTAAATCTTCGATCGATAACAGAAAATTACAATGAAAAGTAAACAAATTACAACTTTCGAGAAAATAACACAAAAATCGTTTATCGATTCTTGCTTTTGTGGGACTTTACCTGTGTCGGGAGCGCTTTGACTCGTGGACCACCGAATCACAGATCGTGAGGGTGTTTGGAGATCTTTCCTTCGTTTATCGAAGTAAAGATTTGAAAGCGAATATCTTATCAATGTAAGATGTTCACTATTCCAAAGATCAAGTCTGAGCTTAGATCTCTAGGAATCACCAAATGATACTTGTCAAAGGGTAAAAATTCTCTCTTTCTTCCTCAAAATCACCAAAAGCTCCAGTCTCTTCTGCTCCAATCTGCTCTCTCTCTCCTTTATTTCGTGTCTAGGGAGGTATTTATAGGGGTAACAATGCATAACAGTGGAAATGGGGGCAAGATAACTGACCAAACAAATGCTCTTTGGCCGCGTCAGTCAACACTGCCGCGGCTATTGGCGCGGCAGTGGGCGCGGCAGTGTGGACTGCCGCGGCCAAAGGAGTGGTTATCACCACGTTCCATCGTGCTTGAAACTGTTCTCCCACGTCCTTTAACCACCTTTTTCGTGATTTAACTGCTTGTCCACGTCAGCTCACGTTCTATTTCTGATATGCCGCCACGTGGGCTTCAAAAATCATTGTATAACTGCTTATTTAACCGTCGTGGCAACTCCCTATAATAGCCGCGCCACAATGTACTGTCGCGCCTAAGGCGCGCCACCATAGGCTGTCGCGCCTTAGCCGCGGCACCATGGGCTGTCGCGCTTTAGCCGCGGCACCATGTACTGTCGCGCCTAAAGCGCGTCACCATGGACTGCCTATTGGTGTGTACATTATTCTTCCATATTGTCTCGCTTCCTTTGAATGATCCCCTCTGACTAAGAAAATGGCGTTTATCGTCTTCTCTTTGCCGTGAGCAATATTTGAATGTCTGTAAGCAATTTTTATCGCCTACAACCATCGCTACAGCTTGTTGTGGGTTTTACTTTCGACCCATTCGAAGTGTTTAGCCCATGGACGTTCACTTTTTGGATCCTTAGTGAAAATACATTTTGACCATCTACACATTTCATGTCTCTAAGGCAAACTCAAATCCAAAATTCAATCGCCACACCTCTAATCTAGGATTTTACATGAAAATCTATACACTGGGGATATGCCCCTGGTTAAACTATGTATATGATCATTTAAAAGAAAAATAATAATAAGGTTATTGTGTTTTCTTCCTTTTTGTGTGTTTTTTCTTGTTTTGATGACTTTATTGAATCTTAATCGAAGGTTCCTTTCATCAATAAGGGTAATTAACAATATACTCTCTTGTCTATTAGAAACCATAAACCAATATAAAAATAAAACCCTCTGCCGTAGTGTGAATTTGACGGGATCAATATACAAGACAAAGTTATCTATCTTAATTGGATGTACTTATACACAATTAGTTTAGATAGATAATTTTGACCCCACAATGATTCCCGTATTACACTACTATTTTAAATGTGGTTTTCATATAAAAACCCTTCCTTTTTATCATTTTACCCATTTTTTATCTTTTCACTTTCCGACGATCAGATAAACACAAAGAGACACTCATTTTTTTTTCTTTTTTTTCTTTTTTTCCTTTCAAAAGAACATGAAACTCTCAGAAGACTAAATTGTTTTTTTATTTTTATGTGACAAAAAGTAAAGATATAGAATAAAAGAGTGAAAATAAAAAGCTCACATTCTACATCAAATCCTACCTTTTTGTTAAAATTTCTATCCGGATTTAAAAAAAAGTCTAAAATGATAAATTTTATTATGACACTTTCACTTTAGCCTCACATGAACTAGTGTAAAGAAATATTAGTAGCTTAAATAGAGAAGCCCAAGGCCCAAGAATAACTAGTGCTAGCATTTTGGCAGCAGATTTAAGCCAACATCGAGTTGTTATTGGTGGGTCCCACGGCTTGCACACGCCAACAGGTCCGTGGACCCAGGGCGTGACAAATGGTATCAAAGTAGTTGCCAGCCGAAAGTATGGAGTGAAGTGCTATATGGGGCTAAGTGCTACACCATGTCGATGCGGTGGGAGCCACCTCTAGAGTCCACACCGCCTGGCAATGATATTGGGATGTGCCAATTGTCATGTCGTGATGACGAGGACGTCGTCTTTGTAAGGTGGAGTGATTGTGAGACCTCTGTTGAGTCCTTTTATTTTGATGATGATTAACAAATAATTTACAACTAATATTGTTTGTCTAATGTTTATGTTTTTTTGTATTTATTCTAGGCAAACAATATGTTGGAGGATGGATAGAATCGAGCCTCAACGATCATATCCAATGGAGGTTAGCGGAATAGTGGAGTGAAGCAATGCAATTCAAGTTGAAGATCCAAGTTCAAGCTTCATCCGCAAAGTGTACCAAGAAGAGCTTCTTTGAAGATAACAAGCTTGGGTATATCTAGTTTTAGGTTTTATATTATGTGTGTTAGTACTTTAAGCTCAATTACATACACACACATTTTATTGGTTTAATCATTTTATAAAAGTTTTAATATTGTGTTTATGTCAAATGACAAAAACATGTATGTTTAGTTTTCATGTTATTGACTATTTTGTAAAATGATGATATTTTACAAATGTGAAGTACAATTCTAAAAATTTTTTTTGTAACATGTTCATTTATATGTTTATAAACATTTCCATTTTTAGAATTTATTTGCTATTTTTAAAGACACTTCAAAAATCAGTTTTTCAATTTTAAACAGGCTGATAGTGTGTTATCAGTCGACTGATGATTTCAGTTGACTGATGAATGTGCCTAGAATCTTCATTTTCTCTCTTCTTTGTTTTAGTTGACTGATCAGACAACTGATGTGTCGACTGATGTGTCGACCGATGACCAGTTTATAGTTTCCAGATTTTTAGTTTTTTGCCCAGTTTACAAAATAAATTATTTCTCTCAAATGGGAAGTGATATTTACAAAATTCTTTCTCTAACATATTCATATATATGTTTATAAACCTTCCTCAAAATTTTATGAATTTTGGAGTTGATTTACTATGTCAAATTGATTTTACAAAGTCGGGTGTTTCAGTAGTTTTTAGAAACTATAATATCTGTGTTCAAACATTTATTTCTCTCAACTTGGAAGTGATTTTTTAGAAATTCTTTCTCTAACATGTTTATATATATATCTAAAACTTTCCCTCAAAATTTCATGATGTTTGGATTTGGTCTACTATTTTTATTTGATTTTACAAAGTTAGATATGCAAAATTCCAGAACTCTGAAACTGTCTGTTTTTCTTCTGGTCGACTGACCAGTCGACTAATGAGGTCATCAGTCGACTGATGAATAGTATCAGTTGACCGACGGCATCATAACGGCTAGTTTTTCTAGATTTTTATATTTTCGTTATTTTGTCTTTTTGCTTGGTTTTCTTGGGTTTTTGGGCTTTGTTTCTTGATCCTATATATACCCCTTGCCCTCTAACATTCTAAAGTAATTAAGAAAGTTTTAAAAGAGGTTTAACAAGTTTAAATAGTGTTTAGTGTTTGTTTCAAGTTTGAGTTTTGAGTTTCAAGTTTGTGAAGCAACTTTCACAAGAGGAAGTTGAGATCATCATTTGGTGTTTGAGCATTCACTCTTCTCCCTCTCTCTTGTTATCTATAGAGAAGTATTCTAAACTCAATTTCTAGCTTTGTATTTATATTGTTTGTTGATTATCATCTCTATAAGATAGATTTTCATAATTGAGTTTAGTTCGATTTTGTTTTATTAAATCTCATTGTTACGCACACCCACTTGAGCTTATTGTATTTCATACATAGTATATTTGGGATTGTGAGATTGTAACTTTGAGTTGTGCTTAATTGAGTTCTCACCTTATTTAGAAAACAATCATTTGATTTGTGAGCCTAATTGTGAGTTATACTTTGTAATACACTTGTACACCGAGAGCAGTGTGTGGTGAGAGACGGGGTCGTCCCAAGAGGAGTGGGGTAGGTAGTAATGCCTAGAGATAGGTTGTAATTCCTAACACTTGAGAGAGATACAGGCTAGAGACCAACACTTAGAGGGTGTAAAGTGGGATTGCAAGAGTGTGAGATTGTAAAGTTTTCGGTGAACTAGAAAACCGAGTGTGAGGTGTAAACGTTATTCGGATGAGCGTAGAAAACCTGGGTGTGATAGTTGATTTCTCCCCGGGAGTGGGCAGCGGAGACGTGGGACGGAAGGTATGAACTCCGTGATCATCTTTGTGTGTTTGTGATTGCCTTGGCGTCTCACTTGTGCTAATTGTTCATTTCATTCTTGTCGCCATTGTCAATTTCCCTTTGCCTATATTGTCCACTATCTTTTTTATATTGCTTTGTGTTTATATCACCATTAGTTTTATATCCTTGCTCATATCTTGTTGAATATCATTCTTGCTAGGATATATTGTTAATTAGTTTTAATTTGGTATAAATCGGATTAGATTAGCATAAACCCTATTCACCCTCGTCTAGGGTTCTTTCCTAGTGGCATTAGGGTGCTTTCACCCCCACTTTAGTCCCACATGGACTAGTATGAAGAAATATTAGTGGCTTACATAGAGAAGCCTAAGACCTAAGAACAACTAGTGCTAGCATTTTAGTAGTGGATTTAAGCCAATATCGAGTTGTTCTCGATAGGTCCTACTGTTAGGTCTCATGTTATGTGCCTACTATCTAATCAAGTTTTAATAATTAACAAATAATTCCTAACAATGTTTGTCGAGTGTTTGCATTTGATTGTTAGGTATTTTACACAAAGATCATTTGTTGGAGGTTGGATGGATTGCGTCTTAACGATGATATTCAATGGAGGTTGACGGAATATCGGAATGAAACCATTTGCAATTCAAAGTCAAATTCAAGATCAAGCTTCATCCACAACCAAGACGAGCTTATTGAAGATCAATAACTTTGGTATAATGTTTTAGGTTTATACTTTGTGTGCTGATACTTAAAGCTCAAACATTATACACACATACACACTTTCGTTTTATAGCTTTTGAGTTTAAATCGTATAAATATGAAACCACATACACACTTTCGTTTTATAGCTTTTGAGTTTAAATCGTATAAATATGAAACTAATAGTTATATATATATTATACATATATATCCTATATATATATATATATAAATATATATATATATACATATATATATACACTTATATATTATTATATATATATTTATATAATATTACTATATAATGATATACTATATATATATATATATACACCACACATATAATATATACTATATTATATATATATTAAAAATTTAATTTTTAATGTTTATTAATTAATTATATTAATACATATATATATACACACACACATTTAAATATATATTATATATATACTATATATATATACACACATTATACATATTATATATTTTACACATTATAATATATATATATACTGCATATGTATATATATATATGTGTATAGATATATTACGTATAGATATATATATATATATAGTATATATATATATTATATATATAATATATATATATATATATTATATATATATATATATATATTATATTATATTATATTTATATATTATACTCATATATATATATATATTATATATATATATATATATAGTAATATATATTATGGAGACGAGGACGAGAAAGATTTGATTTTCAATGAGAGAAGAGAGATCGAGAGAGAATAATCGAGATACTCCGGCTACCAAGCTACTTGGTAGTGACGGTGGTCCGCAAATATTTGTCCATACATCACACCTTTTGAAGACTAGTGCTCTCAAGTACACTCACCAATTCCAAGTATATGTATGGACAATTATTTTAACCACCTCATTACCAAGCTATTTGTCTACCAAGTTTCCCATTTTTCGATACTATATATATATATAGATTTATTATATATTATATATATATATATATATATATATATTTTATATATATAATATAATATATAATATATATAATATTATATATATATATATATATACTAGTTTACTATTTATCGATTTTGTTTTTGGAAAATAATGTGTTTAGCTATATAAATATGAAACACATGAATATAATTACATACGCACATATTCATTTCATGTTTATATGTGCTTAAAATAATTTCATTAATTAACAAGTTTAAAATCAATGAAATCATGTTTATTTATAAAATTATGTGTTTATGGATTGAAGACTTAATTACATCATGTTACATCTTTTCCTAAGTCTATAAATCCAATCAAAAAAATTCAAAACTTCATTTAAGTCATTTTGTCAAAATCATATGTTTTTTAGATTTTGTATTTTGACCAATTTTGCAAAATGATGAGTTTTCACAAATGAGAAATGCAATTTGAAAAATTCTTTTTGTAACATGTTTATTTCATATTTATAAACATTTCTCAAAGTTTTACAATTTTTGGAATTTGTTTGTTATTTTTAAAAGGGGTTTGAAATCATTTTTTACTGTTCATTATATAACATATGCACATTATTAGTCGATTAATAAACAGTATCAGTCGACCGATGAAATGTGTTAGGATAGCAGAAAGTTTCTGCTCAGTCGACTAATGAACCATCAGTCGATCGATGCAGGTTATCAGTTGATTGATGATTTCATCAATCAACCGATAGTGAATGAGCGGTCTGTAACAGTCAGTTCATCAGTCGACTGATGAACAGTATCAGTCGACTGATGACTTATAACAGCTAGTTTTTCCAGTTTGCTGGTTTTTTAGATTTTTATCTTTTTGCTTGGTTTTTGGGGTTTGTTTTGTGAACCTATATATACCCATTACCCTCAAACTTCTGAACTCATCTAAGAAAAGTTTTCACAAGTTTATAAGGGTTTAAGTTTATTTAATTGTGTTTTCCAAGTGTTTATGTGAAGAGGTTTTCACAAGAGGAAGAGGAGATCATTCTTTTCGTGTTTGGGCTCCAATTGCATTCTCTCTCTCTCTCTCTCTTGTTTTCAGAGAAGTTTTCTCTAAACTCAATTTCTAGCTTTATATGTATTTTTGTTGATTAACCATTTCATTAAGCTAGATTTCATATTGAGTTTAGTTTTAATTATTGCTCATTGTTTACACACACACCCCTTGAGCTTAAGCATTTTCACATATAGTATAATTATTGGGTTGTGAGGTTGTAGCATTGAGAGTGAGCATAATTGAGTTCTCATCCTTGTATTAGAGAACAAAACACTTTGTAATTGTGCCTAATTATCGAGAGATCACATTATAATACACAAGAACACTGAGAGGAGTGTGTGGTGAGAGACGGGGTCGATTCCAAGAGGAGTGGCGTCGGTAGTAAAGCCTAGGGAGAGGAGTGTGTGGTGAGAGACGGGGTCGATTCCAAGAGGAGTGGCGTCGGTAGTAAAGCCTAGGGAGAGGTTGTAAATCCGAGCACTTGAGGAAGGCGGAGGAGTGGCGTCGGTAGTAAAGCCTAGGGAGAGGTTGTAAATCCGAGCACTTGAGGAAGGCGACATGCGCTAGGCCAACACTTAGAGGGTGTGTTGTGGAATTACATTATGAGTGTTATAAACGTTTATCAGTGAGCATTGAAAACCGATTGTGTAGTGTGAGTTGTGACCGTTTTCGTTGAACATTGAAAACCGGTTAAGATATTGAAGATTCTACTCGAGAGTGGGGAGCGGAGACATAGGTCGGGAGTGACCGAACTCCGTGATCACATTGTGTGTTTGCGATTTTCATTTGTCGCTATCTTATTTGCATATTTGTTCATATTTATTTCGCCATTGTTTAATTACATATCATTGCTCATATTTTGTTGAATATCAATCTTGCTAGGATATAATTATTAATAAGTTTTAAATTGGTATTAAATCGAATTTGATTAGCATATACCCTATTCACCCCCCTCTAGGGTAATTTCACCCACGGCTTGCACGCGCCAACGGGCCCGTGGGCCCAGGAAGTGACATATATGATATAGTTAAATTCTATATATTATGCGTTTTTAATGATTTCTGTAGCATTTGCAGGCATTTATGTTTCTTGTGTTTCTGGTATTGGATAGTCTCAAATATAAACTCGAGTTCCCTATGAC
Source organism: Asparagus officinalis (assembly GCF_001876935.1). Lineage (NCBI taxonomy): Eukaryota > Viridiplantae > Streptophyta > Magnoliopsida > Asparagales > Asparagaceae > Asparagus > Asparagus officinalis. Next base: position 32,118,044 of record NC_033795.1, read on the forward strand.
TAAAATTTTATTCTAACACAGCCAGTTCTTCTCTGAAAATTTTCTCAAACTCAAAATTCATGATTGAGGTATGATAAGCTAGTTGTTCTATATTTCCTAGGAATCTAAACTCATCAATAAAAAGTTCTTCAAAGCCAAGACTGGGGAAACCTGTATATGGTTCTATAAAACTAATTCTGATTCAAATTCCTCTAGTGTCTTGATTTCCTTACCAGGTCTGACTCACTATTCTCTTCTACACTTGTATTTTCCTAGATGTAGTTTACTTGTAAAGGTTGATCAGTCAGTTGGTTTCCTAGATTAAAAATATTAATATCTACAATCACACTCTTAAAGGATAGCTTTATTTGACCAGTTCTACATTTGATTAAAGCGTTAAAAATTGCTAAGAACTATATTTCTAAATAACAGGTGTCTGATCTCTAAGATTGAAAATGGGCTGCGTCTCCAAGACTATAAAATTAACAACCAAAATAAATCTCCTACCTTGATCATAACATCATCTATCTCTCCTTTGGTATTTTCATAGATCTATCAGTAACTGAAGGGTACATCTGATTTGCTTCAGTTCACCTACCCCTAGTTATTGAAAAACTTAATAGGGAAGAAGATTTACACTAGTTTCCAAGTCTAGAAGTGCATTATCAATAAAGATGTTTGTTATGACACATGTAATGGTAGGACAAGTGGGGTCCTTATATTTCAAAGGCATGAGCTTTTAGAGCATGTCCCTTGTATTGGCAGCTAGAAGGACTTTCTTAGGAATATTCATGGTTCTTTTCTTAGTGTACAAATCCTTTAAAATTTTACATAAGAAGGGGTTTTTTTAATTGTATCTAAGAGAATAATATTGACATTAACCTGCTTAAAAGTTTCTAAGATATTCTCTACCTGATGAAAGTTTTTCCTAGGCCTAAGTCTATCTAGAAAGGGAACAACTAGTTTAAACATATCAAAGTTGAGCTCAGGTTCTTGGTCATCGAAAGAGGGTGATTGTTGAATGGAGTTATCAGAAGGAGAGAGAGTTTGTTCATGTGCAGAAGTTTGACTCGGAGGCTTTCTAACTTGATTATCGATCTCCTTCCCTGACTGTAGTGAATAGATTACATTCACTTGACTTGATAAATTGAAATTGACCAAATATCCTTAGGGTTTGTAACAGGTTGACTCGAAAAAAAATTCTTTTTCTCTTTTACTCATGGTGCTAGCTAGTTGACTGAGTTGAGAGGTGAAATTACTCTTTTATAATGGTCATTGTTGTACTAAATTGGGCTGTGATAATCTTCATTGTCTACATTTGAACAAACACTAGGTTGGTCTAAAACTCTCTCGACTATCATAGAAAGACTTCTATCCCATTAAGAATATAGTGGTGCTTACATCTAACTTTGAATACTTGGTGCATTTTCATTTCTAGAAAATTTTGATAGCACCTACTACTGTTCTTCGACTATATTGTGTAGATGTTATTATGTGTATCGATAATAGATCAAAATCAATAAGTAATATATTGAAACGCATAACAACATACGCTTATTCTATATGGGGAATAACGAGTAAGTGTGATCGAATTTTTTTAGAAATGACAATGCACAAAGTATACAAAGTTAGATGTGCGCATTACTACATTCCTAACATGTCTGAATTGGACAGATCCAATTGTTACATGTTAATTCTTTCTACTTAAAATATAAAGTAAATAGTCATTTTCGATATATAATTAAATTCTGCACCCAAATTTGAGTCGTCTATCTTATATTATAAGTCTAAAAAATTGATAGTAGTTATTGGACGGGGATCTATGACTAGTGTTAACTAATTTTTTATTAACCAATAATGGATATATCACCTTATCACGTTATATATCACACTAAATATAATTAACATTAGGGTAGTATTAAAGTTTAGTGTTATCAGGATACTAGTCATAGGGTATAGATAACATTGGTTATTGTTGGATTATTACAATATTAGGTTTAGGGTTAGGGTAATATTAGGTTTTTAGTGAAATTAGAGTTACAACGAGGGCATTTAGGTTTAGGTAACAACATTTGCATGATTATCATAAATCAACATTAATTGCATAATAATTTTCAATAATGAAAAATTAAAAATTAGAGAAAAGTGAAGATTGAAGCTCTTTTCAAGGGCGTGGAGGATATTGACAGTGGTTGGAGTTAAGGGTGGTGGCAGTCGAATGATAAGATTACAATTTAGGACAATCAAAGCCCCAAAAACATATTAATTAATTAATTAAGGAAGAAAATAACTTTAAAATAGTAAATTTGTAAAATTTTAAGAAACTCACTAGCGATCAATGAAGGAGGAGGTGAGGTGGCTACGATTGCAATAGGCAATTTGACAAATTAGCAAAAGTGGGTGTTGTTGATCACGGGCGCGGTACGTGAGCATCGGCAATGTGGGCATGTTGCTGATTGCGGGCGGTGGAGGAAAGACAAAAGCCGATCCGGCAAGCCTGACATGTTGAAGGGGGAGAGCTTGGATTATGGTGAGCTAAGTTTGAACAAGTCACTCCGAATGGACGGGACGGTCTTGGGGGGGGAGAGATATATATATTAAATATATTTAATATATATATATATATCCATATATTAGAGGAGCAGCGGGAGCCGAGAGAGAGAGAGAGAGAGTGAGAGAGAGAGAGAGAGATGTGAGTGAGAGAGATGAGAATAACCAAGAGGGGAAGGGTCCCAGGTTAAACATTTTGTGTGTGGGGATACTTGTTTGTAACGGGGGAAACTTCATCAAGAATGTTAGTTAGTTGTTGGAATCATTTGGACTGGAATATCTCATTGACCCAGCTTATTGGCACGATGAATGATCCATATCGAATGAAAGTATTGGTGATGAATTTGGTGTCTGCCACTAATATCCCATCGCTGATATAGGGATTTCTACTAGTGAAGAGATAAAAATATCTTTCTTTGATATTTCAAGTGTTGGAGAGGAAGATGATAGAAATGTTTGAAGAGAAACTTAAGGATTATACAGATTTAAGAGAATATAACCCTTGTGAAGCTTAGTTTTTGATTAAAATTCTTTTCTGACCATTGGAGAAGATTTATAAGTGAGTTTGATTTTTTTTAAAGCAGGTATATGATTTAAACTTGTTAAGAAATAGGTTAGGAAACTTAACAAAGGGATAAAATCATCAATTTGCCTTAACGTTTGGATTTGAGGGGAAGTAGTTTGTGAGAAGAACTATTTTTCAAGATCAATAGGGTTCTAGGGACTGAAATGCAGTTCCCAAGATTTGAGGTATTAATATGGAATTATTGAGAATTTAAAGCATTAACATCCAAAAACCCTTATTTTAAGCCCACTCATTTTCCAAAATTATTTTTTAGCTAATAAACTTAAAGTTTACCCGTCTATTATTTGAACCCACCTATTTCCACAATCACTCTTAGATTTGCTGAAATATTTTTAAATTTCACTTTTAGCGATTTGGTATATAATGCAAGTTCAAAAGATTAGCTATAAATAGTCGGTTTTTAAAATACTTAATTTTTTTTTTCAATTTTCTCATACTAGTGCCATGACATCGTGAGGATCAATTTTTGTGGTTATATTTCTAAAGTAAACCTCAATAATTGTTCAAAATGAGATCTCATTTAGATCAAGTTAAGAGATTCGAGAGTGTAAATTAAAAATATGGAACGTTATTTTGAAACAATGTGTTTGGTAATTTGTAAGTATGAAGACTTGGGTCTAATATAGAATGATTTTAGGTCCCGTTTGGCAAATGGTTAATGAAAAGGGGTTAAAGAGAAGGATTAATGTACTTAGCCCATTTGATAATTCGAAGGACTAAATTATTAACCCGTTAAATAAGTTTTATTTTAGTCCTTATGATCAGTTTTAGTGTTTGGGAATAACAATAATTTTGACTATTTTCTTTATAATTAGAAGGGTTAACTCTTATTCCATCTAAATAGGAGTATTAGTAAACCCCTCATTTTGAGGGGTTAACTCATTTTAACCCCTCTAGAGGGGTTAACTTAACCCTTCTATATTTTTTATGTTTGGCAAATCATGGAGGGTTAACTCACTTTAACCCTTATATAGATTTGTTGTGTTTGGCAGGTTAAGAAGGGGTTAAGTCTCCTTAACCCCTTACTTAACCCTTTGTCAAACGGTGCCTTAGGGCTTAACATGATTTGGAAAGAGGTTTTTGCATATATACCCCTCAAATATCTAATATTTTGCAAAATGATCCCTCAAATCTTGGTATTTGCAAAATCATCCCTCAAAAGTAGCATACTAGGTCTTTCTACTGCTCTAACTTAAAAATATTGGTTTTTAAGCCAAACAATGTCATGTTTTCCAATAGTTTCCAATAGATTTGCAACAATTTCCTATTAAAAACTAAATTTGTTAAGTGAAAAAGTCTAAAAAAATCATTGTAAGAGAATTAAGGGATAAAAATTTGCAAATAACAAGATTTGGAGGGTAATTATCCTATATATAACAAGAACCCCTAAAATCCCTACTTTATACATAATAAAATTATATTGTTCATAAATTATAAAAAAATCATGTATTTTGGTTCATATTTTAAACTCGATGACTAAAGAAAATGAATAATAAATTTTAATTTTTCTAATAAGGAGGTAAAGTCTATATATAAAAAATTGTCTATATGGTTTCACTTTTCATTCGTGATGAGTAACAAAAAAGCCACAAACAAAAGAATTTTCTCTAAAACATGAACAAGATTAAGCTTCTTAGCAAAACCCAAAGATTTTTTTTTTTACTTTTTTTTTTTTTTTTTTTGCATTCCAGCATATAGGGCCTTTTTGGATTGAGGGGAACATGGCAGAAGAGAAGATAGGCCTGTCAACATCATTCACATTGTTTGGATAGCTTTTAAAAAGTGCAATGTTCTCCCTAGTTCCTCTAAATTTAACCCCCCCTCCCCCATATAAAATTTGCTCCCTCCAAAATTGGAATGGATTTTAGAGGAAGTGAATTTCCTTGCCTCCCCTATTTTTTATTTTAACTTATCCTATCCCCAATGTAATCCATACATACCTAACACCTCGTTTGGTACGTGGGAATAGAGTCAAGTGAGAATAAAATGAAGGTAGGAATAGAATGGAATTAATGTGGGAATAGAATGCTCATTCACATTCTCATGTTTGGGCGTGATTAGAGAATTAAGCAAGAATATCTTTAATAAGGTTATATCTAGAATTTATTTTATTATTTTCATTCCCATTTAAGTGGGAATATTAATTACTTAATAACTCATTAGGAATATTAGTTCCCACATTAAATGAGAATTGATGAAAGTAGAAATGGTATTTCTAGCATCCACAAACATACCATGTTTGGTAAGCATGAATGAGAAGTTAGAATTGCATTCCATTCTCACTCATTCTCATGTACCAAACAAGGCTTAAGAGTTTATTTTTACTAGAGATGCGTATACGTTATTTGTCATATCCATACGACTCAAAGTGAGGTTATCCATAATGATTCTACGAGAAAGAAAGTCATGCTCTCTCACAATCTTGTATGGAAGTAAGCAAGCTCTGCAACTTTGATATCATAGGTTTTGGCTCTAGTTTGGTATAATCTTGCTTGCTTAAAGGATTTAAGAGAAAAATAAATAGTATCATTCTTGGAGTTGGCGAAGTGAACTTTGGGTCAAAAAAATTTCCTGCATAAATTAGCCAATAACATAGAAAATTTTGTTTGTTAACGGATTTAGTTTTGTAGTTTATATTGGGTTAGCTTTCAAAATTATAATAGACTTATTTTTATTTTTTCTAATTTTTTAGAAGCAATTAAAATAGGGGTGTATAGACTTAAAGGTAGATTTAAAAAGCCATTAATCATTATCTCTCCAAGTTAAAGTGGCTTTGTCCCAGGATGACTTATTATTGATAATATTATTGTGGCTTATGAATCTTTCCACTACTTAAAGAACAAAAGATATGGAGCTAGAGGATCCATGGCTGTAATGACTGATATGAGCAAAGCATACAATCGGGTTGAATGGTGCTTTTTGGAAGAAATGATGCTTTGCTTGGGTTTTTGTCCAGTATGGATCGCTTGGATCATGCAATATATCTCCACAATGTTATATTCAATCTATTCCTTTATACAAAAGGGAGAACCAGAGAGTCACTGTTCATGCTACAGTAAATGCTACAGCAGATTTACCGTAGCATTATTACTGTAGCAGATAATTAATTAAAAAATTGCTGTAGCACACGGGTATACTGTAGCATTTAAAAGATACTGTAGTAGAGCGGGATACTGTAGCATTCACAGAAAATTCAAAACAGAAAATGTTAAAAAGGCGGGATTACTGTGCAAAAAAAAAAAAAAAAACCGTGCTTTGCACGGACAGCAGACTAGTAATGATTAATAGGAACGCTCATGATAATATCACCCCCTTCAAGAGGTATTAGCCAAAGGGATCCCTTGTCCCCATAGCTTTTTCTCATTTGTATAGAGGGCCTAATACCATTATTAACTAAAGCTGAGCAGAATGGCTATTTGTATAGAATTTCTATTTGTAGCCATAGTCCCTATGTATCTCACTTATATTTGCAGATGATAGCCTATTTTTCATGGAAGCTACTATCGAGGAGTGTGACAATTTAAAAGTAATTTTAAGACATTGTGAACGGCATTCGAGCATCAAGTGAATATGGTAAAATCATCATGGTTCTCTAGTACTAATGTATCAACAGCAACACGTAGTGAAATTATGAATTGTATGGGTATTTAATCAATCTTGAAAAATGATAATTACCTTGACATTGAAAGCACCCTAATGCCACTAGGAAAGAACCCTAGAGGGGGTTGAACAGGGTTTATGCTAATCTAATCTGATTTAATGCCGATTAAAATTAATTGACAAGTTATCCTAGCAAATAAGATATGCAATGAGTTATTAGCAAGGATAAGTAATATAAATAAGGGTGAAACAAGATAAACAAAAGATACAATTGTGATAGGACAATGTAAACAATGCAAACACACAATATGATCACGGAGTTCGGACCTTCCGTCCTACGTCTCCGCTCCCCACTCCCGGGGAGAAATCCACTACCACACCGGGTTTTCAACGATCACCCGAAAACGTTTACACCTCACACTCGATTTTCTAGCTCACCGAAAACTTTACAACACTCACAATGTAAACACACTAACTGTTAGACCCTAGAGGGGGGGTGATTAGGGTCTTATGCTAATCTAATCCGATTTTATGTCAATTAAACTAATTTAAATATTATTCTTGCAAGATAGATATACAATATGATATGATCAAGAATATGCAATATGAACAAAGAGATATATACTAGCAAAGAGGTATATGGTGAAATATATGCAAGGATATATAAACAACACAAGGGTAAACAATCTAAACTAAAGATACAATTATGATAGGGCAATATAAATAAAGCAAACACACAATATGATCACGGAGTTCGGACCTTCCGTCCTACGTCTCCGCTCCCCACTCCCGGGGAAAAATCCACTATCACAACACGAGTTTTCTACGCTCACCCGAATAACTTTTACACCTCACACTCGGTTTTCTAGCTAACCGAAAACTTTACAATCTTACACTCTTACAATCTCACTTTACACCCTCTTAAGTATTGGTCTCTAGTCCGTGTCTCCCTCAAGTGTTAGGAATTATTACCTCTCTCTAGGCATTATCACCTACTGCACTCCTCTTGGGACGACCCCGTCTCTCACCACACACTCCTCTCGGTGTACAAGTGTATTACAAAGTGATCTACATAATTAAGGCTCACAAATACAAATTTATTCTCTACAATAGATGAGAACTCAATTAAGCTCACTCTCAATTGTTACAACTCCCCACAACCCAATTATACAATGTATGCAAATACTATAAGCTCAATGGTTGTGTGTGTAAGCAATGAGAAAACCAATCATAAACTCAATGTAAACCCTAGCTTGATAAAAATGATAAACAACAAATAATTAATACAAAGCTAGTATTGAGTTTAGAAATTCTTCTCTGAAAAACAAGATGGAGAGATGGATTGAAATGAAGCTCAAACAATGTAGATGATCTCCTCCACTTGTGAGAATCTTCTTCACAAACAAACTCTTTTAAAACACACTAAACAAACTTTAAAACCCTTGTTAAACTTGTTTTAAAACATTTCTTGGATGTATAGAACTGAGGATATATAGGGGTATTTATAGGAACCCCAAAGCCAAGAAAAAACAAGGCAAAAAGACCAAAAAAACCCAAAACAGGACAGTCTGGAAATATAGTTGTTATAGTGTTATGAGTTGACTCAGTACTGTTCATGAGTCGACTCATAAGTAGCCGTTACAGGCTAAAAACCAACTTATGGGTCGACTCATAAAATTCATGAGTCGACTCATCATGCAAGGGTCGTCTCATGAAGTCATGGGTCGACTCAGCAGAAACAAAACATACTTTCCAACACAGTTTAGGAGTCGACTTATAACAGGCATGGGTCGACTCAACCAGATGGGTCGACTCATGATGTTATGAGTCGACTCGTCAGAAAAAAAAATAAAAACTACACAACGGTTTATGAGTCGACTCAACATTGTTCATGAGTCGACTCATGACATGCACACTGTCTGTTTTAAACAGAAATCTAATTTTCAAACCTCTTTTAAAAATAGTAAATAAAATCAGAAAAATGTAACTTTGGGAAATGATTGTAAACATGATAATAAACATGCTATAAAAACTGGTTTTCAAAAAGGACCTCCCAAATAAAAAATATCATCATTTTGCAAAATAGTCCAAAACATGAAAATGTAAACACATGAGTTTTGACATTTTAGCTTAACAATATTTTGAAACATTACAAAATGTTTTTGTAGACTTAATAAAAGATGTATACAATTATTGTTAAGTCCAAAAACAGATAATACAATATTTTCACAAAATTGCATATTTTGTAAACTTTTCAAAAACAATAAATATGATTTCATTGAACTAAATAAAATTGATATTGATGAAATTATATTTATGCATATAAGTATGAAACAAGAAATATATTTTCAATTGTATTCAATTGTTTCATATTAAAACTTGAATAATGTTAAACCAAAACATTTATGTATATATAAATCTTGCGGATGAAGCTTGAACTTGGATCTTCAACTTGAATTACATTGCTTCAACCACTATTCCGCCAGCCTCCATTGGATATGATCATGAATGCTCGATTCTATTCATCCTCCAACATATTATTTGTCTACAACGAATACAAAATACAAGCACTAGACAAACAATATTAGATGTAAGTTGTTTGTTAAACATCATCAAAATAAAGAGACCAACACTAACTACCACCTCAAGTGTTGGTTTCTAGCCCGTGTCTCCCTCAAGTGTTAGGAATTACAACCTCTCTCTAGGCATTACCACCTATCCCACTCCTTTTGGGACGACCACACACTCCTCTTGGTGTACTAGTGTAATACAAAGTGAATCCTCACAATACAACAATCGGTTTTCTAGTTCACCGAAACTTCACAACTTACACACTTGTAACTACACTTCACACCTTCTAAGTGTTGGCCTAGCCCGTGTCACCTTCCTCAAGTGTTCAGAATTAACACTTCTCACTAGACTTTACTACCGACCCTACTCCTCTTGGAACCAACGTTGTCTCTCACCAACCACTTCTCTCGGTGTCCAAGTGTAATACAATGTGCAACTCATAATAGGCTCACAAATCAAATGATTGTTCTCTAAACAAGGTGAGAACTCAATTAAGCACAACTCAAAGTTATAATCTCTCACAACCCCAATTATATTATGTATAAAAATACTAGAAGCTCAAGTGGGTGTGTGTAATAATGAGATTTAATTAAACAAACTAAACTCAATTAAATCTAGCTTATGGAAATTATGAACAAAACAATAAATAGCTAGAAATAGAGTTTAAAAAAAACTTCTCTATGATAACAAGAGAGAGGGAGAAGAGTGAATGCTCAAACACCAAATGATGATCTCCACTTGCTCTTGTGAAATTTTCTTCACAAACGAAACTCTTAAAACACACTTAAACCCTTAAACAAAACTTGTAAATTCTTTTTAAAACTTTTCTCTTATATGTTAAACTGAGGATATGTGGGGGTATTTATAGGAACCCCAAAGCCAAGAGAAAACAAGGCAAAAAGACCAAAAACCCAAAACTGGAACATGCTGAAAAAACTAGTCGTTACAGCATTAGTCGACTGACGACTTTTATCAGCGACTGATGAGCTGACCGTTAGAGGTATTTTCCAGCTCATCAGTCGACTGATGACCTTATCAGTCGACTGATGACCTCATCAGTCGACTGATGACCTCATCAGTCGACTGGTCAGTCGACCAAAACAAAACAAAAACTTTTTAAAGATTTCAGGCACATTCTTCAGTCGACTTATCAGTCGACTGATGTCATCAGTCGACTGATAACAGGCTATCAGCCTGGAACGATTTTTTAAAAATGAATTTTAAAATCCTTTTAAAAATAGCAAATAAATTTCAAAAAATATAAAACATTGGGAAAATTTTATAACCATGATTATGAACATGTTGGAAAAGGAATTTTTGAATTTACTCTTGCCATTTGTGAAAACTCAGAAATATTCAAAAGTGCTAAAATACATGTTTTTCAAATATGTTATTTTTGCTATTTTAGCTCAAATCAAGTTCTGAAAACTTGTGTAATTATTTTATGGACATAATAAAAGATGTTAGCATGGTTTGTATAGTCCAAAACATATTTGAATGTATTTTGCATAAAAACACCTATTTTTATGAAAATTCACAAATGTAATGTGTGTGTATATTTGAGCTTATAGAATTAACACACATTATAAAAACGTTAAACTAATTTACCCAAACTTGATAGATCTTCATTGTAGCTTGACTTGGTTGTGGATGAAGCTTGACTTGGATCTTCAACTTGAATTGTATGGCTTCATTCCACTATTCTGCCAACCTCCATTTGATATGATCGTTATAGGCGTCTAAAAATGCCTATAGGTATCCACACACAGCTTGAGACGGAGAGAAGGTGATGAACGCTATTATCTAAGTCAAAGGAATATATCCAACACCAGTAAGTGTATGAAGTGGATCAATAGAATGCACAAGTCAGCGAAGCGATGAACCGTACGCAAAACAAGGGAACGGGAAGAATCACAAATCGCCAAAGTATCAAAAAGGTGAACGAAACACCACTTAGAGGCTCGTATAGTTCCGCATAGTGCGGAGCCACCAAATGGTGCCTCGCACAGTTCCGAGCCACCAAATGGTGACTCGCACTGTTCCGAGCCACCAGGACTCTGTTGAATACAAAACCTCCCCAAACACGGATTTCGATGATTTTTAAGGATTCTTTCGTCCCAGAACCTCTCCAACTATTTTGAGGTTATCCCTAGACGCGTTTAAACAGTTATAAACCGCAGATGACGTTTAAACATCAATTCTAATTCAAAAGGACATCTCCAAAAGCCTATAAATAGAAGCCTAGGGTCTTCTTTCAAGAGGACCTGAGATCTGAGATTGAGAAGGCGAGGTGCTGTCAAATTGTCCAGTTAACCACGAATTTCAGAGGAGAATCATCAGAGCTTGGCGAACACTTTCATAAAGAAAGCCCCTTCGAAAGGTTTGTGATTCTTTTCCCTTCTTTCCTCCGGATTAAACTTGGTTTTAATCTCGAGAAGAGCCACAATCTCGCTTGGTCATGATTGTCGCTTCCGCAATTGTTTTCTTCGTGAAACAAGAGCATAATTATGCTGTCGATCGGGTTTGATCTGCGGTGGTCCACGGACTAACGTGTCCCCATCACAGGCAAAGATCCCACGCAAAGCAGCGGGAGATAAACTACTGTTGCGTTTTGTTTGATAAAGTTGTAATCTTTATTTTTTATTGTAAGAAGATCTTATAAAAGATCAACTTTTCTTTCAGTTTGAACTTGTAATCGATAAACGGTGTAACGGGTTTGAAAATAATGGAAAAGGCAACTTTTGACACAAACAAACTGGCGACCATAGTGGGAGCCAACAGCTTCGCTGCCAAAGCTGGCGTGCCGCAACCGCGGATCCGGATTCCGATTCATGAAGAGGTCGAGTACGAATTCGACCAACTAAAATTTAAGGAGTATCTGTCATCCTCCTCCTCCAGATCCTTCGTACCTCGCAAGCGCATGAAGATCAATGCCCGTGTTGCCATTGCAATCTCGCCTTGCAAAGCCCCTCCGGCCTCCAACGAAGTCGGATCTACAGATCTGGACTCCTCAATCAAGGAGATAACCGCTGTAGCCGCGCCAACTTTATCGAAGAGGGCACGCCAAAGGTAGCGCCAACGACTTGCGCGCCGATTTGCTAAGGCTTTGGAGCCTATTAACGGGATTGGCTATGAGACGGATCTGAAACACAGAAGGCACCAAGTTCCCCAGGAGCAAATAAATTGCCTCTCCTCCAAATCAATAGTGAATGAGTGGATCCAAGTCAAACGGACCCGCTCAACCCTCGAGGAGCGCATTCAGAAGCGTCGTGCCTTGATTGCGCACGCAAGAATTCTGGTGCAAGAGGCCAAGAAACTACAAACAAATGGTGCATATGACAAACTGACAAAACCACGTCAAATCTGGAAGCCAAAATCCAAAACAAGGCCCGAAAAAACCAAGTCACTGGCTGCTGGCTCGGCCAGGGCCGAGTCATCAACTACTGGCTCGGCCAAGGCCGAGCCACCAAGCGCTGGCTTGGCTCAGCCAGGGCCGAGTCATCAACTACTGGCTCGGCCAAGGCCGAGCCACCAAGCGCTGGCTCGGCCAAGGCCGAGCCACCAGTTGCTGGCCCGCGTCACCGCCAAGCCGGTTCACCTCCGTTTGCAGAGATTTCGCCTCCCGCGACCAGTTTCGATTCTCCGACAGCTCCTATTTCTGTTCCGGTGACTTCCTCACCTTCTGTAGAACCCCACGGTAGCATGTACTTATCTCGTTCCAAGATGAGGATGACGGATCGCCTGGGTCCTTTGCACGAGGATCGAGGCAAAGTTCTAATCAAAGAACGCTTGGGTCCAGTGAACGAACCCCGAGCAACCACTCGAGCTGGGGGTCGCACACACACTCGCAACAAGTCTGAGCCCGCCTATGATGGAAAAACCCCTGCACTTGACCGCCTCGGACGGCAAATTAAAGTTCAAGAGCCCGTCAAGAGTTCGCGCTCCCAAAAGCACGGCTCCGAACGTGTGACTCTTGAGAACGCCATCAAAGAGACAAATCTCCGGAAGGAAACGTGTTGGTCAGACGATAACGTTATACCTAAAAATTCGTGCCAACACGCGATAGGTTGCTCCGGTCATATGACCGATGAGTTGTACTATCAGGCTGGGGGTATGAATAAATCTCGTAAGAGAAATACCCGGGAAATGGATTCCCTTTGCCCATGTACCAAACTCATTGAGGCGGTATTATCAGAGTGTAACTGCTCCAAAACCGCCTCGCAAAGGATCTCGGTGTTTGAGAGGATTTCTGCAGAAACGTTAGGACACAAATCAAGACGTTTTCGTAAAAGGAAATCGGCTGTTCAAGAACGTGAATTCTCAGAAGTCACGATTAACATGACGGACCAAGGAAAGTCCACGCGACGCTTCAACCCCGAACCTTTTCCACAAATATCTCAGCAATTGACTCGGCTACAAACCGGGGCTATCAGGCCTAGGGATTATAAGAGAATTCAGAGAGGACAGTCCTCAGATGATGAAACATCAGACGCTAACTCTGCGATCGCTTCGGATGCCACTATGTCCAGTACGGGACAGACTCGAGAGTCATTCATGATCACCACTGAACAGATGGCTCAACTTCTTCAAGAAGCTTTGGCAAAGCAAAAAGAGGATTTTAAAATCGAAATGGAGATGGATGTACAACGCGTTAAAGATTTACATGCCCAACAACTCCAACAGTTGTCAAATCAACGTGGTGAATCTAGTCGTCGAACTACCAATCAAATAGATAGCGACTCAGAAGTGGAGGAAAATATCAATGTTGATGACCCTCCCGTTGACCAGAACGCTGGGGGTGGTCCTACTAAAAACAACAACACTAGGGGTGGCCCCGTTATTCCACTTAAGAATCATCCTAGGCCCAATACGAGCGAGGATGAGAAAATGAAAGATCTCGAGAGCAAAATCAATGCTCTAATGTCTGTTCGAGAGGTGAAAAGGTCCGGAATACCGTGCCCATACCCAAGAGAGTGGGATTCAATAACATACCCAGCGAAGTTCAACCTGATTAACTTCACGCCGTTTGATGGGAAGGGTTCGCCCACGCAACATCTGATCTACTTCAAGTACCACTTAAGTATGATCTCCGGCAATGAAGGCTTGATGGTTCGGTCATTCGTTGGCACCCTTCGCGGGCCCGCCTTCGATTGGTACCGCCGTCTTAAACCGGGGAGTATCAATAGCTGGGATGACATGGAGAGCTCATTTCTCGGCAACTTCTTCGACGACGACGCCGAGATATCGATCGGAACACTCTTTGAAGAGAAATAGAAAGATGGAGAGCTCGTTGAGAACTTTGTTAAACGCTTCCAGAACAAGGCAATGAACTGCCGAGATCCGGTCACGGAGGAATTCATCCTCCAAACATGCCACAACAATCTTTCCTTAGAAGTGTTAGAAGTTATGGGAGTCGCACCATCCTACACATGGAAAGAGTTGAAGACGCGCAGAGAGCAGGCCGAACACTTCCTCCGAAGGAAGAAAGCCGAAAGAAGCCAACCGACGGCTAACCCTCCGAAATCAAATTTTGCCTCCCGTGGTAAAGGGAAAGCCCCTGCAGCTACGGTTGATGCTAATCAGACGTCACAACAGCAACACCGAAGACAGCAGAAGGCTTCGGGTTCATGACTCCAAAAAGAGTATTCCTTCAAGGACGAAGATATTCCAGCCATCTTCGAATCCCTACTTGAAAACAACAAGATCAAGCTACCACCTGTCGTAAATCAGGAGGAAACTGACAACACTGCAGATCCGAAATATTGTGCGTACCACAGGAGGATCCTTCATTCCACCAAGGATTGCTTTGCTCTTAAAAATAGCATCCAAACCTTGGTTGAAGCCGTCGTCATAACGCTGGGATAAGCCAAATGAGAATGGCAACACTCCGATAAGTATAAGAATATAAACTGCTCCTTCTGACACTCCGATAAGTATAAGAGTATAAACTGCTCCTTCTGACACTCCGATAAGTATAAGAGTATAAACTGCTCCTTCTGTCACTCCGATAAGTATAAGAGTATAAATTGCTCCTTCTGTCACTCCGATAAGTATAAGAGTATAAATTGCTCCTTCTGACACTCCGATAAGTATAAGAGTATAAACTGCTCCTTCTGTCACTCCGATAAGTATAAGAGTATAAACTGCTCCTTCTGACACTCCGATAAGTATAAGAGTATAAACTGCTCCTTCTGACACTCCGAAGAGTATACGAGTATAAACTGCTCCTCGATACTCCAATAGGTATATGAGTCTAAACTATTTCCTTTCTTCCACGGGAAGTTCCTGGAGAGTGTCATGCATGGTATTCTTAAGGATAACCCGATCATGCAGCTGATTAAATGATAAACCCAGTTTCGTAAGAAAAGCTGGGGGTGGATGATTCATGTAACGGGAAGTTCCCAGAAGAATGCTACATGTAGCTTTCTTAGGGATAACCCTATTATTACAAAAAAAGGTGATAAACACTAAACCCCCACTGTGATTTCCAAACACTCTTTTGCTGAGACGAGAGTCGATCACCTCGTTGGATCAATCTAAACCCCCACTGTGATTTCCAAACACTCTTTTGCTGAGACGAGAGTCGATCACCTCGTTGGATCAATCTCCCCTCACAAAATTCCCATTGGTGTTTGACGACTCACAGTATTCCATCACAAAAATCCCCCACCAATCAGACTAATTGACGGCGGGATCACCAAAATTCTTTCCGGTTTAACTTATTCAAACTTCTGCTATGTTCGTACACTCAACACTTTCATGGTTAGAGTCCAGATATAATGCTTGGAATCTTGATCTGTCAATCTTTGACGAATTGACAAACCCCTTCGTGTTAAGTCCTTGTCATTTGACACTAAGAACCCCTACTGAGTGATTTGTACAAGTCAACACCCACACTGTGATTCACACTCCCACTCTCACTGTCCATTTGGTCAAACCTTCCTACAGTTAGGACCACTATCAAAATCCCCTCTTGATTCCTTCAATGAACGAGAGGTCCACAAATCGAGTGATCAAACCTATAAAAGTTAGGGTCATCTCATACTCTCACTGTTACCTGGTCAAACCTTCTTACAGTTAGGACCACAACCAAAATCCCCTATCGATTCCTTCAATGAACGAGAGGTCCGTTTTCAAATCGAGTGATCAAATCTTCTTACAGTTAGGGTCACCTCAAACTCCCGCTTGGTCAAACCTTCCTACAGTAAGGACCAAAACCCCAATTCACTCTCGATAAACGAGAAATTCACCTTTAATTCGGTAATCAAACCTTCCGACAGTTAGGATTACCCGAATTTTTTGATTCTCGGAGTGGAGATCCCACTCCTAGTTTCACCTTTTCGGATTCTGGGGGTGGAGATCCCACCTCAAGTCTTCTTTCCAACTAGAGATAGAATATAAAATTCTTCCTCTTCAGTGTTAGGAGATAGAATATAAAATTCTTTCTCTCCCATTTTGGGTTCATCTTTGCCCCAAAAGAAGACACCATCCTTCAACTCCAAGCCGGTTTAGTCTTTCACCGATTGAAAAAGACACCAGAATCCAGTCTGGGCATTTTATCCCGAAGCCTAAGTAGGGATAAGTCAGCGCTTAACCCGCGTTGCTGGGTGGTTCGTTCCTGTAAAAACGACCGAGTCTACGTATTCAGCATCGTAGCAACAAAAATCCATGCCTTTTATGCATGAGGAATTTTATCCCGAAATCTAAGTATGGATAAGTCAACGCCTAACACGCGTTGTCGGTTAGTTCTTAACCGTAAAAAGAACAAGAGCCCACATATTCGATATTGTGGCAGGTTGTTATTCATAACGCCAAAATCCGTGCTTCACACGCACGGGGAATTTTATCCCGAATCCTAAGCAGGGATAAGTCAACGCCTAACACGCGTTGCCGGTTTAGTCTTTCACCGGTTGAAAAAGACACCAGAATTCAAGTCTGGGGAATTTTATCCTGAATCCTGAGCAGGGATAAGTCAGCGCCTAACACGCATTGCCGGGTAGTCTATTCCCGTAAGAAAGACGAAGTCTACGTATTCAATATCGTAGCACTACGAGAGTTAACTCTCTTAGCACAACGTCACATGCGGAACGGACTTAAACAATCCGCATGCAAGCCTGATTCAAACGGTAATCGGTAAAGGCACGTCAAATCCGTTGAAGGCTGAGGGTTTGCCAAAAACCTTAAAGTCTACGCCTAATACACGTCGCCTATTAGTCTTTTCACGTGAGAAAGACGAAGTCTACGTATTCAATATCGTAGCACTAAAAGAGTTAACTCTTTTAGCATAACGTCACATGCGGAACGGACTTAAACAATTCGCATGCTAGCCCGACTCAAACGGTAGTCGGTAAAGGCTCATCAAACCCGTTGATGGCTGAGGGTTTGCCAAAAATCCTATATATATGTGAAAGTCACTGACGCACCAGCCTCATTAGTTGGTCTCGTGACTTGGACATCTAACAAACTTGGGATAAGATCCACACGTGCAGATGAATCAGCTTTAATAGTTGGTCCTGCAGCCCAATATTTGGGACCGCCACGCTCCAATGCCTTAAGAGCTTAAACTGTGTAGACTTCAGCAAACGTACGAGTATAAACTGTGTTAACGCCGGTCAACGCGTTGCGACAAAGATAATAAGTTCAAAGTAAACTCAATGACACGAGCCAAAACCAACTTACCAAGTTCGATTCGAAATTTCGACGACGGCCAGACGATAAACGCAGCGCCGGAAGAACTTCAGCTATTCATCAAAATAGACTGAAAATCGAAGAAGCCAAGAATTAAAGCCAGCCATAGGTCCTTTGACACCAACGGAAGGTGGGGGCCTATCATATCCAAAGCATCCCAGACTCCTCTATAAAAGAATGAGTCTGAAATACTTTGGAGGAGGTATATGTAGGCGTCTAAAAATGCCTATAGGTATCCACACACAGCTTGAGACGGAGATAAGGTGATGAACGCTATTATCTAAGTCAAAGGAATTTATCCAACACCAGTAAGTGTATGAAGTGAATCAATAGAATGCACAAGTCAGCAAAGCGATGAACCATACGCAAAACAAGGGAACGGGAAGAATCACAAATCGCCAAAGTATCAAAAAGGTGAACGAAACACCACTTAGAGGCTCGTATGACTCGCATAGTTCCGAGCCATCAAATGGTGACTCGCATAGTTCCGAGCCACCAAATGGTGACTCGCACAGTTCCGAGCCACCAAATGGTGACTCGCACTGTTCCGAGCCACCAGGACTCTGTTGAATACAAAACCTCCCCAAACACGGATTTCGATGATTTTTAAGGATTCTTTCGTCCCAGAACCTCTCCAACTATTTTGAGGTTATCCCTAGACGCGTTTAAACAGTTATAAACCGCAGATGACGTTTAAACATCAATTCTAATTCAAAAGGACATCTCCAAAAGCCTATAAATAGAAGCCTAGGGCCTTCTTTCAAGAGGACCTGAGATCTAAGATTAAGAAGGCGAGGTTGCTGTCAAATTGTTCAGTTAACCACGAATTTCAGAGTAGAATCATCAGAGCTTGGCGAACACTTTCATAAAGAAAGCCCCTTCGAAAGGTTTGTGATTCTTTTCCCTTCTTTCCTCCGGATTAAACTTGGTTTTAATCTCGAGAAGAGCCACAATCTCGCTTGGTCGTGATTGTCGCTTCCACAATTGTTTCCTTCGTGAAACAAGAGCGTAATTATACTGTCGATCGGGTTTGATCTGCGGTGGTCCACGGACTAACGCGTCCCCGGCACAGGCAAAGATCCCACGCAAAGCAGCGGGAGATAAACTACTGCTGCGTTTTGTTTGATAAAGTTGTAATCTTTATTTTTCATTGTAAGAAGATCTTATAAAAAGATCAACTTTTCTTTCAATTTGAACTTGTAATCGATAAACAGTGTAACAGATTTTGAAAATAATGGAAAAGACAACTTTTGACACAAACACATGTCCAAGCCTCTTATGCTAAATCCAAGGGTTTTCATTAATTGCTGCAAGGCATTTCACATCTTGATTCACTAATTTATTCATCTCAAAAATATACACATTAGACTTGTGATTAGCAACAAAAACAATTTTTCTATTCATACTAATAATGCATTTGTCCGGTTTAAAGGAAATATCAAAACCTTTATCACTCAATTGACTAATGCTAAGAAGATTATGATTCAATCCATTAACCAAATAAACATCTTCTATAACGAGTGAAGGTTTCTTACCAATAGAACCAATACCAATAATTTTACCTTTCTTACCACCACCGAAGGAGACGCTACATCCTTCAATCTTTGATAGGGTTACAAATAACTCTTTGTTGCCCGTCATATGATGTGAGCAACCACTATCAAGGTACCACATCTCTCTACGTCATTG
>NC_033795.1:32139523-32144711 GCF_001876935.1 Asparagus officinalis
CTACCGACGCCACTCCTCTTGGGACAACCCCGTCTCTCACCACACACTCCTCTCGGTGTACAAGTGTGATACAACGTGTAGCTCACAATTAAGCACAATACAATAAAATGTTCTCTACAATAGGTGAGAACTTAATGTAAGCTTAATCTCACAAGTCACAATCCCACAACCCAATATATGATGTATGAAATGCTACAAGCTCAAATAGGGTGTGTGTGATAAAATGAGTATAAATAAAATCTAACTCAATTAACAAACTACCAATAAATAATAATAGAAAAAAAACTAATTGCTAGAGAATAGAGTTAGAAAAACTTCTCTATAAAAACAAAGAGGTTGATGAAGATTGAGGATGAATTCCCCAATTGAAAATGCAAGCCTCCTCTTTGTAAACTCAAACACCAAACTTAAACATTGAGAAACAAACTTTTAAACACTTAAAACTCTTGTTAAAAACCCTATTCCAAAAAACTTAATTCTGATGAGAACAAAAGGGGTTTATATAGGAAGAAAAACCAAGGTACAAAACCCAAACAAATCCAACAAAAAAACAGAAGGCTAGAAAAACTAGTCGTTGGGTTGTCAGTCGGCTGACGAGTTTCATCAGTCGACTGATGAGCTGACCGTTGTAGGCATTTTTCAGTTCAGCAGTCGACTGACGATCTTATCAGTTGACTGGTTAGTCGACCAAAATAAAATAGAAACTTTTGAAGATTGCATGCACATTCTTCAGTCGACTTATCAGTCGATTGGTCAGTCAACCAAAATAAAACAGATGACCACATTAGCCGACTGGTCAGTCAACCAAAATAAAACAGAAACTTTTGAAGATTGCATTCACATTCTTCAGTCAACCAAAATAAAACAGAAAACTTTATAACCATGATTATGAACATATTAGAAAAGGAATTTTTGAATTTGCTCTTGCCATTTGTGAAAACTCAGAAAATATTCAAAAGTGCTAAAATACATGTTTTTCAAATATGTTGTTTTTGCTATTTTAGCTCAAATCATGTTCTAAAAACTTGTGTAATAAAAGATG
The DNA here is from genome assembly GCF_001876935.1 of Asparagus officinalis. Lineage (NCBI taxonomy): Eukaryota > Viridiplantae > Streptophyta > Magnoliopsida > Asparagales > Asparagaceae > Asparagus > Asparagus officinalis. The sequence goes on from NC_033795.1 coordinate 32,140,566, forward strand.
TTAGCATGGTTTGTATAGTCCAAAACATATTTGAATGTATTTTTCATAAAAACACCTATTTTCATGAAAATTGACAAATGTAATATGTGTGTATATTTGAGCTTATAGAATTAACACACATTATATAAACCTTAAACTAATTTACCCAAGCTTGATATATCTTCATTGTAGCTTGACTTGGTTGTGGATGAAGCTTGACTTGGATCTTCAACTTGAATTGTATGGCTTCATTCCACTATTCTGCCAACCTCCATTTGATATGATCGTTATAGGCGTCTAAAAATGCCTATAGGTATCCACACACAGCTTGAGACGGAGATAAGGTGATGAACGCTATTATCTAAGTCAAAGGAATTTATCCAACACCAGTAAGTGTATGAAGTGAATCAATAGAATGCACAAGTCAGCAAAGCGATGAACCATACGCAAAACAAGGGAACGGGAAGAATCACAAATCGCCAAAGTATCAAAAAGGTGAACGAAACACCACTTAGAGGCTCGTATAGTTCACAGTTCCGAGTCACCAAGAGCTGACTCGCACATTTCCGAGTCACCAGGACTCTTGTTGGATACAAAACTTCCCCAAACACGGATTTCGATGATTTTTAAGGATTCTTTCGTCCCAGAACCTCTCCAACTATTTTGAGGTTATCCCTAGACGCGTTTAAACAGTTATAAACCGCAGATGACGTTTAAACATCAATTCTAATTCAAAAGGACATCTCCAAAAGCCTATAAATAGAAGCCTAGGGCCTTCTTTCAAGAGGACCTGAGATCTAAGATTGAGAAGGCGAGGTGCTGTCAAATTGTCCAGTTAACCACGAATTTCAGAGGAGAATCATCAGAGCTTGGCGAACACTTTCATAAAGAAAGCCCCTTCGAAAGGTTTGTGATTCTTTTCCCTTCTTTCCTCCGGATTAAACTTGGTTTTAATCTCGAGAAGAGCCACAATCTCGCTTGGTCGTGATTGTCGCTTCCGCAATTGTTTCCCTCGTGAAACAAGAGCGTAATTATATTGTCGATCGGCTTTGGTCTGCGATGGTCCACGGACTAACGCGTCCCCGGCACAGGCAAAGATCCCACGCAAAGCAGCGGGAGATAAACTACTGCTGCGTTTTGTTTGATAAAGTTGTAATCTTTATTTTTCATTGTAAGAAGATCTTATAAAAAGATCAACTTTTCTTTCAGTTTGAACTTGTAAGAAGATCTTATAAAAAGATCAACTTTTCTTTCAGTTTGAACTTGTAATCGATAAACGGTGTAACAGGTTTGAAAACAATGGAAAAGGCAACTTTTGACACAAACAATCGTGTAGGCTCAATTTCATCCATCCTCCAACTTATTGTTTGCCTAGAATAAATACAAAACACAAACACTAGACAAACAATATTAGTTATAAATTATTTGTTAATCATCATCAAAACAAAAGGACCCAATAATCTCCCCCTTTTTGATGATGACAAACAATTTGCAAAAAGATATATGCATGAAAGAAAATGAATATATAAATTATAATCATCATGCATATAAACAAAAAGAATATACTCACAATATGTCTCCTCCTTTAACAACATCAAAAAGGGGAAAACAAAAGAATGAAGAGAGCGAAAGCTCCCCCTACAAATAAGCATGAGTGAGTATAAAACAAGTATAGAGATTGCTCCCCCTATCAAAATGCCTTAAGGAATATATGCAATGAAAGCTAAGACAAACATATGTGAGCAAGCATAAATGAAAAATATGCTAAAATACAACTCACATACAACAAGACAATTGAGAACACATGTAGATATATCAATATAAAAAGGTGTATCTCAATACACAAACAAAAACATAAAAACCATGTGAAATTCGATTTATGAAAACAAATGAAAGAAAAACATGAGAATCATGAAAAAAAGTTTTCAAATGAAAACAATTCACTCAAATGAAATCATAAATCAAGACTTAAATCATATGAAACCAAACCAATATCAAATTTTGTCATATTCGACAAAAAGCAAGAGAGGTAACCAAATCAAGCTTTTGAGCTTGTTTTAACCAATATAAACATTTTAGCACCCGATAAACTCAATTTGGGAAATAAACACCCAATAAACCCGGAGGGTTATATAAACACAAACCTCTTATAAAAACAAAGTAAAAAAAATTTGTTTGATCACGAAAGCAAATTTTCTTTAAAAATTTTGATCAAACCATATAAAGAATACATTATAAAGAACAAATAGATGATTCATAAGCACAAACACATAAATATCATCATATAAGTGATTTACAATGAATACAAAAGAACAACTCAAAACGAATCTTCATAGTTCAAAATTAGATTACAAAACACACAAGAATTATAAACTATGGATTTGAAAAACCAAAAATCATCTTTAAGAACATGAAAACAAAAAAAAACAAAAAAAATTTGTTCTTAAAGATCAAACAAATTTTGGTACCCAATTACTCTTGGTACCTAAGAGTCTAGGGACATGACCACTACTGTTAAAACTCAAAGCCCTAGGGTTATGAACCATTTTGGGTACATTTTGTGTACAAATCCGGTCATAACAATAATTGCTCAAATGACCCTTCCGATTACAATAAGTGCAATGAAAGAGGCCCATTTGTTTTTGTAGACCATATGGATGTACACGTGGAACATTTGCAAAAATAGATTGTTCTTTAAAATTATTTTGTAAATGGGAAACTCTTTTTAAATCAAAACAAAATTTTGTCAAATGACCAAATCTACCACAATGATCACACTTAAACTTTTGTGGTCTTTTAAAATTATTTGACAAATGTGAAATCTTTTTCAAATCAAGGCAAAACTTTGCCAAATGGCCAAATCGGCCACATAGATCACATTTAAACACACGTGCATGTTTATGATGAACATGATGAGTTTGTGCATGTACATGTGATCACATTTAAACACACGTGCATGTTTATGATGAACATGATGAGTTTGTGCATGTACATGTGTATGTGATGAAGAAGCCTTATGAGATGCACAAGAAGCATTAGTCTTAGAATATTTGTGTGCATCATAGCAAAATTTAGCAATGTGGCCTTTACGACCGCAAATTGAACATTTGCAAACTTTGTTATACAAGTGTGCATAGTGTGTAGGCGATTTTGTAGCACTAGATTTAGCACACTTGTCCATAAGTTTCTTATGGTTATCAATGCATGTTTTCAAAGTTGAATCTAAAGGTGAAATGTGTTTATTCACAAGATTCAAATCTTTATTATTAGGCACATATGCATTTTTATTAGAAGTAGAACATATATAGTCATTTATAAAGGAAGCAGTATCATTTTTTATGTTCTCTACTTCTAATATGGCATTATCTCTTTCATGAGTTAAGCTAGAAATGTATGAGATCAATTTTTTATTTTCCAAATTTAATAAGTCATTGTTTTCTTTAAGCATAGTATTTTCTTTTGCAATGATATCAAATTTGGAACCTAGCAACTCATGATCAGATTCTAAATTAACATGCTTGCTTTTTAATTCAATAAAATTGTCACGCCCCGCTTTCCAAAATATCGGGGAATCAGAACGTGAACAAGCCCGTGACGTATTAGATTGAGAAGAAATATACACTACTATATTTTTTTTCTTTTCTTCTCAATCCAATACGCTAAGCGTCAAATACATAAATCTCAATCACAGGTCCCCGATCATAATAGTAAGAATATAAAGACAACTTAGGATAAGGAATAGACATATCATCAACAGTAAATCATCCCAGACATAAAAATATGGGTCCAACATACCCTTATTACAAAATATTCCAACTAGGAATAAGAAATACATAGTCCATAAAGAAAGTATTGTTAAAATACTAAATCCATCATCAATAAAAGAAAAAAGTACAGTAAAAGAGTTTTGATATCCAACTACTACTACGGAAGAAAATCACTACGCTTCAGCTAGATCTTCTACTCCTTCTGCAAGGCACCACTGTTAAGAATCCTCTGGCTCCTGTACGATTCCGTACTGAGGCTGTCCGTCTCCTAAATCTAACGTACACTAGAGAAAACAGATGTACGTCAGCGTGCATGGCACACAGCAAGATCCCACAAGGGAGAGAAGAAAACGGTCGAACGACCAAGGCAAAATAGAAATAAAAATAGAAGTATGCAGCA
>NC_033795.1:32144723-32206036 GCF_001876935.1 Asparagus officinalis
GGAATACAAAAAAACTAGATGACATCCACAAATATTATATAATAATCAAGAAACCAAAAATTAATCGGGTGACGAGGTCATGCAGCTAAAAATCAGAATCATCATCTAAGTAACAAGGTCATACACTAGATAGAATTAATACTTAAAAATCTACAACTCGAGACGTAGTACGTCGAGCGAAATAATCCAAACAAGGAAACCCTCATGTATATATCATATGTCTCGAATTGTAAATAATTAAATATTAACCACGATCTATGTATGGAAAAAAATACAACTGATCTACATCTCACAAGAATCCATAAATCCTAACCAAAGTGACGACACCGAAATCACCTTGACCTAACAAACCAACCCTAGTGGCGACACTGATCCACTAGTAACAAGTCATGTAGCTAGTCATCCTATAACAGGTCACTGGTTCATATCTCACACAGAGTCAACGCTCATATGATCGGATAACTGACTGTTCACATATCCCCTATGTGCATCCAATCAAATAAATTTATGAACCAAAGTAGCGATACCGATCTACTTTGACCCAACCAATCAACCCTCAGTGGCGACACCGATCTACTGTGACTCAACAAACCAACCCCAGTGGCGACACCGATCCACTGGTACGAACCTGGAAGATATATCAACAGTCTTATCCGATTACATGAACCATGACTTCCCCATCCCAACTCTTCTCGCTTTTCTAAATCAATAATCAAAGTCCACAATATCTCTGGTTCACCACCTAAATCAATCAACACACTCACACATGTCACTAGGTCTGTTCATGACGCAAGAGGCCACTAAGTCATGAACTGCTAAGGTTCTCAAATCACAGCATGATACAATAAGTAATTAAGACTAATACAATAAAATAAAGATTACAAAACATGATTAGACACTACGAACAATTCGTTATGCATGAATAGTATAAGAGGGATCACATTCAGTAGTTATCATACACATGAAATGTCAACTTTACTCCTAATAAAATCCTACGACTTGTCGGGTCGGGTCTCACCGTTCTTCGAGTTGACTTACGGCGTTGACTTGAAAACCGATCGTCGCACTCCGTCTTTCGTGTCGACTCACGCGTGTCGACACGTCAGGTCGGGTCGACTCAGGCACTGTCCAAACAATTATCTTTCCTAAGCATGTTATTCCTTTTCTGCCTGAAAAATAATATTTTCCTATTTTATAAATTTCCCTTAATTAATTTCTTTTCAATAAAATTTCATAAATTCTAATTTTAGCTCATAACTTGTCATTTCATGTCCGAAAATATTTAGATATAAATATACAAAATTATTAATGTCTCGCAAAATCTATTTACAACACATATACTCATCATTTCATGCTCGTTAAATTCTCCAACATAATTACCACAAAATATCTCATTATTACTTCTAAAATATTATTTAATACTATTTATCAACATTCCACGTCAAATATTCACAATATGCACATTACCGACATTATCATATCTAATTAAATTATTTAATCGATAATATTTGTAAAGCGAGAAAATATGGAGAGGCGAGATCTTGCCTACAATGTCAAGGGGGCTGTTTCGCCGGCTCTGCCGCGGGAATCCAAGCCCGCGATTGTCACTGCTGGTCCGTCGAGATCGACGGGCTTGGGGCGGTTTGTGGATCTGGTGTCGGGAGTTGGCTGTGGCGCGGAGAGCGGCGGCCAGAGGGGTTATGGGGTGTCCTCGGCAGAGTTAGCGAGGGCTGGTGTGGGGAGGCTGGCTGGCGCGGCTGCGGGACTGCAATACCCGGCGTGGTCCGCGCTGCTATTACGTTCGCGGGCGCGGCGAACAAGGGGTTCTACGACGGTGCCTGCGGATCTGGTGTTGAGGGAGGAGCGGCGAGGTGGCTTGGTCGGCGGCGACGAGGGGTGTTCATGGACGCCGGCGTAGAGGCGAGGTTGCTGGCGGTGTCGAGGTCCGCCTGCGCGCGCGGGCGTCGATGTCCGCCGGCGACGACACGAGCGGGAGGCTGGGTTCGTGGAGGCAGTCGGAGAATGGGGCGCGGTCCTGTCTCGTCGCTGCGATGGCGGTATGGAGAGCTGGGGGACGTGGGTGTTAGGATATCGGTCGCCCAGTGGGGTTCGTCGTCGTGAGAAGAGGGAGAGGAGAGAGAGGGGAAACGCGGCCGGTCGGGCAGGCTGGGTCGGCAGGAGGGTTGAGAGAGAGAGATATTATGTGGCCGTGGAAAATCAAGAAGAAAGAGATAAGAAAAGAAAGAGGGGGTGGCGGCTACACTAGAGAGAGAGAAAAAGGGAAAAGAATAAATATATAGAGAGGAAAATTAGGGTTTTGGGAATAATTACTTTAAAATGAAATTAATTAAAATAAATAAATACGGGTACTTAAAAATTAAACTAATTACATAGTAATTATCTATAAATAAAAACGTACATGTTGTACTAATACAACAGTTGATACGAAATACTCGAAATATACATAGATTGTACAATTAAAAGAGAATAATTAATAAATAAAATATATTTACCTATTTTTAAACTCAAATAATTATGGGATAATTATATACACAGTAAAACGTACAAGTTCTACAAATACGACAGATAATAAGTAACAGTAGCAATAATACAACTAATTGTACAAATAATACGTAATTAATAATACAACGTATTATACGAAATAATAAGTAATTAATAATAATAATACAACGTATTATTCAAAATGACATGTAACAGTATCAATAACGCAATAGATAAATTTCAGAAATTTTTTACTACACTTTATAAATATTTAAATCATTTAAATAAATATAAAACTTAGACCTTAAATTGTAGAAATTCGAGAAAAATATAAATACTCTTTTAAAAATTATAATTAAATATTTTAAAATACCAGAAAATAATTTTTACTAGTATCAAAATTCTTGGTCCTTACAAAAAATTTTATGCCATTTGTTATAGACATGCAATAATTTTTTTACTAGTACAAGCAAGTTCATCACTAGATAAATCATTAATAGATTCGAACTTGCAAACCTCACTAGGGCTATAGCCTAGTGCCCGTGTGCATGATGCTCCACATGAATTTGAAGAAGAATCCTCCAAAGCTTGTCGGATTGCCTCCAAGTTCCCTTGATGTGCTTCTATAAATTTGCAAAGTTTGTAAGCACTATCAAAATGAACAAACTTATTAGAAATAGATGAGTCAAAAGCATTTAGTAAAAATTCTAACAAGAGCATGTTCATAGTAAATAATCTTTTATCATTTTTACTCCACTTGGATTTCTCCAAAGTGGGCATAATATAAGCATCTTCAATAACTTCCCATAAATCAAAATGTCTCGATCTAACAAATATATTAAATCTAGAACACCATTGGTTATAGGGAAAATTATCTATTCTAGGAGCAACATTAGGATCATAGCTTAAACAAGGTGCACAATGCATGTCCATAATATCTATAAGTATGCAAGCAAGATAACAATAAATCTCAAAATTAGATTAGCACAAAAATATAACTTGGATCTTTAACTCAAGGCGATTAAAACTTAAATCAAAGAACACCAAGCTCTGATACCAATTGAAAGCACCCTAATACCACTAGGAAAAAACCCTAGAGGGGGTTAAACAGGGTTTATGCTAATCTAATCTGACTTAATGCCGATTAAAACTAATTGACAAGTTATCCTAGCAAATAAGATATGCAATGAGTTATTAGCAAGGATAAGCAATATAAACAAGGGTGAAACAAGATAAACAAAAGATACAATTATGATAGGACAATATAACCAATGCAAACACACAATATGATCACGGAGTTCAGACCTTCCGTCCTACGTCTCTGCTCCCCACTCCCGGGGAGAAATCCACTATCACACTGGGTTTTTAACAATCACCCAAAAACGTTTACACCTCACACTCGGTTTTCTAGCTCACCGAAAACTTTACAACACTCATAATGTAAACATACTAACTACCACCTCAAGTGTTGGTCTCTAGCCCATGTCTCCCTCAAGTGTTAGGAATTACAACCTCTCTCTAGGCATTACCACCTACCCCACTCCTCATGGGACGACCATGTCTCTCACCGCACACTCCTCTTGGTGTACTAGTGTAATACAAAGTGAATCCTCACAATACAACAATCGATTTTCTAGTTCACCAAAAACTTTATAACTTACACACTTGCAACTACACTTCACACCCTCTAAGTGTTGGCCTAGCCCGTGTCACCTTCCTCAAGTGTTCGGAATTACACCTCTCACTAAGCTTTACTACCGACCCTACTCCTCTTGGAACCGACCCCGTCTCTCACCAACCACTTCTCTCGGTGTCCAAGTGTAATACAATGTGCAACTCACAAATAGGCTCACAAATCAAATAATTGTTCTCTAAACAAGGTGAGAACTCAATTAAGCACAACTCAAAGTTACAATCTCTCACAACCCCAATTATACTATGTATAAAAATACTAGAAGCTCAAGTGAGTGTGTGTAACAATGAGATTTAATAAAACAAACTAAACTCAATTAAATCTAACTTATGGAAATTATGAACAAAGTAATAAATAGCTAGAAATAGAGTTTAGAAAAACTTCTCTATGATAACAAGAGAGAGGGAGAAGAGTGAATGCTCAAACACCAAATAATGGTCTCCACTTGCTCTTATGAAATTTTCTTCACAAACTAAACTCTTAAAACACACTTAAACCCTTAAACAAAACTTGTAAATTTTTTTAAAAACTTTTCTCTTATATGTTGAACTGAGGATATGTGGGGGTATTTATAGGAACCCCAAAGCCAAGAGAAAACAAGGCAAAAAGACCAAAAACCTAAAACTGGAACATGCTGAAAAAAACTAGTCGTTACAGCATCAGTCGACTGATGATAGTCGACTGACGACTTTCATCAGTCGACTGATGAGCTGACCATTAGAAGCATTTTTCAGCTCATCAGTCGACTGACGACCTTATCAGTCGACTGATGACCTCATGAGTCAACTGTTCAGTCGACTAAAATAAAACAGAAACTTTTAAAAGATTGCATGCACATTCTTTAGTCGACTTATCAGTCGACTGATGTCATCAGTCGACTGATAACAAGTTATCATTCTGAAACGATTTTTTAAAAATGAATTTTAAAATCCTTTTAAAAATAGCAAATAATTTCCAAAAAATATAAAACTTTGGGAAAAGTTTATAACCATGATTATGAACATGTTGGAAAAGGAATTTTTGAATTTGCTCTTGCCATTTGTGAAAACTCAGAAATATTCAAAAGTGTTAAAATACATGTTTTTCAAATATGTTGTTTTTGCCATTTTAGCTCAAATCAAGTTCTGAAAACTTGTGTAATCATTTTATGGACATAATAAAAGATGTTATCATGGTTTGTATAGTCTAAAATATATTTGAATGTATTTTGCATAAAAACACCTATTTTCATGAAAATTCACAAATGTAATGTGTGTGTATATTTGAGTTTATAGAATTAACACACATTATATAAACCTTAAACTAATTTACCAAAGCTTGATAGATCTTTATTGTAGCTTGACTTGGTTGTAGATGAAGCTTGACTTGGATCTTCAACTTGAATTGCATGGCTTTATTCTACTATTCCGCCAACCTCCATTTAATATGATCGTGTAGGCTCAATTCCATCCATCCTCCAACTTATTGTTTGCCTAGAATAAATAAAAAACACAAACACTAGACAAATAACATTAGTTGTAAATTGTTTGTTAATCATCATCAAAACAAAAGGACCCAACAGACATGCCATTGCTATTAGGGAGAAATAAGGAGGCTTCATTCTAGAGTATCAAGGATCGTGTTTGGATAAAAATTAAGGGATGGAAAGAGAAAATATTGTCACGAGTTGGAAGGGAGGTCTTAAAAATATCCATTGCACATGCTATCCCTACATATGTAATGAGTTTTTTGTAGTTGCCTCTCAATGTCCTCCAAATTCAATAATTAATGGATTTTGGTGGCGCAAAAAAGAGAATGAATGAAAAATTCACTAGATAAACTAGAAGTTCTTGTGCCGATCCAAACAAAGTGGGGGTATGAGATTCAGAGATTTTGAAGCTTTTAACCATGCCATGATCACTAATTAAAGATGGAGGCTCCTCCAAAACCCTAACTCTATTCCTGCAAAAGTTTTGAAAGAAAAACATTTCCATAATGTCACAGTCCTTGAAGCAAAATGTCCAGCAAATACGTCAGCAACGTGGAAGAGCATATGGTGCTCTAAATTTATTGAAGAGTAGGTTGCAATGATGAGCTAGGCATGGAAAATCAATTCGAGCATGGGGTGATTAATGGATTAGTCGTGAATTAATTAAAACTCCAATGCCACCGGGTTACAAAGATGTACTGTCACGCCCCGTTACCCAAAATACCGGGGAATCGGAACGTGAACAAGTCCACGACATATTAGATTGAGAAGAAATTTTATCATCATATTTTTATTTCTTCTCAATCCAATACGCTAAGCGTCAAATACATAAATATCAATCACAGGTCCCCGATCACAATAGCAAGAATAGAAAGACAATCCAGAATAAGAAATAGCATATAATCCATGATAAATCATCCCAGACATAAAATATGGGTCAAACATACCCTTATTACAAAACAGGTCCAGATAGAAATAAAAATACATAATCCATAATAAAAGAAAGTATTGTCAAAAATATGAAAATCTGACATTAACTAATGAATAAAAAGATAACGAGTTCTAATGTTCATCAGCTACTACAGAAAAGAAAACACGTATAGGCTTCGGTTTGTTCTTCCACTCCATCGGAAGGATACTCCGGCTCGGCATACACTGGCTCTGCTTCCACGTCAAGCTGGACCTGTCCGTCTCCTGAGTCTGACGCACACCAGAGAAAACAGGTGTACGTCAACGTGCATGGCACACGGCAAGATCTCACATATACAGATAAAACGGTCTAACAACCCATGCTATGATAATAATAATGATAGAACATGATTCTGTAATTCTAGCAATTTAAGTGAACATTTGCTACTATCAGAATGAACAGAAGTACTCAAGCCAACTGGTAATCTAATTCCTACGACTAATCCATCCTATAACAAGTCACTGGTCAATTCTCACACAAAGTCATCACTCATATCACCAGATATCTGACGGTTCACAAATCCCCTACGTGTACCCAATACGCCGCTACACTGGATCGGTCAGAGGGCTACACGTATTTCAACCTGGTTCGAACTCAAGTTAAACCTGGGTGAATATCCAATTCACGGACCAAAGTGACTACACTGGCTTCACTTTGACCCAACAAACTAACCTCAAGCTACACTGGATCATGGGGCGAGTCTGGAAGATACATCAACAGCTATATTCGATCACATGAACAAGGACCTCCCCATCCCAACTCTTTGGTATTCTCTAATTCTACAATCATGATCCTTATTAAACTCGGGTTCACCACCTAAACTCAGTCAACACTCACACGTGTCACTAGGTCTGTTCATGACGCACAAGGTCACTAAGTCATGAACTACTAAGGTTCTTAACACATCAACAGATCATGAGTATAGAATAGTATATTAAACATGATTAAATAGGTTTATGAAGCAGAAATGAGAACTATAATGAACATGAAATGTATAAACAAATACTATAGCATGAATACATACATAAGGGACTTCATCACTACTAGAATATCCAAACTTCTCATACCAGTTATCTGTACTTAAGTATTCTCTAATATAATAATACAGTAAAAAGAAAACTAGAAACCGATGTCGTTTTGCACATAAAATGTCGCGCTCTACGATGATCAGTCATACTATCCTAAATAATAATATTCTTTTTCCAAAAATTATTCTTTAAACTATTTCTCATTATAACTAATTTAAAATGAAAAAAGATTTATATAATATAACATAAAAATTCCTTTCTGCATGAAAATTAATATTTTTCTATTTTATAAATTTTCCTTAATTAACATCTTTTCGATAAAATTCCATAAATTCTAATTTAGCACATAACTTGTCATTTCATGTCCGAAATTCTTAAAAATACAATTAACAACATTATTAATCTAATTTTCACGGTGCACTCGCAATCATCATTCCACGCAGATATTTAAAAATACGTATTAACCACAATAATAATTTAAACATATTAAATCATCATACTAACAATAATATTACCACAAAATAATTTATCTATATCTAATCATCATAATAACACGATATTAACCATTAATTAAAAGCAAGATGGATGTGAGATCTTGCCTCGGTGTATTCGTCGAACGTGTCGACGTCAACATGCGAGATCAGATCCGATGTGGGAGCACGACGTCGGGAAAGAGCTCTGGCAAGCTGCCGATGGGTAGCGACCGACCCGTGGACGCGCTGACAGGTTTGCTTAGAAGCTGGGTTCGCGAGTTCTTCGGCGTCTTACAGCGCGTTACCGTCGGCTGCCAGGCACGAGCTCGTCGCCGATTCAAACGGAGGCGGACCGGAGGCGACGCGAGCGCGGATCTGAGATGGCTGCCGGACGAAACACAAAGCAGCGACTGGTCCGTTTCCGGCGGCTAGCCAAGCGCGACTGGACTTGGACTTCCGGCGGCAAGAAGCTGCGGCTTCGTGGCGCTGAAGCGACAACGGGCGGAAAGCGGATTTGAGTGCCGAGGGAGAAACTGACGTCGTGTCGGATCTGCAAGGCGTGAGGCGGATAGGAGTAGCGCGGCAGAGCGGGTGAGGGTTCGGAGGAGGCGAGTTGACGCGCCGGCAGCAGGGGTGGCTGTGCTCGCGCCGCCGCTAAGGCGCGCGCAGGTCTGGTGGTCTCAGAGGAGGCAGCTCGCAACGGGTTGTTGAGCGGCGCCTGAAGTGGCGTCGCGCGGGAGTGGGACGAGTCGGCGCGTCTGGAGGTGGGTTGGTCAGCAGTGCTTGAGGAGGAGCGAAGAAGAAGGAAGAGGGTGGATTCTTGGAGCTGTCGTTAACACGAAAAAAGAGAGGAGCGGGATGATGTTAGTTAGGTAAATATTATAGGTATATTTTGATAGAGGAGTACGCGGTATGATTAAGATTTGTTCGTATTGAGAGAGAGAAAAGAGTTGATTATGGGGAAAATTTGGAGATTTGAGAATTAGCAAGGATTTTGTGCATTAAAAAGTGATAGGATTTAATACGGGGAAGCGTTGACAAATATATGGAGAGCAGAAAATCTGGAAATATGTTATTTTATACTAAATAAGAAATATTATATTATAATTAATAATCAACTGAATAATAAGTTAACAACCAAATATCATATTTTTATATGCTAATTTTCTATGCTCGGAATCAATTAATAATAACAAGACAGACTAATATCATTGCACCAAATAATAGTTAAAATTTTTATTCACCGCTAACTATATTTAATATTTAGCAAACACCGCGACTATATATATATTATAATATACTATATATTAATATAATATATATATATATATATATATAGAGCAGATGAGAAGAGATGGAGAAGAAGAGAACTTTTCAGATGCGAGCCCACTGAAGGAATGTAAATCATGATTCGTTTGTTAAATATTTCCATCATGATGCGTGCCCATATCTACCTTACATCCATTAGTTGGGGACATAATCAAATGTGAAGAAAGCTCATGTCTCTTACATTCATTAGCTGGGGAAAGAAAACTTTGTGCACGTTTGACTTTCTGGATATTGAAAACTTTGTGTGATTTGTACCTTTATCAATGACATAATCAAATGATCCATCCAGAAAAAAGCTCATGTCTCTTACATCCATTAGCTGGGGAAACAGATATAGACAACTAATAGTAACTTGGCATGTAAAAGATTGGAACTGAACAACAACAACAATACCAACAACAACAACAATACCAACAACTCATGATAGTAGAAAAAAGCTCACAACAACAATACCAACAACAACAACAATACCAACAACTCATGATAGTAGAAAAAAGCTCATGTCTCTCACAATACCAACAACAACAATACCAACAACTCATGATAGTAGAAAAAAGCTCATGTCTCTCACAATACCAACAACAACAATACCAACAACTCATGATAGTAGAAAAAAGCTCATGTCTCTCACAATACCAACAACAACAATACCAACAACTCATGATAGTAGAAAAAAGCTCATGTCTCTCACAATACCAACAACAACAATACCAACAACTCATGATAGTAGAAAAAAGCTCATGTCTCTCACAATACCAACAACAACAATACCAACAACTCATGATAGTAGAAAAAAGTTCATGTCTCTCACAATACCAACAACAACAACAACAACAACAACAACAATACCAACAACTCATGATAGTAGAAAAAAGCTCATGTCTCTCACAATACCAACAAAATCATGATAGTAGAAAAAAGCTCATGTCTCTCACAATACCAACAACAACAACAATACCAACAACAACAATAATACCAACACATGTTCCATTGGAACTGAACATAATCCGATCTGTTTGCTCCGCCAACCTCGATCAAACTTCACGCAATAGTGAGAACTTCATCTGTATTAAAAAAATTAGCAAATCACGTTATGTTGAAAAAAATGGCAATGTACAAACTATTCCATATGTATTAACCATTACCTTCCTCAAATGAATCTTCTAAGTCGTCAATGGCTTCATCATTATTATCTTGTTCCATTGAACCACTAAAAAAAAATTATGATAGCAAGACATATTAAGGATCATTGCACCAACTTAAAAAAAGGTTTAAACAAATAATAGCATTAATATTACTAAAACAAATGATACACTACCTTGTCAACTTGTGAGGGCAATTTCTACTATCATGATTCTATATTGTGTCAGCCACGTATATTAGATTCAATACTTTTGTTTTGTGTGTACTTTTCTGGAATGTGCATGAAAATGTTTCTTTTTGTGTCCTGTGTCTAAGTGTAGGCATATGTGCAGCATTGGAGTTGACTCATACAACCTCAAATAAAGGTTATTCCATCTGGCTGATGTTGAGCCGATTCGGCATGTGTTGGGTGATCCACATTATCTTCCTTATAATCTGCCTTGATATTGATTGCTGATGAGCAAGCAATACTCCAGTCGATTGAGGCACATATGATATGCTTATATGGCTAAAGGCCCACATTGAATTGCAAAAATGAAGGTTATAACTTGATATTTGCCTCAACAATCTGTCACAGCTAGAAGTGAAAAAAGTGAGCTCCATGGATTATGAGGAAGATGACTTGATTTTGTGGTTACTCAAAAGTTTGAAAACCTTTAGATTGAAGACTTGAGGGCGGAGGGTCTGGGGAAGCAAAGGTTTCAGTTTAAATCTTAAATTAAAGAAGATTGAAGGAGAAGGAAAAAAACCCACCTGATTCAAGACGGTGGGTTCATATGGTGGTGGAGTGGTCGCTGGGAGTGGGGGCTCGGTGGGATCTCGCAGCCGCTCTAGACTCGCGGCAGTGGTGGCTCGCCGACGATGCTGGGGGAGAGAGAGGCGATCCGAGATCCCGTCGGCCTCGCGCCGACGATGCTTGGAGAGAGAGGGAGTGAGAGGGCGGAGAGTCGGCGTGTGCTTCGGGGCTTGGAGGACCGAGTTCGCGCTTCGGGACGGCGCTGATGCTCGGGGGGAGAGAGAGAGAGTGTGAGGGCGGAGGGTCTGGGGAAGTGAGAGGGGAGATGAGCTCGATTTGGGGAATAGTGGGCCATATGATCACGACGTTTGAAATCACTTTTAGCCGTTCAAAAATAACCAACGGACCGATTACAATTTCGCACAACAATGGGTGCGAAATTTTTTCGCATCTGAAAAGTTCTCTATATATATATATTATTCGTAGAGAATTTTGGAAATTGGGAAAATAAAATTTAATATTTTTAAAATACTAGAAAATTCATTTAAATATGTATCAAAAATTATGTTTGTTACATCCTACCCCCCTTAAAACAAATTCTGTCCTCAGAATTAAAATGACAAGGACAAAATATAAAGATAGATTCAATTCAACTCATATAAGGTTCAAAATATATTGCATATCCATAAATAAGAAAAGTCATACAAGGCGATTTAAAATAAGATACAAGACATGACAGCTAAGATTCAGGAAATAAATGAGGGTATCGTTATCGCATCTCAGACTCAGTTTCCCAAGTCGACTCTCTAGGAGAATCTGGGTGCCACATCACACGAACAAGCGAGACGGTCTTGTTCCGGAGGGTCTTCTCCCTTCGGTCCAGAATTGCCACTGGCTGCTTCTCGTATGTCAAATCGGATCGCACCTCAATCTCCGAGAAATCTACGACATGACTCGGATCTCCGACGTATTTTCGCAACTAAGAAACGTTGAATACGTTATGCACTCCAGCCAGGGCGGGTGGTAATGCAAGTCGGTACGCCACTTCTCCCACTCTCTTCAATACGTCGAAAGGTCTCACATATCGCAGACTCAACTTTCCACGGCTCCCAAAGCGAATGGTGCTTCGGTTGGGGGAAATCTTCAGGAACACATGATCTCTTGGCTGAAACTCCAAATGCCGGCGCTTCGCGTCTGCCCAATGCTTGAATCTGTCCTGCGCTATACGAAGTCGCTCCTGAATGATCCTGACTGCATCCACTGATCTCTCAATTAACTCTGGCCCAAAAATCTCCCGCTCACCAACATCATCCCAACTCAAAGGAGAGCGGCACTTTCTCCCATACAATGCTGCAAAAGGGGCCATCCCAATGCTTGCCTGGAAACTGTTGTTGTATGCAAACTCCATCAAATGCAAGTGATCTTCCCACGACCCGTGGAAATCAAGCATACAAGCTCTGAGCATATCCTCCAAAATCTGAATAGTCCTCTCTGACTATCCATCAGTCTGGGGATGATAAGTTGTGCTAAAACTAAGACTGGTCTCCAGACTCGCCTGCAAACTCTTCCAGAACTCTGAAGTAAATCGGGTATCGCGATCCGAAATGATGCACACTGAAACTCCATGTAATCACACGATCTCCTGCAATACGATAGATTTACTAACACTCTTGGGAAAGGAACTCATTGAAATAAATAGAGATAAATGTTTCACCTTCATGTATCTCTGAGCAAGATGCTCCATCGACTGTCCCACTCGGAAGGGAGTGAAGTGAGCCGATTTGGTTAATCGATCTACGATCACCCAAACAGCGTCATTGTGTCTAGTGCTCCGAGGTAAGCCAGTGACGAAGTCCATGGTGACATGTTGCTACTTCCATTCCGGAATAGGCAATGGCTGCAAAAGACTCGCGATGCGCCGATGCTCTGCCTTCACCTGCTGACATACAACGCACTTAGCCACACTACGAGCCACATCTCTCTTCATACCACGCCACCAAAAGTTCAGCTTCAGGTCCTTATACATCTTCGTACCTCCAGGGTGAATAAAATATGGTGAACTATGAGATTCCCACAATATCTCCTCTCGAATATCTCCTCCTGGTACACAGATACGACTCCCAAATTGTAAGGAACCGTCCTCATGAACAACAAATTCCGGTCGAAGACCAGCCACTGCTAACTCTCTGCACTTCCGAAGAAATGGGTCACCTGCTTGAGCTGCCTTGATTCGCTCGACCAGTGTCGATTGAATTTGAAGATTCATCAAAGAAGCGGTGACTCATGGAAGAAGAACTTCTATACTCATATCGAAGTCTCCACTGAGCCGTAAGGGTCATGATTGCCGGCAAATGACTCAAAGCATCTGGTACCACATTGACCTTGCCAGGGTGATACTGAAGATCAATGTCGTAATTCACCATCAGCTCTAACCATTAGCGTTGCCTCATGTTGAGCACATTCTGAGTAAATATGTACTTCAAGCTCTTGTGATCAGTGAACACCTTCACTTGCTCTCCTAACAGATAATGTACTTCAAGCTCTTGTGATCAGTGAACACCTTCACTTGCTCTCCTAACAGATAATGCCTCCAAAGCTTAAGGGCAAAAATCACAGCTGCCAACTCCAGTGAACACCTTCACTTGCTCTCCTAACAGATAATGCCTCCAAAGCTTAAGGGCAAAAATCACAGCTGTCAACTTCAAGTCGTGGGTAGGATAATTCTTCTCATGCTTCTTCAACTGACGAGAAACATATGCTACCACATGACCATCCTCCTGAAGAACGCATCCTAATCCTCTACCAGATGTGTCACAGAACACCTCAAAGTTCCCGCTCTTATCTGGTATTGTTAAGACCGGGGCCGAAATCAGTTGAGACTTTAACTCCTCAAACGCCTGCTCACAAGCGTCAGACCAGAAAAACTTAATATCCTTCCTCATAAGTCGTGTCATCGGCCCTGTAATCTTTGAAAAATCTCTGATGAAGCGACGGTAGTAACCAGCTAATCCTAGGAAACTCTTAATATCAGACACCGACTTAGGGGTAGGCCAATCCTTCACTGCAGATACCTTCTTCGGATCCACTGATATGTCGTCTCCTGACACCACGTGTCCAAGAAATGCAATACGATCCAGCCAGAACTAACACTTACTATACTTGGCAAATAGTCGATGCTCTCTCAAGGTCTTCAACACGTACCGCAAATGCTCTGCATGCTCCGCCTCACTCTTAGAGTATACCAAGATATCATCAATAAAGACCTCCACAAACTTGTCCAATACATCATAGAATACCAGATTCATCAGGTTCATAAATGTCGCCGGTGCATTAGTCACACCAAACGACATCACTAAGAATTCATAATGTCCATATCTCGTCCAGAATGCAGTCTTGGGGACATTAGAATCCTTAACCTTCACCTGGTGATACCCACTTCGTAAATCCAGCTTAGAAAATACTCTCGATCCACCCAATTGATCAAAGATATCATCAATACGAGGAAGTGAATACTTATTCTTCATTGTCACCGCATTCAACTCCCGGTAGTTGATACACATCCGCTTGGATCCATCCTTCTTCCCCACAAGCAACATAGGAGCTCCCCAGGCCGATACACTAGGTCGAATCAACCCTCTCTGCAAAAGATCATCCAACTGGGTCCGAAGCTCGGCCAACTCTGCCGGAGGCATGCGATAAGGGGTCTTAGAGATCGGCCTAACTCCAGGCTTCAAATCTATGGAAAACTCAATCGCTCGATCCGGTGACAATCCGTAAATATCGTCGGGAAACACATCTTTAAATTCTCAAACTACATCTGGCTTCTCAGATTCCACTTGCATTGCAGCTAACGTCGCCTTCTTCGGTCTAGCTCTATACTCCATAGGTCCGGCTGATGTACTACCACTAGTGAACTCAAATCTCGGGTGATCCGGTATCTCGAATACTACGATCCGACGGCGACAATCAATGGTGGCAAAGAACGACCCCAACCAATCCATCCCAAATACTGCATCAAAACTCGGCAAATCGATCACCAGAAAGTCTGCAAAGAGTTCCCTCCTGTAGATAACCACAGGGCATGCTTCATAACCACTAGATGCTACTAAGACACCACTGCCAGTGTTGATATTCCAGCCCGTAGTCAAAGGAGATATAGGAAGAGAGTGGGCACTCGCAAATCGACGAGACAAGAAACAATGGGAGGCTCCAGAATCAAAGAGCGATAAAGCAAGAACAGAAGAAACAAGAACCTTACCTATTTAGGAGGATATAACACAACTAACTTAGTATTCATAAACAATCCTACCATGATATTATCGAGTAATGCTAATTAAAGAAGTTCATATGCAAATAAAACTTAGAATAAACCATTCTTACTAGTGATAACTTGATCGTTCGCCTCAGCTTCTACAGCTGACATCATGAACATCTGTTGTTGAGATTGCTTCCTGTGTGCCTCCTGATATACCTGTTGTTGTGGGGGAAGTGGCCCTGCTCAAGGATAAGATCTATGCTGAGGCGGTGCTGCCGGAGCTGGTCGAGGTGGTGCTGGGAGAGCTGCCCTAACTGGAGGTAGTGGTAAACTGGCCTGTTGCCGCTAAGACGCCTGCGACACTCCTGCTGGGTATGCCCAATGTAGCCATAATGGGTACACTTCACCAATGGCTGGCCGCGAGTCTGCACTCCAGGGCGCTGATAAGGGTGAGCCTGATGAGATGGCTGACGCTAGAAATGTTGCTGCCTCTGCGGAGCCTGCTGCTGCTGTCTCGGAGGGGGACGATTGACATTCCGGGCCGGAGCTGCTGGTGTCCTGCTCTGAATCACGTGAGAGTCTTCAGGTTCCTTATGCACGCTCTCAATCTCGCGTGCTGCATCCAGTACCGCATCATGGGTCGCCAAAGCTCTACCTGCCAGAGCCATCCTAATATACTTGTCCAGACCCTTCTGGAACTGATGCCTCCTAATCGTAGGGTCTGTAACCAAATGGGGAGCATATCGGCTCAAAGAAGAAAACTCGGCCTCGTACTCATCAACTATTCACCCTCCTTGCTTGAGCTCAACAAATCTTCGTAAGAGTTCATCCCGAGCTGACTGAGGAAAGTATTTCTTATTGAAGTGCTCGATGAACGTCTCCCACAGGATGGGCCTCTCCAGATGAGTCTTCTTAGCTGCCCACCATATCTGAGCGGTGTCGGTGAGCTGAATATCCATGAGGTCCACCCATTCAGCATGGGGGATGCGGGTCATCATGAGAATAGTCTCAGTAACCTTAAGAAACTCCTATGCTGCTAAAGGTCCCTCAGCACCAGAAAAGGAAGGAGGCCGCATATATCGAAACTCTCTAACTCCAGACTCTGCGCGAGGGGGAGGCTGGTGCTGAGGCTCCCTGTGTAGCTGTCCAGCCAGGTGCTACTGATTGGTGACTAATCCCTGAATCATCACCAGAAGTTGGTTTGGATCCACTTCGGGCTGTGGGGTACTGCTACTAGACGGGTTACTAAAACCGCGAGTACCCACCATGGTTCTGAAGGAAAACGAGGATCAAAGAATTAGGGTTAAAATCAAAACAATATATTAGAAAATAGGAGTTAAAACATAGTTATTAAGATAATAGTATAAGAACTTAATCATAGTCTTACGGATGAAATATGATATGTATCTAAATTGTCTACTATATTCTTACTAGTGAGGACTCGGGACCGAGACCTGCATGGGCCACCACTAAAACCTGTCACACCCTGTTTCCTAAAATACCGGGGAATCGTAACGTGAACAAGTCCGTGACATATTAGATTGAGAAGAAATATTATCATCATATTTTTATTTCTTCTCAATCAAATACGCTAAGCGTCAAATACATAAATCTCAATCACAGGTCCCCGATCATAATAGCAAGAATAGAAAGACAATCCAGAATAAGAAATAACATATCATCCATGATAAATCATCCCAGACATAAAATATGGGTCAAACATACCCTTATTACAAAACAGGTCCAGATAGAAATAAAAATACATAATCCATAATAAAAGAAAGTATTGTCAAAAATATGAAAATCTGACATTAACTAAAGAATAAAAAGATAATGAGTTCTAATGTTCATCAGCTACTACAGAAAAGAAAACACGTCTAGGCTTCGGTTTGTTCTTCCACTCCATCGGAAGGATACTCCGGCTCGGCATACACTGGCTCTGCTTCCACGTTAAGCTGGACCTGTCCGTCTCCTAAGTCTGACGCACACCAGAGAAAACAAGTGTACGTCAGCGTGTATGGTACACGGTAAGATCTGACATGTACAGATAAACGATCTAACGACACATGCTATGACAATAATAATGATGGAACATGATTCTATAATTCTAGCAATTTATGTGAATATTTGCTACTATCAGAATGAACAGAAGTACTCAAGCCAACTGGTAATCTAATTCCTAAGACTAATCCATCCTATAATAAGTCACTGGTCAATTCTCACACAAAGTCATCACTCATATCACCGGATATCTGACTGTTCACAAATCCCCTACGTGTACCCAATACGCCGCTACACTGGATCGGTCAGAGGGCTACACGTAATCCGATTTCAACCTGGTTCGAACTCAAGTTAAACCCGGGTGAATATCCAATTCATGGACCAAAGTGACTACACTGGCTTTACTTTGACCCAACAAACTAACCCCAAGCTACACTGGATCATGGGGCGAGTCTGGAAGATACATCAACAGCTATATCCGATCACATGAACAAGGACCTCCCCATCCCAACTCTCTGGTATTCTCTAATTCTACAATCATGATCCTTATTAAACTCGGGTTCACCACCTAAACTCAGTCAACACTCACACGTGTTACTAGGTCTGTTCATGATGCACAAGGTCACTAAGTCATGAACTACTAAGGTTCTTAACACATCAACAGATCATGAGTATAGAATAGTATATTAAACATGATTAAATAGGTTTATGAAGTAGAAATGAGAACTATAATGAACATGAAATGTATAAACAAATACTATAGCATGAATACATACATAAGGGACTTCATCACTACTAGAATATCCAAACTTCTCATACTAGTTATCTGTACTTAAGTATTCTCTAATCTAATAATACCGTAAAAAGAAAACTAGAAACCGATGTCGTTTTGCACATGAAATGTCACGCTCTACGACGATCAGTCATACTATCCTAAATAATAATATTCTTTTTCCAAAAATTATTCTTTAAACTATTTCTCATTGTAACTAATTTAAAATGAAAAAAGATTTATATAATATAACATAAAAATTCCTTTCTGCATGAAAAGTAATATTTTCTATTTTATAAATTTTCCTTAATTAATTTCTTTCCGATAAAATTCTATAAATTCTAATTTAGCACATAACTTGTTATTTCATGTCCGAAATTCTTAAAATACAATTAACAACATTATTAATCTAATTTTCACTGTGCGCTCGTAATCATCATTCCACGCATATATTCAAAAATATGTATTAACCACAATAATAATTTAAACATATTAAATCATCATACTAACAACAATATTACCACAAAATAATTTATGTATATCTAATCATCATAATAACATGATATTAACCATTAATTAAAAGCAAGATGAATGCGAGATCTTGCCTCGGTGTATTCGTCGAACGTGTCGACGTCGACGTGCGAGATCAGATCCGACGTAGGAGCACGATGTCAGGAAGAGCTCCGGCAAGGGCTGCGGCGATGGGGCAGCGACGACGTGGAACGACCGCGGCGGGAGCTGGGATTCGGAGTTCGGGTGCGCGTGCAGCGGTGTCGGCAGGCTGCAGGCGTCGGGCTGGTCCGAGTTCGATGCGAGGCGGACTGGAGCGCCGACGGCGAGCGGATTGAGATTGCTGGCGGACGAGGCAGCGGCCTGTCGGGTTTCGCGGCCGCTACCAAGACGGCGACTGGACGTGGACTGCGGCTGCGCGCTGGAGCTGGGGTTCGTGGGGGTGAAGTGACAGCGGGGCGAAGCGGATCTGGGTTGGAGGGGAACGAAACAGCGGCTCGGGGTCAGCATCTGAGATGCGTGAGGTCAGAGTTGGGAACGCCGACAGAGGGGTGTGCAGCCGTCGAGGAGCGGAGGTTAGGGCGGTGTAGGCCGATTGTCGCTTTGGCGCGGCATGCTAAGGCTGCTGCGGCGAGGCGGCGGTCTCGAGGCAGGAACGCTCTACGACGGGTGCGTTGACGGGCGCTGCGAAGTTTGTGGCCGCGCCGGGTGAAGTGTAGGACGAGTCTCGGCGGTGTCTTGGAGGTTGCGTGCATTGGTCGACGCGGTGCCTTGAGGAAGAAGAAGAAGAAGAGGGTGGATTTCTTGGAGGCTGGTTAACACGAAAAAAGAGAGGAGGGGATGATGTTAGGTTGTAGGTTAAATATTATAGGTATATTTTTGATAGAGGAGTACGGGTATGATAAGATTTGTTGTGATTGAGAGAGAGAAAAGATTTGATTATGGGGAAAATTTTGAGATTTGAGAGATAGCAAGGATTTTGTGCATAAAAGTGATAGGATTTAGATACAGGGAAGGTTGACAAAATATATGGAGAGAGAAAATGTGGAAATATGTTATTTTATACTAAATAAGAAATATTATATTAATAATAATAATCAATTGAATAATAAGTTAACAACCAAATATTCATATATTTATATGCTAATGTTCTATGCTCAGAATCACATTAATAATAACAAGACAGATAATATCAGTGACCAAATAATAGTTTTAAAAGTTTATTCACCGTAACTATTATTTAATATTTAGCAAACACAGGACTATATACATATTTTTTTTTTTCGTAGAGAATTTTGGAAATTAGGACTCACAAATCATATATTTTTACAGTGCCCCTTTGCTAGAAAAATATGGGAGAAAGTTGATATGTCCATAGATATTTTTTGACTGGCTTGCTTTAATATGGTGGCTTGGTTGTCAATGTTTCCTCTTGCTAAATGAAGGTGCAATAGAGATTATGATTAGATTAATATGGGGAATTTGGAGTAATCATAATCGCTATAGAGTTGGTTGATAGTGGGTTGGCTGAAGAAGCTATTATCTTTTAGCACTCAAAATTTGCTGAGAGAGTACTTGTTGGCAAATAAAACTAATGTTATGTTTACAAATGATTCAAGACAATTGGAGAGCCCCCTCCTATGGATGTATTAAAGATAAACAGTGATGGAGCATTTGATAAACAATGATGGAGCATTAAGCAAGTACAAGTTGTTTATGTAGGGAGGGCATACAATAATGCTTCTATTCAATGGGTGGAAGCAATGGCGATGTTAAAGAGAATGGACGTAGTTGAAGAGATTGGCTTTGAGAACATCATGGCAGAGATTGATGCTTTAGCGATTATTCAAGAGCTTAATAGTCATACACCATGTCTGACACTATATGGTGCCAAAATTAATGAGATTAAAGAGCGGAGTACTCAATTTTGTAGCTGCATTTTTAAGCATATTAGGAGGCAAGGAAATTTTGTAGCACATTGTCTAGCACAAAAGAGTTTATCTCTTGTCGAGCTTATTACTTGGAGAGATACATCTCCCTTTTTTATAAGTCATTATGGTCTGCAAGATTTTTCCTTTATTTAATGAAAGTTCTATTATTCATGAAAAAAGGGATGTATAGGCAAATCTAAAGACTATCAAATTTTAACATTAATTAAGGTATAAAGTTAAGTAAAGAAAGTAATTTGAGGGGTGAGTTTAGAATTATAAAGATTCAAGGGGCAAAATATCTATAATTTGGGGGTATATAGTAAAGAAACTCTATGATTAAAATGAATAAGATCTAGAATATTAGTCCATGTGGAATTCACCATCTATCTGCAAAATAAAAGTATGTTGTCATCTATCAAATCAAATTGCGGGCAATAAACATGTCGCTTTTCCTTGACATTCCTCACATATCCCCTCTCTGCAACTAAACCCCTAACCTCATTAATGTCTAAAATGTGAGGGCGTTATTGAGATTTTAGGGGGAAATTAAGGGGAATGTGGGGTCAGGTGGTTGATTGGAACGAAAATTAAGTTTGTAGCGATTTATATATAAATTATAAATATAAGGTGACTTGTGTAAAATAACCTTAAATGTAAGATGATCTTAAATGTAAGGTGTATTGTAAGGGGGGCTCTATAAATTAACGCGTAGCATACCTGATTTCTTCTTTCGAAATAAAAATAGATTTCTTGACAAGACAACATTATTCTACTATTTGTTTTCTTTTTCCAAAGGCATTTTAGCTCTCACCGAATAACATTCGTTTACAAATTGCAAATTTGCTCATCTTTCCTAATTAAAATGTCGCAAATTAAACAATTCCTATATGAATCCGCTTGGAGCATCTAAACATGCAAGAGCCCGCAAGAAATCTCTACTAATAAAAGAGCGCAAAGCAGCCCATAACGACCCACACTTCCCTGGGCCGGTTTTCGTCGGATGTCAATTGGGCTGCGTAAATAAAATAATTGGACCCGTTTGCTTCCATCTCGTATCTCGAGAGAGTCTGAGAGAGAGTCAGAGAGACGAAAATGGAGATCGTGTGGGAGTCCCCTGCAAACCCTCCTCAGGCTCAAGACTACATTTATCGCAAAGGCATTCAACCAAAACCCTAAATAAAACATTTCTCTGCAGGGAGGCGATACGTTCGACCCTACTACTTTGAGTTCATCTCGCATGTGAGATTCCTTCCCTAGTCTTATAATTTTGGAGGATTTTTTCCAACCAATTTAAAAGTAATTGTTTATTTGTTTATCTGTATTTGGCACAGGCTAAGAATAGATGGGCAGGGAAAACCATCGTCGATCTCTTTGCTGAAGAATTTAAGGGCCGCCCTTATGATTACTATGTACGTCTTTCTCGATTTTTTTTTTACTTAATAAAAAAAAGATATTTGGATTGAAGTCGGAGTGAATCTTAAATTTATATAACTTGAGACGGTGGTTTACAGTTGATTCGAAGTTTTAATTTTTATTTTTTTTGGTGAATCGTGAACATCAGCATGCACCCTTTTAGGAGAATGATAGAAGCCATTTGGGTTGACTAATTAAGTTTTTCGTAATTAATATGTAAGCCGAAGAAGTTTGAAGTTGCATTGAGCATTTAAAATAGAAAATTTTATAGTGGAGTCATACTGATTGCAGTTGGAATGCGTAGAACTTTCTTTTTCCAATTATATCATCTCTCCTTAATCCTTAATATTAGTGTGGGTTAGTCTACGAGGACTGGAGAATCCTCCACGGAAATGGAGAATTTGTCCTTTCTTGAGTGAATTCTGGCTAAGTCTTGGTCTTGAAAAACTAAGGACAAGTAGATAAATATGTCAGTTTGTAGGGTATTGCGATGGCTTTTACGCTTGGTTTTTAATTAGTTTTTACCAACTTATTTCTTAATATTGTTATTAATACTTTATAGTAAAATTAACAGCAAATAATGATTAAATAGAATAATTTCTAAAGCAATAACATTTTTATGCTATATTTTTTAATTATTTAATGAATATTTAGAGTTGTTAATATGTAGAAGTAATTATTATGTGTAATAGTATATTTCAAATGCAAGCAAGCAAGTCAAGCAATAAGAAAATTAGTGTGAATATGAGCATGATATGGATGCAGATAAATGAACTAGAGTCCAATAATGGTACTTGTAACATTATTCCACATAGTCTGCCGCAGAGCCCCTCCAAGCATTTGTCACAACCTTCTTCTGTATTTGGTTTATAGATCATTTTCCTCATTATTGTTGGGCATATACAAGGTCAGAAGTGAGAAGCGTGCGGTGAAGGGAGTTGAATCAAACTTGTTTAAAAAATGAAGGGGCCAAGATTGGAGGTAAGAAATCTGGTCATTGCGAGATAAATTATGCTAAGATCCAAAGCCGAAAAGCTTAGCAAGGCTAAGAAAACCATCTACGTTGAAGAGTTGTGACCAGATCCCAACTACCAACAGAGATCGGTAGAGTGAGGGCCGAGGCAAAGCCCTCAACACCAATGGTAGCTACGAAAACCGTAAGACAAAGAAATTGCAAAGGTAGGCAAGGAGGAATGGGACCGAGCGCGAGACGAAAAGAGAAGTGGCTCAAACATGTGGAGCATATGATACCCATGTTATACATATATCTATTTCATGAATTAGCTTTAAAACTATATATGTTAGAAAACTTAGTTGCATTCATATTAGAGTGAGTTGTAATCACTTGTGTTATATTTGCTGCTTCTACTTCATCCTTCATTTTTAGGGCATTGTTCGAATATGAACATCTTAACCGGAGTCAGGAGTGGAGCTTGTTATGGGTATTTCTCTCTTGGAAACAGTATGATTTTCCAATAAACCGATTCAATACTATTCAAAATATTTGTCTTTGGACCCTAGTGTTATTTCCAAGATATGAATCCACCAATCATCTTATCTTTGTACTGTAAGTTATTGAACTTAGGTCTCTGGTGACTTCTAGTTATGTTGGTGTGTTTGTTCTCCAAGTCAATCCAATGAATTTATAACAGATCTGCAAGTAGATCTTCTAGGGACCTCTGTAACCTGAACATTGGCCTATGCTAATTTTTCTTGCTATTTTAAGTTTCAATGGTTTTTGAGGTCTCTGATTAGATTAGTTTCAGTAAGTACAATATTTTTTGGTTGGGGTTTTCCTTACCATTTTATAAAATATGTCCCTTGTCTCACATTAAGTTTAAACTTAATAAATTACTATGAAGTATCTTGATTTCTCTAGTGAAATCTAATAATTTCTTTCTGGGTCGAATTTAGATCTTTAAATATTTGATTGGTTAATGATGGGGTTAAGCTTTCAGTTTGTCATTTGTTGCATTATGCTGGAAGGCTGAACCTGTTAACCTCTACTGCCAATTTGATTAAGTTTCCACTTTATATAATCTGAACATATCATGCTTAATTTTCAGGTTGATGCGGTCAAATCAGGGAGGATCCAAGTGGATGGACAAACTGTCCATCCGTCATATGTTGTTCAATCATCACAAAAGATAAGCCACTTTCTGCACAGGTTCTTTTACATCCTGTTGTCCCTTGGCTTGGGATAGACCTTAAATTTTACTTCTGTGTAAAGTTGTAAACAGTTGTAAATAGTCCTATAGTTAAACATGCTCACCTGTATGCTACAACTTGTGCAGAATTGACCTAGACGGTAGTATTTTCATTTTATGTATTATATTATCATTCTTATAGGCATTACATAATCACACACATACATGGATACACATCCAAACATATAGCATTTACAAGTAAGCAATCCCAACTCAATGGTGTCAATTTTTGAGGTGTCAAACCCAGATCACTTGGAACTCAACCTAGGACACTGTATGGAAGTCTAAGGGCATCCCGATTACAAATAAAGTCTTCAAATCAAGATGATGATGTCATTTCAATCACATAAACAATTTATATGAAATATATCATGTCCAAGGAATGTCATTAAAAGATCTGAATCAGTTTTGTCAAACAATGGGCCCATTGACTGAGTTTTTTTTTTTACTTTCTACTATTGTACATTTTCAATTTTACTTTATAGATTTCTATAGTACATAGATCTCCCCATGTAAAAATTTTGGAATGTCCCTTGTCAGATTCGTTGTGCACCATGACACTCTTTGTCGCCTGATTGTGCCACGTTGCGTTTAAATGTGGGTCTGCCCTCTTTTTGGATTTCTTGCTGTTTGTTTGAACTAGAAAAGTTACTATACTTTGATATATGATATATAATCCTCTAAAATATCCTTTTTTAACCCTATTCTGTTGGCCTGTGTACTTTGGAAATATTTATTTCTCAAGTAACTGACACCAATTTATGCCAAGGAGCTGTTTCTGCAAGTCACATGAGAAGATGCAGTATGGATAATAAATCCATTTCTATGTTTTAATTTTTTATTAGGCAACAGAAGTTTTTGTTTTTCCCTTCATCCCTTCTGGCGTATAATTTTTCAACTGGATATCATTGTCTAAGAACTTTGTAATGTTTCTAGTCAGGGTGCTAGTTTTTGTGGAACATAGCATTCTTAGTCCTCTACATTGGTAAGAACTTTGTCATGTAAACTTGTTTGCCTAAGGTACACTGACTATGGCATCATGGAGTCTTACACAGCACACTTATTAGCCTAATAGGAAAATGGAGGAAATAGTCCTTTAAGTTGGCATATTGTGTTCTATAAAGTTTTGCTTATTTTGGACTCCAAGGTAACAATCAAAATGCTAAACTACATTACCTGTCCAGGCATGAACCACCTGTTTTGGCTGAAAAGATTACAGTCCTAGAGAGTGAAGCTGATGTTATTACAGTATGCAAGCCAGCTTCTATTCCAGTAAGTAATCGACCAAAATTTTCCCTCAATATCTTCCTGCGTTTGACGTTTAGTGAGATTGTATGCAAAGCATGGGATCAATTTAATTTTAGTATATGGACATTTAGCTGCCATTGATTCCTGAATTGTTCATCCTATCTATCAATCCTGTAAGTTCAGTGTTTAGTAGACGAGGCAATGTAACTGAAGATGAATGCAGAGGTCATGCATGTTGAAGATCTCTTTACTCACTCGGGATATCTGAGTCACCTTTTTCCGTGGCTATGCCATCTTGTATATGAATGGCGGTGTTGGAAAGCTTTCTCTCCCTAAGTGATGTATCAGCCTGCACTTCTACCAGCCGTATTTCCTCTACAAGAGTGATACAAACAACTCTATCCTTGTATTGCATGTTTGACAGTATCAAACTGTCACACGTCGAAACTGTAGCAAAAATTTATAAATACGGATTACACGACAGCAACGACTCATACATAAGACAAGTCTCATGCACGAGTCAAGCCTGACATTTCATATCACATAGCTTTCAAATAAAGTGATATTCATATTTATTTGAGATCACGTGAGAATCAAAATCATTTATCTCATTTTATATGAAATCAATTTTACTTTCAATATCTCATAAGAAATCAAAATCATATTATGAGTTAGGCCGCGACGGAATCGATCAAATCACATATCATTTTCTATACATGAAAAATAATAGAATAATTATTTTTCAAGAGATCAATCAATTATAATACTCATGGAATTTAATATTATAAAAAAATACTAGTGAGAATTGAACTCACCTCTAGTGGATATCACTTCCTCAAAATATGACCCTTGGATATCAACCAGATCTTGTAAGATAAAGATATAGGACTAATATCAATTCAGGACAAACATATACTATAGGTTAATCACTTCAAAATATAGAGCCAATCAAATTCAAATATAATCAAATAATAATTAAAATCTATAAATAGGGTACCCATAGGCTTTTTGCTAATTTTAGCAATTTATCATAATTTCTATAACATGTTCTTATAGTTTTGGACCTATTAACAATTTCAGACAGTTTTAAGGGTTTTCAAATAATTATCTAAGCTTAATTTCTTAACTGGATTTGACTATTCTGGGCCTGTGGGTAATTAACAGATCAACAAAGGTCTAAACAAAAATTTTTAATTTTTTTATTTTCTGGACGTATATATAAACTCGTAAACTTTTAGGGGTCCCAAAGAAATTTTATTATTTTAACTTAGTTTTCTCTTTCTTTCTCCTCTATTTCTTCTTCATCCCCAAATCCCTTTTTCTTCCTCCTTCGCGTGTTTTTTTCTTCTCCAGGCACAGGTCAGCCCCTTGCTCCACCATCAGGGGTGACATCTCGACGGTGAGGGCTCACTGGCGACATAGACAGTCGACAACGAGAGTCTTGCGAGAGCTAGGGTATGTATTTTATTTTATTTTTTGTATTCTCTAATTCTCAATTATGCTAACTGCTTTTCAGTTCATTTTTTATTGCCCCATCAATTCATTAAAAAATCACAAAAACTAAAGAGAAGAAGGGCTTATACCTTTGGTTAGATTAGGTTTAGGGTGAATTCTTGCTTCCTCTCTTTCCCTTCCACTATCTTTCAGTTCTCCAATAGGTTTGATTTAGGATGATGAATTTTCTTAATTTTTCTTTGATTTTTATTTTTTTCTTAGATTTTTATCTGAATTTCTCCTTAATATTTTCTTTTTATGAGGCGGTGCTTCCTGTCTTCTAATGACTGAGAGTTACTAAATCGGTGAGACGGTGATGAGTAGGAAAAGGACTGGTGGTATTTTTCATAGAACCTCTTTGTTAATATTATCATTTGCATGAACTTCTTAAGATAAAAAATATGTTAATTAAATTTGTATTGGGTCACTACATCCAATCCTAATATGACATCAAAGTCATGCTTCTATTTCGTGTTGAGAAAAGAAAAGTATTTAAATTTCCGAGCCAACCATAATTTTGTTTTGAGGGTTGTAAATCTCGAGAACCTTTGAAGATCATCTCAGCCCTTAAAGCATATCGGGCACTGAGAAGTGGATGTATGAGTTATTTGGCTTCAGTTGAAATTATTGATGAAGGAAAACAAAGCTTAGAGGAGATACCAGTTGTTCGTGAATTTTGAGATGTATTTCCAGAAGAACTTTCAGGAACGCCTCCAGATAGGGAAATTGAATTTTTAATTGACTTGGTACTTGGTACGAGTCCAATTTTTAAGGCTACCTATCGCATGGCACCAGCTGAATTAAGAGAGCTCAATGTGCAATTGCAAGAACTTTTACATAAAGACTTCATTCGGCCTAGTGTGTCATCATGGTGTGCACCTGTATTATTTGTATTATTTGTAAAGAAGAAAGATGGTAGTATGAGAATATGTATAGATTTTCGTAAATTAAATGAAGTAACCATTCAGAATAAGTATCCATTATAAAAAATCAACGATCTATTTGATCAACTGCAAGGAGCTTAAGTATTTTTCAAGATTGATCTCCGTTCTGATTACTATCAGTTAAAGATCAAGTTAGAGGATGTGCCAAAAACTACATTTTGAATCCGCTATGGTCATTTTGAATTTCTAGTATTACCATACGGGCTGACAAATGCACCTGCAGCATTTATGAATCTTATGAATAGGGTGTTTAAACCCTTCTTGGATCGATTTGTTATGGTGCTTATTGATGATATCTTGATGTACACAAAGAGCAAAGAAGAGCATGAAGAACACCTGAGATATGTGCTGCAAACATTAAAGAGAGAAAAATTATATGCGAAACTTAAAAAATGTGAGTTTTGGCTGGGGAAAGTAACATTCCTTGGACATATAATTTCTAAGGTATTTTTGTGGATCCTGAAAGGATAAAATATATAGTTAATTAGGACAAACCAACTAGTGTGACGGAGATTCGTAGTTTCCTTGATATGGTTGACTACTATAGAAAATTTATGGAAGGATTCTCCTGTTTGCCTCACCTCAGTCTCGTCTTACTCAAAAGTTAACTTCATCTGGTCAGATGAATGTGAGAAATAGCTTTCAAGAGCTAAAAAATCAATTAATGTGTGCTCCAATACTTGCATTACCCTTTGGAGATATATGCTTTGCTATTTATAGTAACGCCTCTAGAAGAGGACTGTGATGTATTTTTTATTCAAAATGGGAAAGTCAAAGCATATGCTTCAAGGCAGTTAAAGCTTTATGAACAGAACTATCCTACTCATGACTTAGAATTAGCGACAATAGTGTTTGCTCTCAAGATTTGGAAACATTATTTATATGGAGTACATTGTGAAATATACACTGATCACAAGAGTTTGAAATATATATTCACTCAGAAGGAGTTGAATTTGCGACAAAGAAGATGGTTGGAGTTTCTAAAAAATTATGACATAACCATCTATTATCATCCCGACAAGGCGAATGTTGTTGCTGATGCTTTGAACTGCAAGAATTCATGCAATTTAGCATATTTAATTACTTCTCAAAGAAAAATATTGGTGGACTTGGATCGTACTATAATTGAAATTTGAGTCCACCAAATTAGAGTTAAATTAGCAAATATGGTGATACAACCTTCTTTGACAAATAAAGTTAAAGCAAACCAACATAAGGATCCTCAACTGGTGAAGATAAAGAAAGATGTGAAAGAAGGCACTTGAAGAGAATTTAAGCTATATGAAGATGAGGTCCTTGAGGTTTGAAAGTAGAGTTTGTGTGCCTAATATACCAGATATAAAGAAGAAGATTCTAAAAGAGAGACACCCACTCTCAGTATACTATGCATCTTGGATCAACAAAAATGTATAAAGACTTAAAAAAAATTTATTGATGGAATAATATGAAGAAGAAAATTGCCACCTATGTTGCAGAATGTTTTACTTGCCAACAAGGCTGAACATCAAAGACTTGTTGGATTAGTCTAAAACTTGGATATACCAATGTAAAAATGGGAAAAGATCATCATGGATTTCATCACCGACCTTCCAAAATCTTTGAAAAAAATGATGTGATATGGATGATTATTGATTGATTGATCAAGTCAGCGTACTTTTTGCTTATCAATATGAAATTTTTATTAGAAAAACTATCTAAAATATACATCAATGAGATAGTAAGATTGCATGGCGTACCAATATCAGTAGTCTCTGATAGACATCCTAGATTCATATCAGAATATTGAAAAAGTGTATATAGGGCTCTGCAGACTAAACTAAATTTTAGCTCAGCTTACCATCCACAAACGGATGATCAATAGAAAGTACAATTCAAACACTAGAAGTTATGCTGAGATGTGTACTAGAAATGAAAGGATCATGAGAAGATTATCTGCCTTTGGCCGAGTTTGCATATAATAACAGCTATCAAACTAGTATTTAGGTTGGTGATCATGTTTTCTTGAAAGTTTCACCTACCCGTAGAGTGAAAAGATTTGAAATCTAAGGAAAGTTAAGCCCGAGATTTATCGGTCCTTTTGAGATTTTGGAGTAAGTTGGTCTAGTGGCGTATAAATTAGCATTGCCGCTATCTCTATTCGGAATACATGTCGTATTTCACATATTGGTGCTTCGAAAGTTCATCCGAGATCCAAATGAGATTGTTGAGTTGTCTCGACTCTCGAGTGGAGATCAAGCCAGACTTGGCTTATGAGGAGAAACCTGAGCATATTGTGGATTGTAAGGAACAAGTATTTAGGTGTCGAATCATCAAATATGTGAAAGTTCAATGGAAGAATCATTCAGAAAGAGAAACTACTTAGGAAATGGAAGATTCTAAGCAAGAGATATATCCAGAGCTCTTTAGAGACTAAGGTATGTTAAGTTTCGAGGACAAAACTTCTTATTAGGAGGGGAGAGTGTAGTGACCCAATACAAATTGAATTATTATTTTCCATCTTAAGAAGTTCATACAAATGATAATATTAATAAGGGGTTTCTATGAAAAATGTCTCCAATCCTTTTCCTGCTCATTATCGCCTCACCAATTTGGTGGCTCTTGGTCATTAAAAGACAGGAGACACTGCCTCATGAAAAATAAATATTAATGAGAAATTCAGATAAAAAAATCTAAGAAAACAAAGTGAAAATTAAAGGAAAAAACCAAGAAAACTCATCATCGTAATAAAACCGGCTGGAGAACTGAAAGATAGTGGAAGAATCCAGCCAAAGGCATAACCGTTCTCTTTAGTTTTCTTTGATTTCTTAATAAATTGATGGGGGTGTAAATAATGAACTGAGGTCAGCTAGCATAATTGAGAATTAGGGAATAAAAAAATAAAATACATACTAGCTCCAGTGAGGACTTCGTCGTCGATCACCTAGTTGCCAGCGAGCTCTCACCATGGAGAAGCCACCCTCGATGGTAGAGCAAGGGGCACGACCTGCACCTGAACAATCGCAGAGGAAAAAAACACGCGGAGGAAGAAAAGGGGATCTGAGGATGAAGAAGAGATGGAGGAGAGAGAAAGAGAAATCTAAGTTAAAATAATAAAATTTCTTTAGGACCCCTAAAAGTTTACGAGTTTATATATAGGTCCATAAAGTAAAAGAAATGAAAAATTTTGTTTAGACCCTTGTTGCTCTGTTAATTACCTACAGGCCCAGAAGAGTCAAACCCTGATAAGAAATTAAGCGTGGATAATTGTTTGAACACCCTTGAAACTGTCTGAAATTGTTAAGAGGTCCAAAACTATTAGAATAATCTTATAAAAATTATGATAAATTGCTAAATTTAGCAAAAAGCTTGTGTACCTTATTTGTAGATTTTAATTATTATTTGTTTATGCTTGAATATGATTGGCTTTAGATTTTGAAATGATTAACCTATAATATATGTTTGTCCTGAATTAATATTAGTCTTATATTTTTATATTATAAGATCTGGTTGATATTCAGGAGAATAATATTTTGAGGAAGTGATATCCACTAGAGGTGAGTTACAATTCTCACTAGTATTTTTTTATAATATAAACATTCCATTAGTATTATAATTGACTGATCTTGTGCTTGAAAAATAATTATTCTATTATTTTTATGTATAGAAAACCATATGTTATTTGATCGATTTGTCTCGGCCTAACTCATAATATGATTTTGATTTCTTATGAGATATTGAAAGTAAATTTGATTTTGTATAAAATGTGATAAGTGATTTTGATTCTCATGCGATCTTAGATTGTTAGGGTTCTGTTTTTGAACCTATACTTTTGTTTTGTTTTGATGATTTTACAAACAATTTATAACTAATTTTGTTTTCTAGTGATTGTGACTTATTACAAGTTTTATCAGAGTTAAAGATCCAGATCAGTTATGTTTACAATCATTTAGGTATTATTGTATATATTGTGTGTTATTCTCTAAGCTCAATATATATATATACACACACTTAACATCATGTTTACATTGTATTGTTTTACAAAAGTTTTGCAATACACCTCTTTATCAAAATCAAATGTATATGTTTACATATTTACACATATATGTGCACATTTGCTAAAACGATGATATCTTACAAATGGTAAATGTAATTTCCAAAATTTCTTCACAAATATGTTTAATATCATGTTTATAAACTATTCCTAAAGTTTTATATTTTTTAGAATTTATTTGATATTTTTTAACAATGTTCAAAATTTTAAATTTTCTGTGTACATGTTTATGAGTCGACTCATGAATAATAGAGTCCTCACAAACTGATGTGTAGTTTACAATTGTTTCTGATGAGTCGACTCACAACATCATGAGTCGACCTATCAGGTTGAGTCGACTCATGCCTATCATAAGTCGACTCATAAACTGTGCTGGAAAATGTGTTTTGTTTCTGCTGAGTCGACCCATGACTTCATAAGTCGATCCATGCACTATGAGTCGACTCATGAATTTTATGAGTCGACCCATAAGTTGGTTTTTAGCCTGTAACGGGTACTTATGAGTCGACTCATGAATAGTACTGAGTCGACTCATAACACTGTAACGGTTACTTTCTGTTTTTGTCTTCTTCTGGCTTTTTGGTCTTTTTACTTGGGTTCTTGCTGATGTCTTGGGATGTTATAAATACCCAGTGCATTTAACATTCTGACCAACCAAGAGATTTGTTAAATTAAATTTACAAGTGCTTAAGAGGTGTTTAAAGCCTTGTTTCAAGCCTTGTTTTAAAAGAAGTTTTTCACAAAGAAGAAGCTTTCAATTTCAATTGAGGAATTCATCATCATCATCATTTCTCTAGTTCTTTGTGTTTATAGAGAAGTTTATCTAAACTCTTTTATATAGCTTATTGGTTGTCGATTTCATATTCATGTGTTGCTATATTAAAATTTGAATTAGAATTTCATTATTCTCATTTATCACACACACCCTTATTGAGCTTAGATTATTTCATACAATATATTTGTGGGCATTGGTGTGTGAATTAGTGAGAGTGAGCTTCATTGTGTTCTCATTCATTGTAGAGAACAAAACATTGTATTTGAACTTATATTGTGAGTATCACTTGTAATACACTTGTACACCAATAGTAGTGTGTGGTGAGAGACGGGGTCGAATCCAATAGGAATGACGTCAGTTGACGAACCTAGGGAAGTTGTATCCGAGCACTTGAGGAGGAGGACACAGGTTAGAGACCAACACTTAGTGTGTATAGTGATTGCATAGTGATTGTTGTGAGTTTTTCGGTGAGCTTGAAAACCGAGTGTGTAGAAGTTCCGGCTTCAAAACCGGGTTATGATAGTGGAGATCTCCTCGAGGTAAGGAGCGGGGACGTAAGTCGTGGGGACCGAACCTCGTGAACATATTGTGTGTTTGTGTTTGCTTGGCGTTCATCTTTATTTGTGCTCACATCATATATCGCTTTCATCTCTTTATTGTGTCACATTCAGTTTACACTTGTGTTTATATATCCTTGCATATATTTCACCATATAGGATATATCTCTTTGTTCATACTGCATATTCATGTTCATATCTTGTTGTATATTTTCTTGTAAGAATAATTTATTAATTAGTTTTAATTGATATAAAATCGGATTAGATTAGCATAAGGTCCTAATCACCCCCACTCTAGGATCTAACATAGATAACTGTGAATATCGCTTTATTTGCAAGCTATTGAAGAAAGAAGTGATTTAAATATGTTTCGACAATTTAACAAATTCAAGAGATTTTACGTGATTTGGTATTTGGAACAAAAATAAATAAAGTGAATTTGTTGAACCATTTTAATTGATATGATGAGTTTACACCCATTCACTTAATTTGGAAGTGTTTGTAATGTTCATAAGTGAACAAATTTATACCAATATTACTTTTGGTACAAGCAATGTGTTTTTGAGATCAAGTAATATGACAAAGTGATATGATGAGTTTTTAAAATTTAGCAATTTGGTAAGTGATGTGTTTTTTTTTTTAAATCAAGCTATTTGATAAGTAATTCTCGATGTTTTTCAAATCCTTCAAAAGTCCACTATAGAGTGGTGTGTTTATATACGTCATATGATGAATGCACTTTTATCTTGCCTTTTTGGGTATTTGTTATGTGGCTAGCGGCCTATGGTAGTGTTAGGTGCATTCTGTTTTTGGAACTATGTGTTAGGTGATGTCTTTTGGTATTTTCATTCTACTAGGCTATAATTCGTAGCATTAGTGTGACTATAAGGTGATTCTTGCATTATATGAACGACCCATCGAGATTTGAAATCCTGACATTTGATTGTGAATTTGAGAAAATAGTAATCTTTTTGGTTTTGCACAAATTTAATAGTCTGTTTTCTTTCTTAGTATTTACCTTGATTTCAAAAGGGTTTGATTTTGGAGTATACTATAGTATATTCAATTGCTCATAAGAAAGAAATATAAAATGTCGTTTTCCTTCTGAAAACAACAATAGTATGTTGTTCTTGAATTGTATTTTGCTATTTTTGGAATTTCCAGAGCAGAACTTATAATTCACTATTTCTAGAAATTATTATTATTTTGTTAGATGCCTAGGAACTCTAGTGGGAAATGTTCTCATTAAGACTAGCTCACTCTGTCATTTTAAATTTTTTTCATATGTGAGATAGCTTCGCAATAAGCCGAGCTTTTGGTTGTGCGCATTGCTAAGAAGCGTTTATATGAAAAAACCTCTCCGGTGGTGTTATGTACAACCAACAATGTGTTTTGCGTTGTGAAATATTTGTAACGGTGAGGTTGTGGATTGTAAATACTGATTATATATAATTTTCTCTGAACTTCTACTATTTATGTATGTTTTGAGAAAATCTATGTGATATGAAGTACCATGCTTAACTTGTGTACGGGACTTGTCTTATGCATGGGTCGCTGCTATCGCGTAACCCGTATTTATAAATTTTCGCTGCAGTTTTGGGTTGTGACACAAACAGTATTCCCTTGTATCCTTAAATACATAATGCTTTACATATTCAATGTTCAGACACATTTCATTCTTTTAAGGTATGGTTTACACATACGCAGAAGAGATGTAGGGAGTCATTTGATAGAAATTATTATGTGGATTTTACTTGCTGATTCAAAAATGTAATATGACAATAGACTTATCTATCACTTCAACAATATCTATTTGTTTTTCTTATTTGAAAGTAAAAATATAAATCTGTCTCTTTGGGAACAATTGTTCTTGTGATGACATATTGAGAATGAAATTAATTTGAATTGTTAGCCAAGTTCCATATGCTATATTTTTCTGACTAAAAACATGATTATTGAGATAGTAACTGCCATAAGAATAATGAGGGGGAGAGATCAAAATTGGCACTTATTATTTGCTTATTCACATCGTGCATGTACTAGTCATGTTTTTCGTATGAGCTAATGATCTTGTATTCGTATAAGACTAGAACAGAATTAATTTCTAAAAATACTAAGGTGGATTTAGGCTTTAGAAAATATAGTTGATACTGGAATAGTTGCAAGACTAGAGATAAATTTAAATTAGTAAGAAAAGGAACCTAAAATAAAGATTTTTGCTACTTCGGGTCAAGAAAGAGGATTTGCCCATACCTTTTGAAAGAAACCATGCTTAAATTGCTAGAATATTATGTGCTTAGTAGCTATAGGATGCCCCTAAAGTTGGTGAGATAATGCAATGAGCCATATTTTATGGATGTTAATGCCAAGTAATTATAGAAATCAACATATCCAAAAAAGAATTATAGCTGAAATGAGAATGGTGTAGAAATGGACGTGACAATATGCTCTAAGATTGGTTATGTAACAAATGCGAGTATTTTCTCTATTAGATGAGGTACAAAATATGCTATAAGATTGGTTATGTAACAAATGCGAGTATTTTCTCTATTAGATGAGGTACAATTTAGGACAACATGATAGAGCTTTAGATGGTTTGAACATGTGCAACAAAGACCAATAGGTGTAACAATCACTATAAGTGCTTGTATTATAAATTTGATTGCAATTAGTGTAGACCAAAATGGAAAGGGATTGCAGTAAAAATAGAATATATTTATTGTTAGTTGAGGATGCAACCCTAGGAAGATGGAGAAAGGATTCATGTGGTTTATCTGAGAAGTTTGAGATATAGGATGTAATTCTATTCTTGAAACATATCACTTTAATTGCTCATCTAATCAATTTTATTTATATATTTCATATGGTAAGAGAAGATTAAATGGACCAATAGCAACAATAAACTTTTCTCTCTGTGATGGCATTATCATTTGAATGCATCTCGAGAACTTATATTTATCAAGTTTGTATAATTTTTGTACAGCAAACAAGTTCTAAATTGTTTTTCATCTCATTGTTCCAATGAAAAGTCAAAATTAAAGCCAAACTTTAAACACGTACACATACATACATATACGTATACATTTTGTGTGTGTATACACATATATATAGGTAGTGCCTTCAAAACTATATTATATGCTATCAAATTACTCGATCAACTCTGTTGATTTTGATTTATATATATATATATATATATATATAATA
Source organism: Asparagus officinalis (assembly GCF_001876935.1). Classification (NCBI taxonomy): domain Eukaryota; kingdom Viridiplantae; phylum Streptophyta; class Magnoliopsida; order Asparagales; family Asparagaceae; genus Asparagus; species Asparagus officinalis. The sequence goes on from NC_033795.1 coordinate 32,181,407, forward strand.
CCACGACCACACAACCGACACATACATAGCTGTTGTGTGTATCTAAATATATACACACACACACCACACATACAGTAGATGTGTTATGTGTATTATAGATATATATATACACAGCACATCACAAAATGAATATAAATACTACCATCTATATGTATATAACTACCACCCCACATAGATGTGGTGTGTGTATATTATATATATATATATATAATATATAGTATATATATATATAATATATTCTATATATACAAATGTATTAATAAAAAAAAACCTATAGATGTACATATAGAGGATGTATATGTTTATATTGTGTATATATATAATAAGGAATAGATGTGTGTATTGTACAATACATTAAGATGTATATCTGTACATGAATCCATAATATTATATATATATATATATATATATATATATATAGTATATTATTGTGTGTGTGGTGTCGTCGTGGTCGTGTGTGTGTGTGTTCAATATCCGTTATAGTACATACATATATTACATATTCGATGTTTGTGTTATCATATATACACACACACACACATGTATATGTATTCTATACGATCATGCATGCATATTATCATGTTCAATTATGTATATAATAGTAAGTATATATATAATTATATATATATATATATATATATATTAATATATTTATATATATATATATATATATATACATACATACATACGTACGTACGTACGTACATACATGTAGACGTACGTCTCTATGTATATGTATATACACGGTGTTATTTTGAGGTGCAAGGCGTAATGCGGGGCGCAAAGGCCCCTTACATGCGCAAGACGCACAATACGCGCGCCTCATTGAATTGAGGCGCACAACTCAAACTAATATTTTCCAACATAAGACAAAGAAGCATATAAGCAACATGTTTATAAATTGTCACATATAAAGACAAAAAATATAATTTCACTTACTAAATCACGAAAGAGTCTTAATTAGCATGCATAACATAGAGAAGTTAACAAGTTTTCACAAATTACAATGCAAGATAATCTCCAACATAAGCAAAAGTCTATGAAACAAAACAAGCAAGTAACAAATAAGAAATATGTATTTTCATTTAAAATATGATATATGTATTTTTAAGTAGCAATTAAGTGATTAACAAACATGATTGTTCATAATTTTCTAGTTAGCATTCTTAATTGCTATTTGCTAGTTAACATGAAAAGATAGAAAATGGAGGTAACAATTACATATTTACATGTTCATAGTTTTCTAGTTAGCATACTAATTAGAGAAGAAAATTATAATTAGCAAACAAGTATACTAAATTACTAATTACTGTTTCCTTTTTATAGGTTAAACATGAAAAAATGGAAAATGGATTAGCAACTAGCAAGAAAGAGTTTATTACATGATGTAAATATGTAATATGTAAATTATTTAAAAAAACAGAAGAAAGAGTCTATTACATGATACATGTGTCGAGTGCGCGTGAGGCGCACACGAGGCGCACGTGAGGTGCGCGCCTTGTGTGCGTGCAGCGCCCCACCTCTGGTGCAGGGCGCAATTGTCCCAGCCCACAGCGCCCCGCGCCCAGGGTGCGCCCGAGGCGCGCACCTCGATAACAATGATATTAGCTATATATGATTCACTGATAATCAGTGTGCAATGCAGTGTGTGTATATATGTATATATATACGTGTGTGTGTGTGTGTGTATATATATGAGAAATATGGGTATGTTTGGTACCAAGCACAAATTTTGTGCTTGGTAGTGATGTGTCACATTCTCATTCACTCACTACCTATGTGAATTTGTTCTCACATTTGAATGAGTGGAGGGGGATTTGACACCTCACTACCAAGCATAACTTTTTATGCTTGGTACCAAACATACCCATATTTCTCTGTCTCTCTCTCTATATATATATATATATAGAGAGAGAGAGAGAGAAATATGAAGAACCTTGGTACCAAGTTTCTCCATTGAACTTGATAGTGAGGTGGCCAAATCAAGACCCTACATCATGCCTCGGAGAGAGAGCCTCAATTACTATTCACCTACTTTAAAAAAGAGGCTCCATCTCCGAGGCATGATGTAGGGGCTAGATTTGACCACCTCACTACCAAGTTCAATGAAAAAACTTGGTACCAATGTTCTCCATATTTCTCATATATATATATATACACTGTTTTAAAAAACCTCCGCCTAGTCCGCTTAAGCGTACGCCTAGGTCTAGGCGGTACCTAGGCCGCCTAATTAGCGCCTAGCGCCTAGGCGGTATTTAGGCTGCCCATCTAGATTTTACGAGCGTTTAGGGGACCATTGTCTGTTTACGTGGATTGTACCCTGTAGGCCTTGATTGTGATTTTATATGTCGTAGCCTACACGTCATCCAAACTCCATTAACCTCCAAATATGAACACCTTTACTAGCTCCTCCAACCTTCAGCAAAACCTCATCGACCACTACTTAAATAAAGAAAGAAAAAAAAACGCTCAGAAACCGCTTAGGCGCCCGCCTAGACGACCAAGCGCTGGGCGTCAAGTCCGACGCCTAGAAGCGCCCAGCGTTTAATGTAACATTGTGTATATATATATGTATATATATATATATATATATATATATATATATACACACACATACACATACACACACATGCATATATATATGTATGTACATATACATATCAGTGTTTTAAATGCCAACCGTCATGTCGAACATGTCGGATTTCGGGGCCAACCAACAGGATATGAAGCTTTTCAATACGTATTGCGTTTTTAGGGTTCATGTCGGATATATCAGGGGACATGTCGGACGAATACGTCGGGGGACATGTCGGTTATGTCGGCCGATTTTTCAGTTTAAAAAGTTTGCTGATTTTTTTAATTATGTTTGTCTAATCAGGTTTGTGTTTAAATTTCTGATTGTCTTAATGTTGCTTCCAAAGATAGAGCCCCATCAGTTAGGGGAAATGGAAAAAAAAGACCGAAGTTATTTTCTATCGCTTCTCTTCTCTCTTTCCTTCGACATCTCATTGGTCTCTTCTCTGAGCTGTTCCTTTCACATCAATATTGGGTGATCTTCTCTCTCCTTTACTGTCAACATTGGACTCCTCTTTTCTCATCTCTTTCCTTCAAAATTAACCCTAAGCATCATAAGTTATTTATTTTTTTATGGTTAGACAATAAATTTATTAAGTATGTTTAGATTTTATTTATGATATTTATATTACACATGCACACCATCCAATATGACAATCCGATATTTTTTTCTTTCCCCCCGACATAATATCCCCGATTTTCGTTATCCGACATGAATTTTAGTTGTCCAATATGAACCTGACATTCGACATTTAAAACATTGACATATACATATAAATGTACATCTATATGTATATGTACACACACATGTATGCATATACATATAGACATACATCTATATGTATGTATACACACATCTATATATGTGTGTGTGTGTGCGCGTGCGCGCGTGCATATACATATAGATATCCATCTATATGTACATCTTTATGTATGTGTATATATATATATGTGTGTGTGTGTGTGTGTGTGTGTGTTATATGTATGTATATATAGATATACATCAGTATGTATGTATACACATGCATCTATATGTGTATATGTGTGTGTACATATATATGTGTATATATATATATATATGTATATGTATATATTTGTGTGTGTATACACTATATATATACATATACACATATATATGTATGTATACATACATATATTTATATATCTGTATATGTGTGTGTGTGTAAGCAATATGGTGGAACTTGGTACTAAGCACAAGTTTTAGAAACAGAAAATCATGTATCGTGCTCTTAGGTATTTCATGTTATTATATCCAATTTTATACTTGATGCTCCATTCTTTTTGGAGAGAAAGCTGGATTTTTTTTTCTCTGAAAGATGCGCCATACTTTTTTTATGAAGGTACATTTTGCAGCCTGGCGTCTACCCTAGTTTCTGTTACTTTTTCATGGGAACTATATAGCACACTCTTCATGAATGTTGCTTTCTAGAGTTTTGACCACATCCTAAGATGCTACATTGCTCATCTTAGTGAACATGTAATGCTATAATTGAAATAATCAGATCAATGCTAACAAAAACTTAGGTGATATTAGATGGAACAATCCAAAGAGAAATTGAAGAGCTAATATTTTGGTATGATTTGGTTATGTGATTACTGTGTGTAGCCGTTTATCCTTGTCTAAGATAATGTGGGGAAGGATTGAAGGAATCAGATTCTTCACCACCATTCCTATTAATGAAAAGGTCTGGCATGCTTAATCAAGTATCGCATACAACTAATTTTAAAACTAAATGTCTTATGTAAAAACTATAAAAGTTTTTTATATTCGCGAAGAAAAGGAAAATCCTTGATACTAATTTTATCTGGCAGTCTGATGAATAATGTCTAAATGTACTGCAAGTTTATGCTATGTTATATAGGTTAGTTACTTGCTAGGTTACATGATGTGATTCCCTGAAATGGAAGAGGAGCACGTGACAGATGTCCATGTGAATCCCAATATTTCTTCTTTATGACATTTACTATATGATGGACACTGATAATGGGAAGTACTTGAACCCTTTGATGTAATATTAATTTAGATTTAGCTTTTATTGTAGGGTTATGACTTGGAATTTGTTGTCACGGTAGCATCTCATATTTCCTAATTTGAAATGGTTTTCGTCCTGGACTTTCTCGACTACTGGATGAGTAAATCTGCATGTTTGTTTGAGTCACTTTTTGTTACATACTAGCATACTTGATCATAACTAAATTACCTACTACTCTTCATTGAGAATATTAGTTTTTGCTCTGGAGATAATTTTACCGCTACATACTTGATTCGTTTTCCCTTTCCCTTTGCAACTTATGCCTTCTATCTGAAGAGTTCGAAAATATTCAACTCTGTTTTTGAAGGGAAAATCACATGTAGAACTATATCTTTTTATTGATGTGTAGAATGTAAATTCCTGATCCTTTATTTTTTGCAGGTGCATCCATGTGGACAATACCGTAAAAATACTATTGTTGGCATCCTGCAAGCAGAACAGGGCCTGGCACCTCTATTTCGTATCCATATACCCCCATTAGTTGACTTTAACCTGTAACTTTTTTTTCTCCGCAATGCCATCTGCTTTACAAAAATCAAATTGTGCTTGGTTATTTGAGGATTTCTACTTTCTCCTTGACTCTCAGCGTATTCTTATAGCTGTTCATCGTCTCGATCGCCTTGTTTCTGGTCTTCTTATCTTTGCTAGAAATGCTGATAAAGCTGAATCCTTCAGGCAGCAGGTATCATTAATGCATTATTCTTTTGAAGTGGCTTGTATCAAATGGAACTCTTTTCCTTTTAAGGGTGAAGTTTCCTTTAGCACTTCGATTCTAACACCACCAATCTGAATTTGTTGATTATTACATAAACTATATTTTGTTTGGGTCAGATTATACAAATTTATACTCTTCCAAAAAGATGTTTATACTTTCTACATGTTCCAATATTTTCCACTGTACTCCGGAATAGTTTGTGGTCATCTGTACAGCACCAGAAGATATCACCCTTTAGTTATTATTGTACAGTCTATCATAAATCATTCACAAAGACACCTGTAGGCAGTAAAAAACGCAAACTGTTTAACAAAGATTAACCAAGTACAATGTGGGGCCCACCAAGGGTATTTTGGTCATTCAATATGACCAATGGATTCAATAAAATCAAAATAGTCCACAAAATTGGCTAAGGATACAAAGCTACAAAATCCTTTGTCAAAGCAAGCTACAAATTAGTGTTAAACCCACACAAGAAATAGCTTGTGGCGCGGATATGAGCGGCGCATGGCTACGAGAGGCGCGTGGCATATAGTTACGCATGACAGATAAAGTACACATTGCCAACAGTAGCACGCAGCTCAAAGCTGCTCATGGTTATAACTTATAACCTCGCGTCTGACATGGGGTTATCGAGGACAACAAGCTGATGTGATGGTGACCTATGTCAGAAGTCAAATCACCCAAATCTATCACATTTAATACCAACGTACTGCATTTAATGCAATGCAGAACGGGGTTCTCTTCATTTGAGTGGCACACAATTGTAACCCCATGCTATTATGATGAAGTCCAGGAGTCGTTGACCTCCACAACCCCGTGTGTGCTATAGTCCAAGGTGCGGGGATATTAAAGCTGCTACAGTCTTATCAAATTTTAGTGTAAACTGACAGTCATAATCGCTTGTAGCCAAGGTTACAGAAAGTGCTAGGCGGCCCATGCGTTTGACCCGACGCCTAGAGCCTAGGGGGGCCTAAGCGGTTTTCCTAGGTTTTATTTTTTAATTACAATAGTAAATACCTATATTATAGAAAGCTTAGGCATCAGATTGACGCTTAGACAGATTTTTTTTTCTTTGTTAAGTGGTGGAGGAGAAGATTTTACTGAAGAATGGAGAAGGTAGAGGTGTTCATAGTTAGAAGCTGGTAGAGTTTGAATGAGGTTAGAGAACATGGATGCTGCTATGGAGGAAATTACGATTAAAGCCTAAAGAATGCAGTCCACGTAAGCAGCCCATGCTTCCCTAGGCGCTGCCAAAATCCATGTGCTAGCGTAGGAACCACCTAAACGCTAGGTGCTAAGCAAACAGCCTAGGCATTTCCTAGGCCTAGGTGGGCGCTTAGGTGGGCTAGGTGGAGGCTTTCTAAAATATTGCATGTAGCACCCTCTTGGGGACCATGTGCTGTAGTGAATTGTAAAGTGTTACATTGCATTAAATTACTATATGATGGCAGAAGCCCTGCATGAGCTGAACCCCGTGCAACGAAGACTTTTTCAGCCTATAAATAGAGCCCCTCTACCAACTGTTCAAATGCTCTAATTTTACTCATTTATTGCAGCGCTTCTTGCCAACCGCCCGAGCTCTTCAACTTGGGCTGTAGTTCAAAAATCTTGTGATTCAAGATTTTTTACCTCTTGTCACTTGATTGCAACGTCGTGTTAGCACCCTATAGCCTTATTCCTAAAGCTCGATTTTCTTACTTATCAAACGAGGAGATCTCTCCAAGATAAATCTTAGTTTTTCATCAAGTGGAACTCCCTTCACACCAAACTCGATCAAGAAGCGGGTCTCAGCAAGTTAACTACAAGAACATTCACGTGATCAATGGAACAAGAAATCCAGTCTTTTTCGGCACAACTATCCAAATTGAAACACTTGAATTTACTTCTTTTGTCCTAAGAACAATGGTGACTCTACTAGGGAGTGCATCTTCACTATTGAGGAGCTAGTGTCACAACATGATTTTCACACCCTTAGATCTATTGTTGAGACTTTCACAATCGAGTTTGACCAAATGACTTACGAGTCACTGAGACAAGACAACAGATGTAACCATGCGCCGAAGCATGACATGACTGCTGTTAAGTCATCAGCCTCAGCTATTGTTGAAGCTCCGGAGTTTTTAGCGAAAGCCAGACACATGTGGGGTTGAGAGTCACAACTCGACTTTCATTTCTATTTAATAAATGGTTGTCTACATTGTTGCACCCTCTGTTGTCACATGGGGGGTATGTTAATAGTTCCACCATGTTCTCCCAATAAACAACTGCCAAAAACCTCGGTCACCGGCTGGTTAACTTAAGGTCTTATCTCAACCCTTCGGAAGAAAACACGGTCTTGTATTAGGAGAGCCGTCAAAATTGATGATGATAAATTGTTGTTTGCAACAATTAATATGACGGGCCATGAGTGCAACCAATGTTGAAAAAACTCGTTGTATAACCCGTTATAACATGTTTTGTAGCCTAACGGTGCCCTCTTGTTATGTAACATACCTATTTATGCGAAATTGTTTAACCCAGACAAAAACACGTTATATTGCGTTAAATGTGTGTTACATTATATAACCTGTTAACATGAGTTTTCTTAAGGTTAAATTGCATCTTTAGTTAGGATGCGTGGATGCATATTTACCGTCCAAATTATTTAAACCCTACACCTTTTAGTCCCGATCCCCATGTTCTCTTCCTACGAATATGCGATCTCTTCGCCTCCTCCAACTTAAACTCTTACTCTTTGCCTCCTCTGAAAGTTCTCCGACTATCGGCGGGCTTCTACGACTCCAGTGAGGTAAATTTTTTATTTATCAGTTATGTATTGGGCATCTCAGGTTATATCTTTTAACTAAAATAGTGATTCTAAAATTATCTTCTCAATTACAATCTTTTCTATTGCCAATTTACCCTAAATCATATCAAGTTTGTTGCTCTATTATTTTACCCTTCAACATAATTTTTTAAAATCTGTCACAGAATTAGAGTACAGAGATTACTTAGTGGGTTAAATGTGTTGGTGAGATAATTACTTTCAGTTATTACTTGATTTTGGTTAGATTTTAGTTTTTAGTTTTAATCTAATACTAGATTTTGTAAAATTAAGTTTGCACACAATCTGTATATGTAAAATATTTCTTATTGTTGTTACATAATCATGTTTAGTTTGGTTGATGTAGTGAACTTGATTAGAAATTAGAATATTTTTGTAAAGTTAGGAACTCGAGAGTTGGAAGTGTTTGGTTTATTGTAGACTTATTTTTATTGCCTTAAACTTGACAACATTAACGTATTTGATCATTTGATGATGCTTTTTAGAATAGTTGTTAGTTATATATGACTAACTTTTGTTAAGAAATTATGATACTATATTTTTATTTTTGATATTTGTGATGTTATGTTTGAAAAGTTTGATATTCTAAGTATTAAAGTTATTATGAATTGTTAATATTTGTAAAACATCTAAATAATTAATAAATAATATAACCTACGTTATACATTATGTTTTTTTACGTTTTTTCATTAACTCTTAACAGGAGGTCAAGCGTTACATAATCCATCTTTGTTATTTTCAACATTAGGTGCAACATCACCAACGCTAGTGGTGGCAGTGAACTAAGCAGGGGGTACGACCCTTAACTCTCCCTTCATATTATGACTCTGGTTTTGACTACCAATCCTAGAGGACATGTTCCAAGGCTACCGGGGACATCGTAATTGTTGACTAGCAATGGATATTACTTTTGTCATATATTAAATCATCAAATGATGAGTATGAGTTTGCTTGCGGATTCTAGTTTGCTATTGTCCTAGATTAAGAAAAGTTGACACTTGTGGGGCTGATTCGAGATTAGCGGCCAAAAGTGATCAGGTGAGTAGAGGAAAACATGGACCACAAGTTGAAGTCTTTAGCACTAGCTGTTGCGACAATTAGACTGTGAAGATTAGGTGATTCAAGATATGCATAACCTCATTCGAAGTGATGCCTTAGCCTATTCTACGAACCGCCAAATGGAGCACTCTTGGTATGCTCGATGATACACATCAATCAAGGTTATCAATCGTTAATGTTCACAGTATTCGTCTTACGGTTGCCTATCGAAACGATCTCTCCAGCTTGCCTACATTAGACCGCCCAAATAGGGGTGGACAATAGGATGTGATGACTTGTCTTGCGAGCGAGCTCATGCGGGCCCAATGGCGAGGCGAACGGGACCAGTGTTCCATATTCGGTCGCTTGTTTTTGGGCCTTGACGGCTCAGCTCACACACAGGTTCAAGAACAAGCAAGATAGGCCATATCATGGGCTGACCCACCTGTCTCACTGTTTTTTGGTTTTTATTTTTTTTATTTTGCAATAGTTTTCTAAGTATTGTTTGACACTTAAAAATTGCATGGAATTAACAAACTCACAATTTAACCATTATAAGAAATGAAAAAAATAATTTTATGAAGTAAAATTGTATATTTGTATACATTGACGGAGGAAAATATCGTAAATACAAAGCTTTAACATGGTTCGAAGCAAGTGCTACGTCCGCGAGCAATAAATAATTGCTCCTACGTCCGCGAGCAGTAAATAATTGCTCCACTAGTTTAAAAAGTACAATAACAAAAGAGATTATAACAAATTGTAACAAAAGTGTTTGTGTAGTAAAAATTTAACTTAATTAGATGGCCTACGAGACGTGTCTAGTTGAGCGAGTTGTCGGCCTGCATGGGCTGGGCCCAACCCATCCCAAACTCACGACACGCTACTATAGCCGGTCAAATCTGACCCGTCTTACATCAGGTCAAATCGGGTTGAACCTAAATGCGGTATGTTCAACATTGAACCTCTAAAGATGATCCTATGATACGTTTAACTTCAAATAATTTAAAAATAGTCAAACACCTGGGCGCATGACCAGGGGTCTAGGCACTAGGCGTTCGCTCAAACGTCTAGTCTGCCTAGCATCTTCTGTAACATTGTCGAGCTCCCCCGATCTCTGTAACTACTAACAAGGTAAAAAGTACTTCTTAAATATCTATTTAAGTTAGTTAACAACAGTAACTTAAACTTAAGAAGTATAAGTTAACAGTAAACTTAAGTTTAAGTTTAAGTTTAAGTTTAAGTTAAACTTAAGTTTAACGTAACAGTAAACTTAAGTTTAAGTTTAAGTTTAAGTTTAAGTTAATATTAAGTTTTTTGTTGATCGTAAACTTAAGTTTAAGTAAACAGTAAACTTAAGTTAACAATATTTTAGTTAACAATAAAATTAAGTTTAAGTTTATTGTTAACTTAAACTTAACAGTAACTTATAAGTTAGCAGTAATTTAAGTTAAGAATGAGTTTTTCACTGTTGAGATGAACTTATAATTTGAGTTGAGAAGTATAAACATACAAAGAGCTATTATAATTAGTAAACCAAGCAATTTAGTTAATAGTATTGATATTTTAGTATTTATGTATCTTTGATTGAGTATATATATATTTATCTTCAAGTATCACAATTAAAAAAATAAAAAAGGAAAAAAACGCCCAGAAATCGCTTAAGCGCTCGCCTAGGCGACTAAGCGCTGGGCGTCAAGTCCGACGTCTAGAAGCGCCCAGCGTTTAATGTAACATTGACAACAAACCAATATGATGGTGACCTATATCAGAAGTCATATTACCCAAATCTATCACATATAACGCCAATGATACTGCATTTAATGCATTGTAGAATAGGGTACTATTCATTTGAGTGACGAGTTGTTGCAACCCCGCACCAGCATGATGAGTCCAAGAGTCATTGACTTTCAAAACCCAACATATGTCCACGACGCGGGGAGACTAAAGGTGTTATAGTCTTATCACATTTAATCTAAACTCATAGCCGTAACTGCATTTAATGCATTGTAGAATAGGGTATTGTTCATTTGAGTGACGAGTTATTGCAACCCCGCACCAGCATGATGAGTCCAATAGTAGTGAACTTTCAAAACCCCGCATATGCTATAGTCCAAGACGCGGGGAGACTAAAGCTGTTATAGTCTTATGACATTTAATCAAAACTCACAGCCCTAACTGGCACAACACCCTCTTAACGACTGTACGCCATAGTGAGCAATAAAGAGCTGCACTGCATTAAATTACTGTATGACATCAGAAACCTCACATGAGCTAAACCGTGCACCACGAAGACTTTTTCAAGCTATAAATATAGCCCCTACAACTTTTCAAGGGCCATAGTTTTGCTCATTTATTGCATCACTTATTGCCAATTGCCCGAGCTCTTCAACCTCACGCTGCAGTTCAAAAGTCTTGTGATCGAACACTTTCTGCCTCTTGTCACTTGATTTTGATCTTGTGTTGGCACCCTATAGCCTTGCCGCTAAAGCCCTGTTTTTTTACTTATCAAATGCGGCAATCCCTTTAAGATAAGTCTTAGTTATTCATCGAGAGGAGCTACCTTCCCACCAAACTCGATCAAGAAGCGAATCTCAACAACAACTAGAACGTTCATGCTGTCAACAGAGCAAGGAATCTTACTTGGATTCAAACAGTTGTAATTTTCATTCCAAATCAATAGAACAATGACAACTTCATTCTACTTTTGACCCGAAAACAACACCAAAACTATAAACAATCCTCCAAAGTTAGACTGTAACTTGCTCTTCATACTTGTGCTTCCACAAAACAAGCAAGCAGTAGTACTGCTCAGAAAAAAAGGTGTAACGAAACATCCAGTCAGTTGGGCAATTCAACAAGCAAGCGTGAAACCTACAAAATTCTGGCCTTGGAATGGTTGGGATCACATTAAGTTCTCATCAAGATATAATTGCCTGAAAGGTGCATGTTTGATTGTAACATATAATGGAGACAGAGAAACCAACGATGTCATTAGAATCATCCTAACAGCATATGACCACGAAAAGAGAGCCACCTTTCAATCAAAGTCAACACAATATATTGAATAAGGTTAAAAGTCAAAACTCTGGAAGCAAACTTCAAAGTAATCCCAATAACTTCATATAGTGCTGAAACTTGAAAGTGCTTGTAACTTGCAAGATCTCTTGCATTAAATAGTTTAATTTAATATGCTAACACAATCTGCCTTTTGATACATACAATACCTTATTTTCAAATTATTCACTTAATATTCAATTTCTCAAAGGATTTGTTCATTTAATCTCACTGGTCTCATAGAACTAGTTTGATTTAAGCCTGTAGTTCAATAATAGCATGAGTCCACTTAACTCATGGACATCTCTGATTGGAGCCACTATGCCCCTCCAATAGGATTGAAAAACTGTAATTATATTTGACCACTATGATATCATGAGTAAGTAATTTTTCACATGATTTTATCAGCACATGTGAACCCTAAAGCAATTATTCAGGAGTATAAAATCTGTAAAAGATTCCATCACTTACCTTTGCATGATTTCCTTTTTTTCTATTTCTTAAACTCTCAATGCTTCACCCCCCCCCAACCCACCCCCGCCGCCCCCCCGCGCCCCAAAAAAAACAAAAAAAAGTGGTGCGTTTTTTTTCTCTTTGTTGGCGGAGGAGTCTAGTGTTCCTCTTTACTATCTCCAAGAACTCGGCTTCCTCCTTATATCACACTTGTGCTTCTCAGATCCTTTTCCTATTGTTTTATCTCATTTGACCATATAACCATGTCATAGAAACTACTTTACATGTAAGCTTTGTACAGTATTTTACTTACCACAAACTCTTTGAGTAACAGCCAATCACACTAAGATTTATGTATCAGCCCTCTCCAAACTTCCCTTCTTATTAAGACTTGAAAAACTTTTAACTCTGTAAGTAGACAACTTTAAGTTATTAGGGGAGACTCGTGGAGAACATGCATTAAAAAATTTATAATTTTTAGGACCATGTACAGCAGAACAGTGGCACAGTGAAGAACAATATGGTAATTGCTAATTTGAGAGAGGAGATGATCCTTAATAGAGCTGATGTGTAAAAAGGTTTCATGTGGCTGGTCCGAAAAATATGGGATAAAAATCCTCATCGTTGTTGTTACATACCATTCATGCTACAGTAGGCAATTTAATGTTGAAGCCCTTCAACATTCTCATGTTAACAAAATATTTGTTACATCAGCCATTCTTGTCAATCATTTTGAACCATGAGTGGTGAGATGGCGTAGGCTTGATTGCTATGTGAAAATCCTAGCTGGAAGCTTGAGTTAGGATCTTATATTAGTGTAACTGATAGGTAGCGTTTGGATTGCTATTTTACCTAAAAGGACCCAAACATATTAGTCAACTATAGTCTATAAGAGAGAATTTTATTTGTCTTGTACATTTGCTTAAACCATCTCAGAGATGGGTGAATAAGTGCTTAAGTTTATTAGAAGTTTGAGTCGGTGATTAAGGCTATAAATGGTATATGTGCTTATAACCTTTTAAGTAGAAATATAGTGATGGCACTGAAGAATGTTCCAAGCAGATAACACGGGTGCTGAAAGATGAAAATGGTTGTGAGGCGGATGTGTTTTAAAACAATTAAGAGATATTAAGATGATTTCATCAAACTAAATGGAGAAGTTTTGCTGGTTGAGATCAAAGCTATCAAATAATATATATTTTATGATCATGAACACTGATATCTTGGGGAGAATACTTCCTTTTTCGTTCCTGTTCGAGTTGTCATAATAGAAGGGAGATATGGCCTAATGACAATAGGAATGAAAGTGAGAAATCGTGAACTACGATTATGATCTATGCTCTGTTGGCATTTCTATTGTGAACTCGTCTGCATATCAGTACATACGGGAAATGACACTGCTTGCCATGCCATTTAGTATGTACTGTGTCAGGATATGCTGCTTGTCAATGTCTCCTGATGTGCTGTGTTCATGCTGCTGCTGCACTTACTCCTGGTTTAGTTGATACTAGCAGTAAATGTGGTTCTAAATAACAATGAATCATGAATGGGATCTTCTTCTTAAAAATTTTAGACTTAGATATCTTTTTTTCCTATTTCTGCGAAGTTGCAATTAGATGAGTTCAAAGCCATAACATGTATATTGTGCTTGGAGAACTATGAACTGTATGTATTCTGGGCAATCTGGTTCATATCCTAAGAGATTTTAAGGTTGGGCTATAAATTATAAAATGTTTCACCTGTGCTTCCAGTCTGCTTTTGGTATTTTAGACGACAGTTTTTACGTGATGCTCAGAAGTCTCAACATTTTAATCGAGGCTACTAATACCTTTAATTTTCAGATAAATATTTCATTTGATCTAAGTTTTCCCTTTTTAATGCAGATAGAAGGTGGCCTATTGCAGAAAGAATATGTTGCTAAGGTTGTTGGGTTATTTCCTGAGGGAGAGGTATTTGAATATCTCTCCAGATTAGGATAGCTTTCACTATCAATATTTTTCATTAAAATTTGCACAGTATTCATTGATCATCAAAAACTTTGAGCACTGAACCTCTCTTTAGCACATAATATCTATTAGATATTCTCCATTATGTAAGACCTTTATATTAAAAGAGCTGTGTAGCCTGAATATTTATCAGTTAAAAATTATTTATTAGGTGATTTAAAGATTCTTTCTGTTCAGTTACCGTAGGCTGTGCCATTGAAGGTGTATCGGTCCTTCATGGATAATCATCTTTTATTCCCTGACCTAACTGTTTCTCTGTGGAGTTCTTATTTAGCTGTAGAAGTTACAATATGGTCAGAATGCCAGATTTCAAGATTAAGAAATTAAGAAGGATAACAATAGTTAGAGTGATATTGATATAGCTGCCTCAACTAGCCCCAATTTTTCCATTCATTGTGGATATAGATGACTTGTTGTGTTTCTTTTGAATAATAGGTTATAGAGTAGTAGGTTTTGCATATTATTTTTGTAAAGTTTGCAACCATTTACTTGGAGGACGTGAATTGGTTGGTGCATAGTCTGATTATCTTTAGTTTGTACACTATAATTGCTTTGTGCCCTTACCTACATGATTATGTTTGTGGATTTGTAGCCCCTGTTAATCTTTCACTTCTCTGTAAATAGTTACTGGAGTTTCCACCCTTGTTTTACCTGAATGAAACAAAGATTAGAGATTGAAAAAATCGCACTGTAACTTTTCTGTGCATATCATCAGTAACTATACTGAGACGTCTTTTTTAATGGTTTCAGCAAGTTGTCAATGCAAATGTAAATTTCAATGCAAGAGAAGGAAGGAGCTCAGTAGAGGTATGGTTGTTTTCTTTGTTTATGAAATTCCGCTAGTGTTGTGCTTTACTTTATTGCTTGCATTGGCTCTCCCAAGCCAGGATAAAAGAGCAGGGTTGCGTTAGGTAGTCGACGGCTAGCGTAAAACATAGTCGGATCACATGAAAATGAATCCTATAAAATATCATATGGGGGCGTCCCTGTCGCTACGCTTTTCATTGATGCTACTCTAATGCAATGTTAAGTAAATAAGGGTGGCTTGCTAGTGTACTCCCCAGAAGCGACGCGTTACATCGATGACATCCCGGTGTAATGACAAGTAAGCAATGGTGTTCTAAGAATGTACAATCTTCTAATAGGTTGCCAAGTAGTATTAGGCATAGACTAGAATAGTAAAAGATGGGAAATAGTAAGAGATTTTTATTAGAGAATAGAATTAGATTAGCTACTTACAGTTTATGTACACTTAACGAGAAAGACAATGAAATTAGTAGATATCATCCTTAGAAGAAAGATAAGTATAATTTATTTGTAAGAAACTAAATGGATAGGTAAAAAATTTAAGAAATTGAAAAGACTGGATATAAACTTTGGTATGTGGGAAAATTGAAGAATAGAAATGGAGTAGGAGTCCTTGTAGATAACATAATAAAAGATAGTGTTGTAGATGTAAAAAGAATTGGAGATAGAATAATACTAATACAAATGGTATTAGGAGTAGAGGTTATTAATATTATTAGTGCTTATGCATCTCAAGTTGCATTGCCCGAGAGCAGTAAAAGGGAATTTTGGGATATCTTAGATGAATTGGTACAAGGAATTCCATTAAGAGAGATTGTTTATAGGAGGAGATCTTAATTGGATGTTTGTAAGGATAATACCGGATATGAGAGGATAAATGGAGGTTTTGGGTATAGAGATAAGAACGAAATGGTAGAATCAATTTTAAAGTTTGTAACATCGTATGATTTGATAATAGTAAATACACAATTTAGAAAAAGGGATGAACACTTAATAACATTTAAAAGTAGATTTAATAGTAGTCAAATAGATTTTTTTTTATTAGAAGGGTCGATAGGTTAACATGTAAAGATCATAAAATTATATCAGGAGAGAGTTTAATTACACAATATAGGTTGATGGTATTAGACATGTCTATCAAGAAGTGTAGTAGGAAAACTAACATAAATAAGAGACTAAGAACTAAATAGTGAAACTTAAAATAAGAGAATTTAATACATTTTAAAATAAGATAATGAAGGAAGATATATGGAATATGAATAACGAGACTAATACTATGTGGAATAACATGTCTTCTTGTATTAAGAAGGTGCCTAAAGACATATTAGGAGAATCTAAATGTTGTAGATTAGATGGTAAAGAGAGTTGATGGTGGAATGAGGATGTGCAAAAGGTGATTAGAGAGAAAAATATTATATAAAGGGTGACAAAAGTATAGGAACAAGGAAAACTTAGAGAAATATAAGCTGGCAAGGAAGAAAGCAAAAAGCGATTAGTGAGACTAAATACAAGGCTTATGAAATTTTTTATAAAAAGTTAGAATCTAAGGAGGAAAAAACATATATATATACAAGCTTGCTAAGATTACAGAAAGGAAGAGTAAGGATTCGGATAATATTAGGTGTATTTAAAACGAAAATCAAAGAGTTCTAGTAACTGACAGGGAAATAAAAGAGAGGTGGAGGAGTTACTTTCATAAATTGTTTAATGATAACCAAACAAATGAGCAACATAGAGACTTTGACCATATAGTGAACGATAAAAGCACTATAGATATTATTGAAAAATTAGAATTAGTGAGGTTAAAGATGCTTTAAAGGAAATAAAAAATGGTAGAGCCATAGGATCGGACGGTATCCCTATTAAAATTTAGAAATGTTTTAGAGATATCGGCATAGGATGGTTAACTAAATTATTTAATAAGATTATCGAGACAAAGTTGAAGCCCGATAAGTGGAGGATTAATAATTTGATACCGACATATACAAGAATAAATGAGATATACAAATTTGTCCAAATTATCATGGTATAAAACTCACGAGTCATACTATAAAACTTTGGGAACTTTGGGAGAGGGTAATTAAGACAAAAACTAAGAACAGAGACAAGTAAATCTGAAAATTAATTTGGTTTTATGCTGTGAGATGGTTGAGAGTGAGATATAAAGAGAAGAGAAAAGATCTACATATGGTTTTCATAGATTTACAAAAAACTTATAATAGAGTACTTAGAGAGGTAATATGGTTGATTTTAAAAAAGAAACATGTATCTAGTATATATTAATAAGATTAAAGGAATGTATGATAGAGTAAGAACTAATGAAAAAGAGACTAAGCTGTTATCTATTACCAGGCTTACACTAAGGGTCAGCCTTAAGTTCTTATCTTTTTGCATTAATTATTGACCAACTTACTAAGCATATTCAGGATAAAATTCCATGGTGTATGCTATTTGTGGATGATATAGTGTTAGTTGACAAAACTAGAAGATGTATAATTTCTAAAGTAGAAATGTGAAGACTAACTTTTGAATCTAAAGCTCTTAGAATTAGTAGGGGTACGTTTTTAATAAAAACTAAGAAAAGATCCTATAGTGCATATTGATGATTAAGAAATATCTAAAGTAATAATTTTCGCTATTTAGGATCAATCATTTTGCATGATGGTAAGATTGATGATAATGCTATCTATTGAATCAAATCAGGATGGTTAAAATGGAGGAGTGCTTTGGGAGTCTTATGTGACTGTAAAATACTAATGGAACTAAAGGGAAATTCTATAGGATGGTTACAAGACCAACAATGCTTTATGAGTCAAAGTGTTGGGGAATTAAAAAATAATATGTGTAAAAAATAAGTGTAGCAAAAATGTGAATGTTGCGATGTTCTTGTTGGTATACACTAAAAGATGGGATAAGAAATGAGTGCACTGGTTAGGACAAGTGATAGTATTATAATTAATGGGGCTAGGAGACCTAGATGTAGACCTAAAAGAACTTGGTTAGAAGCAATTAAGAAGAATCTGATTATGATTAATTTAACGGAGGAGATGTCCCATATTAAAATGGAATGGAAGAATAAGATTCATGTAGCCAACCCCAAACAATTGAGATAAAGGTTTTGACGTTATTGTAAATTCTTGCATGTATAAAGTCTACCATCACCCAGCAGAAGACTGTCATCACACCTTGCCCCAAGTTCTTTACGTTTCTGGTTTTGGGTATCCATCATCCATATTCGAGGCAGATGAACTCAACACTTTGTATCTATGTACGTGCTTTTTATTTATTTTTTTTTATTTTGGCTTCAAAGTTTCAGCCACGTAAGTGGCGCCTTTTCCTTCCCATGCCTTGATTTATTTTAACATCTTGACTTCCTTTTTTTTTCCTTCATTATTCGCGCACCTGGGAACTAAAATCTGTTACCGTGCATTAAGTTATATTTCAATATATAAATATGATATGCTAAATTAATCAGAAGATTTGAAGGCTTACTGTGTCCGTGGGAAATTTTAGCACATCCTTTCTTTCTTGTAGATTGATGAGGAATTTTCAAGACAGCCCTTAAAGGGTAAGGTGGCATGCACCAAGTTTATGAGGATTAGCACAAATGGAAAACATAGTATCGTCTTATGTAAACCTGTAACTGGGCGAACTCATCAGGTGGTAAATCTGTTTCCTGAACTCTTTGCAATTGAAGAACTTCAAACCTGTTTCTCGATTTTATATTGATTCTGATTTCAAGATTACATTATACTGAATTTTTCTTCTAGCTTTTAAAGTTTTGCATAAATCTTCGTCTTTCGAAATATTTTTTCCATCATGGATTAATATATTAGAATTATAAATCTCGGAACTGGGATGTCAGCAGAGAAACATCTCAACATAAAAAATCCCTTCAAGCATTTAATCAACTAGCTTTGTGTTACTAGTACTCAGCACGCATTTTGTGCCTGACACAGTAATTAATTGTGTGAAAAACTTCTTTGAGACAACTTAATAAATGACGATAAACTCAAATTAGTATGATGCCAATTGGGAAAAGAGGAATTAATTAAGTTAATCTAATTTTCAACGCATAATTATATCACGAATTGATGATTTAGTTTTTCTTATATTAATTATCCGGTGCACGGGATTCATGTATGAAAATTGTTAAACATTAATAATTGGTGCTAATTTAAATAGTGTAAAAAAATATTGCATAAAGTTTTTCTGGTATAGTTCTTTTGGTTGAGTTTGAAACTCTGATGATTAACTTTTTAGGTTTACAATCTGAATATATACTTAATCTTGAAAATAAAGTATTAAGTATCTCAAGTGAAACAACAAATATAAAAAAACAAGTGTTCTTGATGTATGGATGCATAGCTCAAGTCAAGAGGATTTTACAGAGAAGAAGTGGCGCTCGGTGTCGTGTGGTCAGCATCTAGGGAGGGTCAGGTCTGGATTCAGGTTGTGCGTTTGTGGCAAGGGCTTTGTAGGTTAAGGTTATAGAGGGGTGAATATTGTGATCTCCCTTTCGCTTTCTTCATTTCTTGAAATCGTGACTCACAAAGGGTAGAACAAAAAATATTGACAAAAAGGATGCCTTATTATTATTATTATTATTATTATTATTATTATTATTATTATTAACAGATATTGTTATTGACCCTCGTAGAAGAAATATTTCATTTCATATGACCTTAAGAAGAACTAGAAATTTCGTTTATCTTCTAAAGTTCATCATTAAAGCCATGTTAATGAAACTGTGCTAGGAGGTCAGGGACTACATAAAAGTGAAATGTTTCTTCTCCCTTGCTTATCTTCTAAAATTCATGGGTTAATATCTCTACAGATACAGGCATGGTGGAAGGGGTTATTATTAAGGAGTTCTTTCCATAATCAAACAAAATTCTGTTTTCCTCTATACATTTAAATAAAAAAAGGAATCTTATTGAAAATTATACTGTCTTGCTTGGGATAGTTAAATTTGATCTCTGGCATCTCTTTGGGACTTTCATATCCAAGATTACCTCTTACCTATGAAGGTTCAAAAAGCAATCTTATTGTGCCTATTTCTGTTCTCATATTCGACCTTTCAAAAGGCTTAATATTTTCTTTCATCTACAAATTGTGCAGATACGTGTCCATCTACAATATACAGGTCATCCAATAGGCAATGACATCCTCTATCTCTCCAAGGATGTTGTACGTCGTTCTACATTTGGATCTGGTGCGGATAGAGCTGCCTCGATATACATGGATATGCCACCTCAAACACCTGGTTCAGCTGCCAATAGTGATGAATTCAGCATTGATCCTATGTGCACCAACTGTCCTGGTTTGGCTCCTGTAGGGTAATGTTCTCATTTCCTCGGCTACAAAATTGCTTGTCTTTTCTCATATCATTCTAATTTAATATAGTATAAATCACATTATTTCAATCCTCAAGTTACTTCGTCATGTACTATATGGCCAGTTTGTTTATTTGCAAATATACAGAAAAAATTGGTGAATATGTTCCCATTTCTTGAATTGGGAAGTTTCAGCTTCAGCTCCTCCCTCACCACCTCGTAACAAACTGAGATACCTTCTTTTTTCTGATGGGATCCTTTTTTGTTCTTCTATCAGCTGCTTCCAAACAAAATTATGCACACAAAATTTCCTCAGCATGAGCCATGCATATACTTTTTCCCATTCAGCTTGATGTCCTTTTGGCTGATGAACCTCAGCTCCATTACGTGGCCAATACATGCAAGCAACAAACAATTTTCACATATTTAAGTTGGTTTCTTACATTTTATTTGCAATTAAGACGACTTATAACTAAAATTTTTCTTTTATGTAGTCTCTGGGTTTTCCACATTTTAATGGTCGGTTTAATTTGTCAATGATTTGGAAGTTGTAGTATCCTATCTTTGTATATTACCACCTAAGTGCAGCCTACACAAACTGATCATTTTGTAAATCCTCCTATGCTTTTGGCCAGTCTGAATTGTTTATCCGATGTAAGAGATTTGAGAATCCATCTTGGAGCACCAAATAGCTAATCCTTTTGAAGTTTGGCCCTCCAATTGTTTGGTTTGACATGAACATTTAATATTCTGAATAGTTTACTATGTTTTTTTCTGAAATCTCCTTCTTTTGTCAGCAAAGGCAGCACTAAAAAAAAATGGAAACAGTCTTTTGAAGGCGAAAGAAACAGTACCTTTTTTCTTGTAGCCAATTTTTTTTCCATGGCGTCCCTTACGGGTAAATGAAAAATGTGGACCCCACATCAAGAATTCTCTCAAAACGAAAACTGGAGAGAATAGGTAAAGAGGGATTAGAGGCAGGAGATAGAGAGAGGTGATGAGATTGAGGCAGGCGAGAGAGAGAGAGACCAGAGATGCTGAAAACCCTAGCCGCCCCCCCCCCCCCCCCCCCGCGCCCACCCCTCTCTTTCTGTTGGCCGTATGCACGCGAGGAAACTATCGCGTCTTTTTCTCTGACGTCGGGCTTCTGGGATCGGAAAACACCCCTCCAAATCCTACCTGGCACTTGCTTTCTCTCCCTCCTTCCTTTTTTATTTTGGCAAGCCAAACGACAGATTGTGGGGGAAATAGGGAATTTTGCTTGTCCTTTTTTTTTGGCCACTTCCTTCACTATTTGGACCAACAAATCAGGCCCTTAATGGAAAATTTGCTTAGGAAAGTGGTTAAATTTCACTCTTCTTGCAGATTTTGGTAAGCAAGAGAATGTGGGCCCTGTATCTAACTTTTCGCTCAACCCAACAAAAAACCCAAAAATTGAATTTTTGGTTTGGGATTTTGGAAGAGATACTGAATTTGTCAGAACTTCAAAACTAATATTCGGAGTCAATCAATTAGGGATGAAGCGGACGAGTTGATTATGTTGTTTTGTCACTCAAGAGTGATTACTGATATTGATTATATTTTATTTTTGTTTCTCGTTCCTTTTTTATCCTTACCACTGATTTTACCCCGACTCTAAAGTTACAATGCTTCTGCAACAGTTATGATGGAGATGAAGAAGGCTTGTGGCTGCATTGTGTCCGGTACACTGGACCAGATTGGAGCTATGAGTGCCCATATCCTGAGTGGGCTTTCCCTTGACTGATTATAGCTCGAATTATCTCAGCCTCTGATCTTGAGATACTCGGCCTTATTTCTACACTGTAGACTTTGTATTGTTGTCGAAATAATGGTTCCACCCCGATAATGGTTCAACTGTAAAAGCCCCATAAATTAAGAAAAGTATCCTAGGGTCACAATCCATAATGATGCATCAAAGATAACTCTCCCCGTAGATCAGTGGATTTGGAGGCCAGTGCGGTGATCCAATGATGGGCATTTTTTTTTCCAACAGATATCTAGCATCGTATCTTAACTGGCGCGTGTGGTTGGACAATGAACACTTTTCGCTTGTGGAACAAAATGCTATTTCCATAAGCGCGTTGAACACAAATTATCGAGTTGTATTATATGGCTTAGTGTCCATTTTTGTTCTTATTACAACGATGTGTCGATACAGATCTTGCAGACTGTTGCTATACGATGCCGTTTGTTGTTGATGCGGCAGCTTGATTCATTTTCAACTCTAGTCATATCGACCTTAGCTTTATGTACTTTTTTGGCAAATATCCTTATGTCACCGTGCTGTGGATTTTCCTTATATTGCTGTAGGGAAGTATACCTCAGTTAAACAAAGGACCTGGAGGAGGGGGCATGTACATCTTTTTTTTTCCCCCTTCTTCTTCGCCCTTTTGTTTGCCTGTTAGGTTGTTAACTTCTCTTTTTGTCATGTCATGCTTCTCCTCTAAGAGACCTCATGAGTATGAAACCTTGCATGGGTTTGCCTTCTCTTTTCACAGCTCATCATATGAACCACTGGCATCTCTAAAAGGTTAAGTGAAGTCATGGAGCTACAGAATGGAGATGGACCCTTTTGGTATGATTTATAATCATCATATTTGGCTACGTCCTTTACAGTATAAAGTTACGGACAAGGCAAAAAGATTATGACCCACAAATGTGTTCTTATGTTCCAAAGAGAAGGGACTTTATCATCGGAGGCAACATGATTTTAGTCGAAGAAACAAGCTTCTGTTGGCTAACATGACACAAGGATTATTGTCTGTCTGGTATCTCTCATCAAGCTTCTTAATAGAGGATGAGATCCCTGCATTACGCAATTCCATCATCATCGTTTTCGTCGTTCCATGATGATCACGGCATGAAAGGTGCAAGCCTTTCTGTTGAAGCAATCTTTTAACCGTATGGTCCGCGTATGACAAGAAAGCTTCATAAAAGAAAATTCATATGGTCTGGTTCGCAAATTCTTCAAAAATGGGCTAGGATTGGTCATGGTCCTCGTTTGAAGTAAACTAATTCTTTCTTGATCCGCACTTAGATGATGATAATAATAATAATAACGATAAAAGAAGCCAGTTTTAGGCTCTTGTTGTGGTCTAAGAAAAAATAGTCCAGAACTGACTAGTTTTTACTAATAAAAAACAAATTCAAAACTGAGTCAAGTTGGGAGACTAGTGTTAAGGATTTGTCAAACACAACTGTAGTTTGAGAAAAACTAACAACCATCCGTGAAATGGGACGAAGGTTAAGCTGAGGACTTTCCATCAAAATCAAGTTAGGGGTTTTTTTGAATTAGTAAAGTTAAGAGAGAGAGTAATGATATTGTGAGATTGTGAACCCAAATCTTATTATGAGCTAGACTAATTGACTTATCAAATTCATGATCAACACCATACAACTTGTTCAACACATCATCAAATATATATGGTAAAATTTTCATATAACTTAGAGTCTTCTAGAATATAAATCAAACTAGTTAGATGTGTTAACTTTTCAGGCAGCTAGAATAGTCGTCTGTTCTACACATAGCTAAAACAATATGGTTAAAAATTTTAAAATGATATAATTTTTTTCTACATATAGATCATGATGAGTGTAAATCACGATGGAAGGCGTCAATCATCATTTCGAGTAGCTTTTTGGGCTAGCTCACAATAAGATTTGAACTCACCATCTCATTTTATCATTTTCATATATATATATATATATATATATATATAGATATATATATATAGATAGAGAA
>NC_033795.1:32206046-32216046 GCF_001876935.1 Asparagus officinalis
TCTCTCTCTCTCTTAGCATGGTATAGATACTAAGTTGTAAGAATATAAATATATATAATGCAGTTATAAGTATACTTATATGTGTATATTATAGAATTACAGTTATACAAGTATAAATAAGTGCATAAGTATAATTATATACAAGTATATTGCATCTAGTATATATAAAACTATATCATATAAGTAAAAAATATAATTGTACTTAAATAAGCATAATGTAAGTATGTAATAAATACATGTATAATATATATTTATGTGATTCTCTCTCTCTCATGTTATAACTTATAAGTATATACAATATATTTATATATAATATATGTATATATAATATGAGATTAATGGGTATCCTTGTCAATGAGGGGATTTCCCTCCTTGACGCCTATGTGGCACAATCTCCACCATCCTCATAAAGTAGGAGAGAGTGTGTGAGTTGTGCGGGATCTGTGCACATAGGTGTTAATGAGGAAAATCCCTCCTTGACATAGGACACCCATTAATCTAATATAATTATAATATATATATTATAATATATAATATATATATATATATATATATATATATATATTTAATTATTATATATTATAATATATATATATATTATATATATATATATATATATATATATTATATATATAATATTATATATATATATATAATATATATAATATATATATATATATATATATATTATTATATATATATATATAATATAATTATATATATATATATATACACTCTTAGCAATGATATAGATGCTAAGATATAAGAATATAAATATATATAATGTAGTTATAAGTATACTTATATGTGTATATTATAGAATTATAGTTATATAAGTATATACAAGTGCATAACTATAATCATATATAAGTATATTGCATCTAGTATATATAAAAGTATATCATATAAGTAAATTATATAACTGTACTTAAATAAGCATAATGTAAGTATGTAACAAAATACATGTATAACTATATAATACATATTTATAAATAAGCAATATATACTTATATAATTCTCTCTCTCTCTCAAGTTATAACTTATAGGTATATACAATATATTTACATATAATATATGTATATATAATATATAGCTATATGATAATTTGTAAGTATATACTAATACATACTTATATAAATATTCATTAGTTTGTAATTTTTATTTCTTAGCTGAAAATTTATGATAAATTATTTTGAAAAGAGTTACAAATAATAGTTATATAGATGAGTAGGTGTTAACCTAGTTGGGATGTATTCATCTATTATGATACAACAAATTTCAAAATAAATTTGTAATTATTAGTGATTAACTGATTATTAATAAAAAAATATTTTAATTATTTTAATTTCTATGATTTTTTATATTTGTAAATTATATAATTATAAGTGATTAATAATATGATTGATTTTTATCAAAATTTGTGAAATCGGGGCCCACATTCACATGGGTTGGGGAGTGGTTGAGAATTAAAATAAGTAGATGTGAATATGACACTTCATTACCAAGCACAAAATTTGTGTTTGGTACCAAGCATACTCATATATATATATATATATATATATATATATATATATATATATATATATATATATATGAAACTTTAATAACAGTTAAAAGTAGATTGAATATAGTCAAATAGCATTTTTTTTTTTATTAAGAAGGGTCGATAGGTTTTAACATGTAAGATCATAAAATTAGAATCAGTGAGCAGAGTTTAATTACACAATATAGCCTCCGTTGATGGTATTACACATGTCTATCAAGAAGCTGTAGTAGGCAAAACTAACATAAATAGAGACTAAGAACTAAATACGCTGAAAACTTAAAATAATGAGAATTTATACATTTTAAATAAGATAATGAAGCGTAAGATTATGCGAATATGAATCAACGACAGACTAATACTATGTGGAATAACATGTCTTCTTGTATGAAGAGCGTGCCCGAAAGACATATTAGGAGAATCTAAATGTTGTAGATAGATGGTAAAGAGCAGTTGATGTTGGAATGCGAGGATGTGCCAAAAGGCTGAATTAGCAGAGAAAAATATATATAAAGGGTGACAAAAGTATAGGAACAAGGAAAACTTAGAGAAAATAAGCTGCAAGGAAGAACAGCAAAAAGCGATTAGTGAGACTAAATCACAAGGCTTATGAAATTTTTATAAAAGTCTAGAATCTAAGAGGAAAAAACTATATATATACAAGCTTGCTAGATTACAGAAAGGAAGAGTAAGGATTCGGATAATATTAGGTGTTATTTAAAACGAAAATCAAAGAGTTCTATTAACTGACAGGAAATAAAAGCAGAGGTTGGAGGTAGTTACTTTCATAAATGTTTAAGATAACCAAACAATATCGAGCCAACATAGAGAACTTGACCATATAGCTGAACGATAAAAGCACTATAGATATTATTCTGAAAAATAGAATTAGTGAGAGTTAAGATGCTTAAAGGGAGAATAAAAAATGGTGAGCCAAGGATCGGCGGGATCCCTATTTTAAAATTAGACAATGTTGTTAGGAGATATCGGCAATAGGATGCGTTAACTAAATTATTTAATAAGATTAGAGGACCAAAGTTAAGCATAAGTGCGAGGATTAATAATTTGATACCACATATTACAGAATAAAGAGATATACAAATGTTTGTCCAAATTATCATAGGTATTAAACACTCCACGAGCATACTATAAAAACTTTGGACTTTGGGAGAGGGTAATTAAGCAAAAACTAAGAACAGAGACAAGTAAATCTTGAAAATTAATTGCCGTTTTATGCTGTGCAGATGGTGAGAGTGAGATACAAAGAGAGAGAAAGATCACATATGGGTTTTCATAGATTACAAAAAAACTTATATAGAGTAATACTTAGAGAGGTAATAGGTTTTGATTTTAAAAAAGAAACAGTGTATCTAGTATATATTAATAAGATTAAAGGCAATGTAGATAGAGTAAGAATAATGAAAAGCAGACTAAGCTGTTATCTATTACCAGGCTTACACAAGGGTCAGCCTTGAATTCTTATCTTTTTGGCATTAATTATTGACCAACTTTACTAACATATTCAGGATAAAATCGCATGGCTGACTATGCTATTTGTGATGAATAGTGTTAGTGACAAAACTAAAATGTTAATAATTTCATAAAGTAGAAAGCTGAAGACTACTTTGAATCTAAGCTCTTAGAATTAGTAGGCGGTACGTTTTTAATAAAAACATAACGGAAAAGATCCTAAGTGGCATATTGATGCATTAAGAAATATCTAAATTAATAATTTTCCGGCTATTTAGCGATCAATCATTTGCATGATGGTAAGATTGATGATAATTGCTATCTATTGAATCAAATCAGGATGGTTAAAATGGCAGGAGTGGCTTTGGCGAGTCTTATGTGACTGTAAAATACTAATTGCGAACTAAAGGAAATTCTATAGGATGGTTACAAGACCAATCAATGCTTTATGAGCTCAAAGCTGTTGGGCGAATTAAAAAAATAATACTGTCGTAAAAAATAAGTTTGTAGCAAAAATGTGAATGTTGCCGCATGTTCTTGTTCGGTATACACTAAAAAGCATGGGCATAGAAATTGAGTGCACTGGGTGTAGGACAAGTGATAGTTATTATAATATAATGGGTCGGCTATGGAGCACCTAGATGTAACCTAAAGAACTTGGTTAAGCAATAAGAAGAATCTGATTATGATAATTTAACGGAGGAGATGTCCCATATTAAAATGGAATGGCAAGAATAAGATTCATGTAGCCAACCCCAAACAATTGAGATAAAGGTTTTGACGTTATTGTAAATTCTTGCATGTATAAAGTCTACCATCACCCAGCAGAAGACTGTCATCACACCCTTGCCCCAAGTTCTTTACGTTTCTGGTTTTGTATCCATCATCCATATTCGCAGGCAAGATGAACTCAACACTTCTGTATCTATACGTACGTGCTTTTCATTTATTTATTATTTATTTTTGGCTTAAAAGTTTCAGCACGTAAGTGGCGCCTTTCCTTTCCCATGCCTTGATTATTTTTAACATCTGACTTCCTTTTTTTTCCTTCATTATTCGCGCACCTGCGAACTAAAATCTGTTACCGTGCATTTAAGTTATGATCTTCAATATAATAAATATATATGCTAAATGGAATCAGAACATTTTGAAGGCTTACTGTGTCCGTGTCGGAAATTTTTAGCACATCCTTTCTTTCTTGTAGATTGATGAGGAATTTTCAAGACAGCCCTTAAATGGGTTAAGGTGGCATCGCAGCCAAGTTTATGAGGATGAGCACAAATTGGAAAAACATAGTATCGTCTTACTGCTAAACCGTAACTGGGGCGACTCATCAGGTGGCGAAATCTGTTTCCTAACTCTTTGCCAATTGGAAGAACTTCAAACCTGTTTCCGATTTTATATTGATTTCTGATTTCAAAGATTACATTATTACTGCAATTTTTCTTCTAGCTTGTGAAAGTTGCATAAATCTTCGTCTTCGCAAATATTTTTTCCATCATGCGATAATATATATAGAATTATAAATCTCGCGAACTGCGGATGTCAGCAGAGAAACATTCTTCATAACATAAAAAATCCCTCAAGCATTAATCAACTACTTTGTGTTACTAAGTACTCAGCACGCATTTTGCTGCCTGACACAGTAATTAATGGTTTGTGAAAAACTTCTTTGAGGACAACTTAATAAATGACGATAAACTCAAATTATAGGATGCAATGCTGGAAAGAGGAATTAATTAAATTAATCTAATTTTCAACGCATAATTAGTATCAGAATTTGATGCATTTAAGTTTTTCTTATATTAATTATGCCGACCGTGCACGCGATTCATGTATGAAAATTCGCTTAACATAATAATTGGTGCTAATTTAAATAGGGAAAAAATATTGCATAAATGTGTTTCTGGTATAGTTCTTTTGGTTGAGTTTGAAACTCTGATTGATTAACTTTTTAGGCTTTACAATCTGAATATATACTTAATCTTAGAAAATAAAGTATTAAGTATCTCAAGTGAAAACAACAAATATAAAAAAACAAGTGTTCTTGCATGCTATGGCATGCATAGCTCAAGTCAAGAGGATTTTACAGAAGAAGAAGTGGCCGCTCGGTGTCTGTGGTCGCATTCTACGGGCGGGTCCAAAGGTCTGATTCAGGTTGGCGTTTGTGCAACGTGGCATTTGTAGCGTTAAGGTTATAGACCAGGCGCGTGAATATGTGATCTCCCTTTCGCCTTTCTCTCATTCATGCGGCCGTTTTTTTTTTTTTTTTTTTTCGAGGGGGGGGCGGCGTGGGCGGGGGTGGGGGGAGTGGTGGGGAGTTTTCAATGATTTTGCAGGAAGGGGGTGGTGTTGGAGTAGGTTAATTGCTACTTGAACCAGGGGGCTGGCAGTTCATGCTGAATGCCGTTGTAATTTGTGAAGACTTAAAACGTTTGGACGGAAGTTCTTCTTTTTGTAATGTTACCAAGTATGTCCTCTCGTGAACATTGAAATCACTTGTTAGTTTTGGGGAAGTATTTGAATTCGTGACTTCACAAGGGTAGAAACAAAAAATATTGACAAAAAGGATGCCTTATTATTATTATTATTTATTATTATTATTATATTATTATTATTAACAGAATTGTTATTGACCCTCGTAGAAGAAATATATTCATTTCATATGACCTAAGAAGCAACGAGAAATTTCGTTATCTTCTAAAGTTCATCAATTAAAAGCCACTGCTTAATGAAACTGTGCCTAGGAGGTCAGCGGACTACATAAAAGTGAAATGTTTCTTTCTTCCCTTGCTTATCTTCTAAAATTCATAGGGTTCAATATCTCTACAGATACAGCATAGGTGGAAGGGGTTATTATTAAGGGTTCTTTCATAATCAAACAAAATTCTGGGTTTCCTCTATACATTTAAATAAAAAAAGCCGAATCTTATTGAAAATATTACTGTCTTGCCTTTTGTGGATAGTTAAATTTGGATCTCTGCATCTCTTTGGGACTTTCATATCCAAGCATACCTCTTACCTATGAAGGTTCAAAAGCAATCTTATTGCCTGACCATATTCTGTTCTGCATATTCGACCTTTAAAAGGCTTAATATTATTCTTTCATCTACACAATTGTGCAATACGTGTCCATCTACAATATACAGGTCATTCCAATAGGCAATGAATCCTCTATCCTCTCAATGGAGTTTTACGTCGTTCTACATTTGGAATCTTGGGCGAGATAGAGCACTGCCTCGATATACAGTGGATATGCACCTCAAACACCTGGTTTCAGCTGACCAATAGTGATGAATTCAGCATTGATCTATGTAGCACCAACTGCCTGCGTTTGGCTCCTGTTAGGGGTAATGTTCTCATACTTCCTCGCTTACAAAATTGCTTGCTCTTTCGTTTCTCATAATCATTCTAACTTTAATAAGTATAATCACATTATTTCAATCCTCAAGTTACTTCGTCATGTACTATATGGCCCAGTTTGTTTATTTGGCAAATATACAGAAAAAATTGGTTGAATATGTTCCAGTTCTTGAATTGGGAAAGTTTTCAGCTTCAGCTCCTCCCTCACAAACCTCGCTAACAACTGAGACATACCTTCTTTTTTCTGATGGCGATCCTTTTGTGTTTTCTTCTTATCAGCTGCTTCCAAACAAATTATTCCCCACACAAAATTTCCTCAGCATGAGCCCATGCATATACTTTTTCCCATTCAGCTTTGATTCTTTGCGCTGATGAAACTCAGCCTCATTACGTGCGCCCAATACATGCAAGCAACAAACAATTTTCACATATTTAGTTGCGTTCTTACATTTATTTCAGATTAAGAACGACTTATTAACTAAATTTTTCTTTTATTAGTCTCTGGTTTTCCAATTTTAATGGTCGGTGTTAATTTGTCTCAATGATTTGGAAGTATGAGTTATCCTATCTTTGTATATTACAACCTAAGTGCAGCCTCACAAACTGATCATTGTTGTTAAATCCTCCTTGCTTTTGGCCAGTCCTGAAATTGGTTTATCCGATGTAAGAGAGTTTGGAATCCATCTCTGCAGAGCACCACAATAGCTAATCCTTTTGAAGTTTGGCCCTCCAATTGTTTGGTTTGAACTGAACATTTAAGATTCTAATAGCTTTTACTATGTTCTTTCTGAAATTCTCTTCTTTTGTCAGCAAAGGCAGCACTAAAAAAAATGGAACAGTCTTTTGAAGGCGCGAAGAACAGTACCTTTTTTACGTTGGTAGCAATTTTTTTTCGCCCGCATGGAGTCCCTTTAACCCCGGGTAAATGAAAATGTGGACCCCCACATCAAGATCTCTCAAAACGAAAACTGGAAGAGAATAGGTAAAGAGGGATTAGAGAGCGGAGATAGAGAGAGTGATGAATGAGAGAGGCAGAATGTGAGGAGAGAGGACAGAGAGCTTGAAAACCTAGCCGCCCCCCCGCCCCCCCGCGCCACCCCCACCTCTTCTGCTTCGGTATGCACGGAGCGAGAACTATTTTCGGGTCTTTTTCTCTGACGTCGGGCTTCTGGGATCGCGGAAAACCCTCCAAATCCTACTGGCAACTTGCTTTCTCTCCCTCCTTCCTTTTTTATTTGGCAATGCCAATAACGTCGCAGATTGTGGGGGAAATAGGAATTTTCTTGTCCTTTTTTTTGGCACTACGCCTTGCACTATTTGTCGACCAAACAAATCAGGCCTCTTAATGAAAATTTGCTTAGGGACAAGTGGCTTAAATTTCACTCTTCTTGCAGATTTTGGTAAGCCAAAGAGAATAGTGGCGCCCTGTATTCTAACTTTGCGCAACCAACAAAAAACCGAAAAATTGAATTTTTGGTTTGGAATTTCGGAAGAGATACTGAATTTGTCAGAACTTCAAGACTAATATTCGGAGCTCAATCAATTAGCGCGAGGAAGCGACGAGTTGATGATGTGGGTTTGTTGTCACTCAAAGAGTGATTACTGATATATGCATTATATTTTATTTATTGTTTCTCGTTCCTTTTTTATTCCTTACCACTGATTTTACCCCACTCTAAAGCTTACAATGCTGTCTGCAACAGTTATTGATGGAATGAGAAGGCCTTGTGGCTGCATGTGTCCCGTACACTGACCAGTATTGGAAGCCTAGTGAGTGCCCATATCCTGAGTGGGCTTTCCTTGACTGATTATAGCTCGAATTATCTCAGCCTCTGATCTGAGATACTCGGCCTTATTTCTACACTGTAGACTTGTTATTGTGGTCGAAATAATGGTTCCACCCGATAATGGTTCAACTGCTTAAAAGCCCCATAAATTAAGAAATAGTATCCTAGGCGTCACAATCCATAATGATGCATCAAAGATAACTCTCCCGTAGATCTAGTGGATTTGGAGGCCAGTGCGGTGATCCAATGATGGCATTTTTTTTCCAACAGATATCTAGCATCGTATCTTAACTGGGCGCGTGTGGTTGGACAATGAACACTTTCGCTTGGGGAACAAAATGCTATTTCCATAAGCGCGTTGAACACAAATTACGCAGTTGTATTATATGGCTTAGTGTCCATTTTTGTCTATTACAACGATGTGTCGATACAGATCTTGCAGACTGTTGCTATACGAATGCCGTTTGTTGTTGATGCGGCAGCTTGATTCATTTCAACTCTATCATATCGACCTGAGCTTTATGTACGTTTTTGGCAAATATCCTTATGTCACCGTGCTGCGGGATTTTCCTTATATTGCTGTAGGGAAGTGATACCTCAGTAAAACAAAGGACCTGGAGCGAGGGGGCATGTACATCTTTTTTTTCCCCTTCTTCTTCGCCCTTTGTTTGCCTGTTTAGGTTGTTAACTTCTCTTTTTGGCTGTCATGCTTCTCCTCTAAGAGACCTCATGAGACTATGAAACCTTGCATGGGTTTGCCTTCTCTTTCACAGCTCATCATATGAACCACTGGCATCTCTAAAAGGTTAAGTGAAGGCCATGGAGCTACAGAATGGAGATGGCACCCTTTTGGTATGATTTATAATCATCATATTGGCTACGTCCTTTACAGTATAAAGTTACGGACAAGGCAAAAAGATTATGCACCACAAAGTGTTCTTATGTTCAAAGAGAAGCGGACTTTATCATTCGGAGGCAACA
The DNA here is from genome assembly GCF_001876935.1 of Asparagus officinalis. NCBI lineage: Eukaryota > Viridiplantae > Streptophyta > Magnoliopsida > Asparagales > Asparagaceae > Asparagus > Asparagus officinalis. The sequence goes on from NC_033795.1 coordinate 32,215,191, forward strand.
TAATTTTAGTCGAAGAAACAACTTCTGTTGGCTAACATGACACAAGATTATTGTCTGTCTGGTAATCTCTCATCAAGCTTCTTAATAGAGGATGAGATTCCCTGCATTACGCAATTCCATCATCATCGTTTTCGTCGTTCCATGATGATCACCGGCATGAAAGGTGCAAGCCTTTCTGTTGAAGCAATCTTTTAACCGTATGGTCCGCGTATGACAAGAAAGCTTCATAAAAGAAAATTCATATTGCGTTCTGCGTTCGCAAATTCTTCAAAAATGGGCTAGGATTGGTCATGGTCCTCGTTTGAAGTAAACTAATTCTTTCTTGAATCCGCACTTAGATGATGATAATAATAATAATTAACGATAAAAGAAGCCAGTTTATTTTAGGCTCTTGTTGTGGTCTAAGAAAAAATAGTCCAGAACTGACTAGTTTTTACTAATAAAAAACAAATTCAAACTGAGTCAAGTTGGGAGACTAGTGTTTAAGGATTTGTCAAACACAACTGTAGTTTAGAAAAAACTAACAACCATCCGTGAAATGGGACGAAGTTAACTGAGGACTTTCCATCAAAATCAAGTTAGGCGTTTTTTGAATTAGTAAAAGTTAAGAGAGAGAGTAATTATATTGTGAGATTGTGAACCCAAACTTATTATGAGCTAGACTAATGACTTCATCATAATTCATGATCAACACCATACAACTGTTCAACACATCATCAAATATATATGGTAAAATTTTCATATAACTTAGAGTCTTCTAGAATATAAATCAAACTAGTTAGATGTGTTAACTTTTCAGCAGCTAGAATAGTCGTCTGTTCTACACATAGCTAAAACAATATGGTTAAAAATTTAA
>NC_033795.1:32221046-32241326 GCF_001876935.1 Asparagus officinalis
TTATTTTGTATATATATATATATATATTTGATTTATTTCTTGAACAAACATTTTCCAAAGCCCGCTGGAATCCAACAGGCGAAGCGATGGTCAGCAGTCAACGACCAAAGGCAACGTCAGCCTCCGATAGAGATGCCGTCATGCTTAATTCTAACCGAAAGCGACCTTCTCTCTTTGTATTTCTCTTTTTGAATTCTTTATTTTATTTTAATGTTAAATAAAGCATGGGTTCTTTTCTTGGGAGCGTGATGATTAAAGAAGACAAAAGAGAAGGCGTAGGCTGACTGTATAATCAGCAGACCAACAGACAACACCCTCTGCCACAAAGAACACCCCCAAAAAAAAAAAAAAAAAAAAAAAAACCATACCCTCTTCTCATTATTCCCAATAAAATCTCAAAGCTTATAACAAAAAATAAAAAGTACATGCTTACATGGCTCAATCTTAACTTCCATGCTAAGCTATAATTTAATCAAGAAAGGATGAATTTTTTTTTCACTGTTTGGCATTAATTAAATATATATCTCCATCTGTGTTATGCGAAAGAGTTAATGGGATGAATTATTTTGTTAGTACTTACGTCCATGCTGTGTATGGGCTAAATATCATAAAACCCGTCTTAAATTTGAATGATTATTAGAAAATCTCCTTTAACTTCTAAAATATCAGAATACCCCTCCTTAAGTTTAGGGTTATCAGAAAGTCCTCTTTAATATTGTGAGATTTTATCAGAAAACTTCTCATAAACTCTGGGGGTTTTCTGATGAAATTTAAAAGTTAAATGAGGGTTTGTGATAATCTTGATTTTTAAGAAAGAGTTATGAGTTTAAATAGAAGTTATCAGTTGTGAAGATTACTATGTGAGTATAGTCCCACAACGGATAAGATAAGAAAGAGTTATGAGTTTAAATAGATGTTATGAGTTGTGAAGATTACTATGTGAGTATAGTCCCACATCGGATAAGATAAGAAAGAGTTATGAGTTTAAATAGAAGTTGGTGTCAATACCTAATAGCTATGACTTTAGTGTTAAAATTGGTTTCTAACTTCCATTTAAGGGCCATCAACTCTAGATTGTGCCAAATAAACCACGGATGCCCGTAGGAGTGAGTGATATAGCATGGTTAGCCATCATGAGTGAAGTGGTGGACGATCCTGCGAATGTTTGATAGTCATATGCTGAATGCATGGTTTGGTTAGTCCATGAGTGAAATGACGTTTAATGCCCATTAACTCTAGATTTGGCCCAATTTCTCCCCCAACAATTGGAATATTTGGTGGGAGTGTGTGTGCATTCCTGGCTATCTAAATATTACATTCTGAAACCCTCTACTATTTCGTCCCCATATTTCTAAAGACTTTGGACCCCTACCTTGAATTTTCAAACAATTGGCTTTATCATTTATAAATTAGTAGCCCCCATCTTATTAATGTCATTTAAAATTAGTAGTTCATTTTTATTTTAACAAATAGTTATTTATCGTCCGCCATCCTAAGAAATTTTTTCCCTAATTCGCCATTAGGGTTGTATCAATTCTAACCTGGTTAAGAGCCTAAATTTGACCTAAGATAAGTTGAGTCAAACAAAATCTTGTGAATCTTGTGTAAGTTAGCACATGATATGTACAGCAATACTGTGGATAGTTTATCCTTATTACTTTGTATAACTACTCTTTTATTATATCTTCTTCCTTAATTATAAGTTGTATTTTATATTTTTAATAATATCGCCAACCTGTTGAATAGTGTTCTGATATTACTCGACTTTTTTTATCTAATATTATTATAAAAATGAGTTGCTATGTTAAAACATTTCTCTCTAATATACCATCCAACACATCAATCCATGCATACATGAGACACACAAATACTAAATTTTTTATAACATCGCCATTGACTACACATCCATTCATTCATTCATACATGATTACACATTCATACTCAAATTTTCATAACCACCATCTTTATGACCATCAAAATTACATTTAACCACACACTCATAACATTCATCCACTAACTCCTAACAATAAATATAACTTTCAAATTCATCTCATAACTCCCAATCTTATTAAATCATATCACATTAGTTACAGTTAAAGGATTTAAGACTACAATATTATAACTATATTATTTACTATAGTTAGATATATTTTATAAACTACAGTAAAACTATTAATAGTTACAATTTTTTTTGTACTAGACTTCAATATTTATATATTAAGAAACTTTATATCTATATATTAGTAAACTATATATTATAGTTAGTATAAGGTGTACATTAATTATCTTTGAGGGATGTACATTTATCTTACTTTTTTGTCACCTAAATATTATTATACAGTTTTTACTCAACTTACTCCAACTAAACCTTCCTCCACGTCCAATAAAGTACTTAAGTCCAATTAACATCATTCAATAGTCAATGCATTTGATGTATAGAAATAACGTCAAGCTCTACATCACCCATCAAATTATAACTTACATGTGCAGTAATTCAATTGGCACTTTTGAGACTATTATAAACCCCGGAGATTCTTGTGAAAACCGTTAAAACTTAATTTCAAGATTGGATGCGTAGGTCATATAAGAGAGTTGTTTATAATGAAGATTTTGAAGATGAGGAGGAGGATGATTATCAATTTGCTTACAGATCTATCGTAAGTCTTAGTTTTCATACCAAGAAATTGGTAGTATATTTATCCCACTAACTTCCTTGGGTCTGAATGAACTAATCACGACATTTTGTTAATGGGTAAGAAATTCTAAGTTTCTTTGATAATAATCTCTTATATCTATATCCTACCACAAGAGAGAAGCTTTTGTGACACCATTTGTTTTAGTATATATGTGTGAGTTCTTTGAAGGGAGTGAATGTCGTCGGAGGTGCCCAACTTGGTGGAGGCCGAGATTCTAGGGAGAGGAGGGCATAGTAGTAAGAGGATGATAACATTATGGATTTTGAGATCTTTTGAGAGTGTTACTGTTTGGACGTTTTGTGGTGTTAATGTGCATTTGTTGTAGTGAGATAATTCGGTTCTGATTGACTCTGTGTATGTATACTCTTCAGTGGGTAACAAGCAGTTCCTCTAATTTGTTTCATGTGGACCGAAATACATAGTGTTGTTTTACATAGTGTTGTCATAATTGATTGTGTATTATACACTTTTTATATTATAATTGTTTAGAGGCTTTTGTGAAAATAATTGTTGGAAATTAGGTGGGTATATTGGAAAAAAAATCAGGGGCTATACCACTGAAAGGGAGAAAAAATAGGCAAACATTTTGATCTTTGTGAATCGCCCAACAGTGAAGGGGCCAACTGACTGATATTTTTAAAGTTTTGAAGGTTTATCTTAAAATGGACCAAAATATGCGGTGTTATGTGAAATTGCTCTAATTTTGACTCTAAGCCTTATTCCTTATATTTTATTTCAAATAAGGATTCTCTGAATTACAGGCCTATAAAAGTCATTCTCTATCTAAAAAAGGGTAAGATTTTAGAATTTAAGTTAAAAATAGCATAAAACTACAAATTATTTCATTAAATTTTCTTAGAATTAATGATAATGATTTTAATCCTAGGTAGTTGCCAACGCCAATAAATATTTAGCAATTAACAAAAACACTGACATTAAAACTTACAAAGGTTACAAGAACCGTCAACATAAGGAGACCATTGAAAATCTTTATATAGGTAGAATAGGCAACATCATATATATCTCATGTATTCTCAAAATTTTTAAAGATTGGTGTGTCAGAAAGTATTCGTATTCGGTGATTTTGGTTCATAACACTAATGATGTATTCAAAAATATCAATTTATTAATCACCGGACTAGAAGATTTGTGTGTTAATTCAACTTAACATTGAGTTGAAACTAACATGTTTGAAAGCCTCTCTCATGTCTAAAATGATTGACCGATTATTTTTTTAACCATATTAAAAATACATGTGTAAAACAATCTTCAAAGGGGAACTTCTTAAGCATAGATATATATTTAAATGAGCATCATGATCATCCATTACACTTGCTATCCCGCAAACATCAAGTGATATGTGTTTTTTTATATTTGAGATTTCTGAAGTTACTTATGATGACTAATTAGATGGATAATTCAAGCACGCAAAAAATATTATCACAAAAAATAAACATAAAAATAAATACACATGCAACACAGTGCACTATACTAGTAGACTAAAAATTTATGATACCTTTCACTAATAAAAGTAGTCCAATCGTCTGCAAAAACAGATTAAAACTTTAGCTAAAGGAAAACTTTATATAATAACTGAAATAATTTAAAAAATTATTTGAAAATATAGTGGGACCCACAGCAGGAGCAGTTGCAAATTAGGGACAGGTTAGTATTCGTCCGTACGCCGACCGTGCCGGAGCAGCCCCATATTTGTTGGTGTTATTTACGAAAATGCCACCATGATTTGATCTCTTAAAATAAAGGACCAATTTGCATAATAAATTTTTAATTAAGGTCTCTGTTTTTATATTAATTTATTACAATTTTGCTTTATTCTCGTGGGGTGGTGGGATTCATGGCTTTTTGTTACATCAAAATTCGTGCGGTGAAGAGAGGCCGTTTGTTTTTTATGCAGTTTGTTTCCTTCTTCGTTGAACCGAAAATGAACCTAACCGCACACCAAGTGGTCCCCACCAACCAAATCCAAACTGTCAGGTGGCCCAAAGCAAAAACATTGGGATGGACATCACCACATTATTTCCTATATATCATTGCATCATATTCTATATTTTTAAATGCAGAGTGTAGCTAGTTGAAAATATAATTTTGAAATTAAGGATTTTCTTTCTTCTTTCTTTTCTTTCCCCCTTATTTCTTTTGCTTTCTTTTGGAATGGAGGGGGAAGTGATAAAACTGATAATTTTAATGAGATAAATAGATAGATATTGCTGATTATTCACACTAGTTGATGAGTTAGTCACTTATAATATCTTTTATGGACTTTCTAAATTAGTCATCACTTATAATATCTATTACGGACTTTCTAAATAAAAAAGAAACTAAAACAAATCTCAAATACGCAAATTTAATGCTAAAATTATTTGTAGAATAAGAGTAATTGCAAAGATAGCTGATCGAGATCTCGATGCAAATATGGCATTAATTTCCCTGAACGAAGGAAAAAATCGCAACAATATCAATATATTGAAGGACATGCTCAAGTGTCATTATATAATTAGTGAATTAGATGTTGAAGGACATGCTTAAGTATCATTATATAATTAGTGAAAATATCCATATATTAGGACACACGTGTAGTAGAAGAATAGTATGTGTATATAAATGTATTCACAAATATATATTTTTTTCAAAGGATATATTAGCTTCACATAGGTAAGAAATAGGCAAAATCATATTTCCTTTTAAAAAGTGGTAGGAAATGCAAATTGGGAAATTGAGGAGTGTCCGACAAGGGCAAATGTTTGTGATCTTTTGCTGTTTCACTGTTTACCGTGCGCACGCAGCCCGGGCTTCTTGTTCCCTTAATCTTACCGGTTTTCCACGGCGATCTGTTCCCACGTGCCGTGAACAACACCGACAACATCATTTCGTTGCCCCCAGCAGCCTTCGCACGTGCCGCGTGCTCCTTTCCTTTGGGCCCCGCTCCTATGCTTTGACCTAGTTGCTTAAGGTTCAGGTGGGGCCCGCATTGACCTTTGTTTGACTGCTGTCAGCTCGTCTGTGCTTTTGTTGTCTTGTTTTGTTAACACGACGTTCGCGGTGAAACTGATTATGTTATTAACGATATACGAACGAAGTCCGTGTCCTCAATTAGTCTTCTCACATACGCGATGTGCGTGCATGATACAGAACAGGGCGAGAGTTACCGTGAAAGAATGGAATGCTTGAAGGCATTTGCAACTTTTGAAAGCCTCAAACACCGACAATTTTTTGATATGGGCCTTGTAGGCTGTCTAAAAATCACAATAGATAGTTGATCCCCCATCAAACACCGATGATGGAAGTTACAATCTAACGACTTCCAGAAGGTTACAATCTGACGACCTTCACGACAACTGATGAAAGCTCTAATTCAACAGCATACACAATCAACATCGGGAGTTACAATCTGACGACTCTCATATTTTCAAGGAGCCAAGACGAAGGTTACAAGGTGACGATCTTTGCAACGCTCTAGCAAAAGAGACTACAAATTGACGGTCTCTTCATATTAGAATGCAGGTATCTCTCAAACCGTAAGGAATCTGGCGAAACGGAGGAAGCGAACCAAAGCCTTTGGCTTGATTCGGATGGCCCCGTCTCGTCGAGATAGCCGATTTTCATATATAATTCGTCCAATTCCGACTTACGGTTTGAAAGTTATGACCTGTTCTTCGCAGCAAGTTATGTTCTGAAGTCCGTCTGCAAGACCGGACTTCGTCAGAACATTGGACTTAGCTTGAAGCTCGCCAAGCCCGCCTAAGGTTCGCCTCTGCATTACAGAGTCAAAACGCACAGGTCGAACCAGCGTTATAACCTCAAAACGCAGAGATATCCTTGTGATATAACATCAAAACGCAGAGTTACGGCCCAACTCTGCGTTTTCAGCCTAAAACAGGCTCAACTCTGCGTTTTCAGCCTAAAACGCAGAGTTCATCTCTAAAACAGCACTACCTGTGCGTTTTCAGCCTAAAACAGGCTCAACTTTGCGTTTTCAGCCTAAAACAAAGAGTTCATCTCTAAAACGCATGCGGCCTGTGCGTTTCAACTCCCAGCGAGCGCCCAACTCTGCGTCTCATCTTTAAGACGCAGAGTTAAGGTCCGAACGCATGCGGCCTGTGCGTTTCAAACGCAGAGTTCATCTCTAAAACGCATGCGGCCTGTGCGTTTCGACTCCCAGCGAGCGCCCAACTCTGCGTCTCATCTTTAAGACGCAGAGTTAAGGTCCGAACGCAAGCGGCCCTTGCGTTTTCAACTCCCAGCGAGCGCCCAACTCTGCGTCTCATCTTTAAGACGCAGAGTTAAGGTCCGAACGCAAACGGCCCTTGCGTTTTCAACTCCCAACAAGCACCCAACTCTGCGTCTCATCTCTCAGACGCAGAGTTAAGGTCCAGAATGCCCAGATAGGCGTTTGACTTGTTCAAACACAAGTCGAACGGCCTCAAAACCGTTTATCCCACGTTCTGAGGGATTTCCGCCCCACTTAGGAGCGGATTAACGGGGTAGTTACCACCCTTAATCCCCTATAAATAGTGGGAAACTCAACTGAGTTCAGATCCTTCTTTTTGGGAGGGAGCAAAGGAGAGATCTTCGGCTAACTTTTGAGGGGAATTGTTGGAGTTTTGGAGACCAGCAACAGGAGCTTCTTCCTTGGCTTATTAACCGAACTTTCGGTTTAAATCAACTCTTTCATAGAGATAAACTCGCTCTGAGTTATTAACTCGTTGAGAGTTATTTTTAAGACTTGCCACGCAAGTTCTCCACAACGTCAAATCGTGAGGAGAAAATCACGTTCCAGTGAATCAAAACGTTCGGATCGTCAACGAGAAGCAAACTCGACGCGAGCATTCGAGGGAGGCATCTCATCGCTACCGTGAAGAACCTAGTTTTAAACAAAGGGGAGAATCAAATTCGTTCTCCTCTCTTTTGTAATCGGAATCCAAATTGTAATTGATTTTGTGAGGAATAAAAGTCAATTTTTCTTTCATTGTCTTTTTACTGCAAATTTCCAACAAACAGGCCTATTAGTGGGCATCACAATTACCCCACCTTTAATATGTGATGCCCTTGTCGCGCATGATAAATAACACCTCCCAATATCATTGCTAGGTGATACTGACTCTTGAGGTGGCTCTTACGGGCTTTTAGAGATGGTTCTCACCGTACTCACGCGGTGCAGCACTTAGTACTGCATAACACTTAGCTTTACATTCTCGGTTGGCTAAATGCTCTGATATCACTTGTGACGTCTCAGGTCCGCAAGCCCATTTGTGCGATGTAAACTCTGGCCATTGAGTGCAACAGGTGGTTTGACTCAATCCACTGTTAAAATTGACCACTCAATGTTACACTTGACTCTTTGGACTTATATTATAAACTATCCAATCACTCAATTAATATACAATGTGGGACTAAATCTTGGGGTATCACAATCACCCGCCTTAATTACACCACGTCCTCGTTGCGGCATGACAATTGGTCTGTCCCACGATTACTGCCAGGCAATGTGGACCCCAAAGGTGGCTCCTACAGGCCTCCAGAGGTGACTCCTACAACACTCACGTGGTATAGCACTAAATACTTTTAACTGTAAAATCACATGACTTTGCAAAACTTTCTCAGTTGTCACACTAAGGCTACAAAAATTATAGCCCAGTAGCATGGAAATGCACATCAAATCACTATATGTCAACTCGGGGGCAGAATGTACCTAGCATTACCATAGGTTGCCCGAAGGTCACTTTACTTTTTGCCAAAAAAGGTCGCTTTAACACTATTCGATATATTTGATATCATATGGTAAGCTTAAACAAACCACTTCACTCCATAGTGGACTTCTAAGGATTTTAAACATTTAAAACAAAAATTTTCACTCAAAATATCACTTGCAATTTCCACTTGTAGGAAAAGCCATATAATATGCTTTAACCCTTTTGTAGGTTTTCTCATATATTTTTCATGAAAATAGAATATTAATGACTCTATACCATTTAAAGTAGATTTGTTAAATGTACAACTTTTCAATAGATGTGATATAAACAATAACTTTAAAATATATTTTCAATAGTTTGCATATTAGATAATATTTATCTTGTTAAAGATAAATAATTACTCAATATCAAATTCTTTATCAATTCTTCTATGATTGAAATAGAAATAACATGTTTGATCCAACAGTTTATCTTTACTGGAATAAGACTACTATATATGATAGACTATTTTTATACCAATTTTTTTTAAAAAAAATACATCACAAGCTCTGTAAGTGTGATGGCATATTTAGAATTTGTTGGAAAATATTTGGTTGTGAGGCATTTTTTGGAATAATTTATTGTGAGGAAAATTCTTGGTATAAATTAATTAATTAATTCTGATTTGATAAATTTTATTTTATTTGATTCATGTCAAATGAGCTACATACTCTATTTACCTTGTATCCTATTTTTATTAATTTGTATATATTGTTTGATTTATATCCATGTTCAATTTTTTTGTTTTGATAAATGCGTATATTTCATTAACCATTGTAAATGTTTTTAAGTACACACACGGCATACCCAGATGCACAAACTACCCTCCCAAAATTATAGAAGAAATCATGCTCATCCAGTTGCCACAATTTTGTGTGTGTGTGTGGGAGGGGGGGGGGGGGGGTGGGGGGGTGTAAGGGGGTTACAATTTAACACGAGTAGCAAGATAAGAACAATCTTTACAAGTTTCACAATATCATTAACTTTACTAACAATAAACTGGAAACGTTTTTTGTTCCTCTCCTGTCAAAGTTGATAAAGAGCAACAGCTAGCGTAACACATATGATTTTTTTCCTATAAGATTTGCCATGTTCGATTTTGACACGTATAGACTATGATTTTTTATATAGATTAATCATATGTGTATTTGTATTAGTGATGGAGCCGGAACTAATGGAGTAGTGGGGGGAAATTTTCTGGACTCATTAAATTAAGAATGGAAAATTATTTTTTTGAATTTTTTTCAATTTTCGTTTGGAGAAAATTACAATCGTGAGCATGATAAGGTCCTTTTTGCAAATATTCTCCATGAATCACATATGTATCTTAGGACTCATTTGACTTCAATATTATTTTAAAATAGCCTCAGCCAGTCCATCGTATTATTTTAGAGAATAATTGATCTCTGTATTTTCATATTAATCAATATACATAGGGTGTGTATATATATTGAGGTTACGAGAGATAGAAAGTATATATCTAAATCTATAAAGATAATATCTAATATCTATCTGAATCTCTAAAGATATTAACTAATATACAATAATAATCACCACATATAATATCTCCAATACGCCCCCACAAAGCTAAGGGCGTGAAACGACTTGCAGCTTGGACCGTAGGAACTTGAAGCGGGTTCAGGCTAACAGCTTGGTCATGATATCCCCGAGATGATCCTGCATGCTAATAAACTGGACCTGAAGGTCGCGACGAGCAACCTTATCACGAAAGAAGTGGAAGTTGATCTCAACGTGCTTCGTCCGTGCGTGAAAAACCTAATTCGCGAACCAGTGGTGGCCCCCAACTTGTCACACCAAAGCACTAGAGGAGAATGGAGAGGGATACCAATTTTTGAGAAGAGTGACCGAAGCCAAGTTAGTTCTGTCGATGTGTCTACAATAGCATTATACTCGGATTCGGTGGAAGATCGAGAAATGGTGCGTTGCTTGCAGGACACGCACGAGATGAGATTCGTACCAAGAAAGATCGTAAAACCCCCGTCGACTTGTGATCATCGGGACATCTAGCCTAATCAGAAATACAGAATGCCTAGAGATGATCAGTGGGTCCATGTCGTAATGATAGGCCATAACTGATTGTACCTTCAGGTAATAGATGATGCGTTTGACCGCCATCCAGTGGTCCTTCATCGACTGATGCATAAACTAACAGACCTTATTGATCGCAAAGGACAGATCAGGTCGAGTCAGAGTGATATACTGAAGGGATTCCACAATTTGTCTTTACTTGGTTGGGTCGGGGAATAGAGTACCAGAGTGTTTGGTGAGTACCATTGATAGAGAGGGGAGTGGTGCATGACTTGATTGGCGTCAAAGAGGCCCACTTTCTGAAGGAGATTGAAAATATATTTTTGCTGAGATAGAAGGAGACTCGAGATCAGAGACCGCCTCAATGCTGAGGAAATAATGTAGAGGACCCAAATCCTTAATGGAGAAGTCGGTCGACAACGAGGTGATGAGACGAGATATAAACGCCAAATCATTACCTGTCATAATAATGTCATACACATAGACAAGAACAAACAATTGAATATCGCCATTCGAGTAGAAAAAGAGTGAAGAGGTAGTTCTGGACCCCGTAAAAAATCCATTGCTAACAAGTGCTTGAGAAAGCAAATGAACTATGAGGCGGACATGATCCGAAAGAGACGGATCTATCAAACCAGGTGACTGAGACATATAGATGATCTTTGTGAAATTATGGTGGAGAAATGCATTGTGAACATCGAGCTAGCAAATAGACCATCCATAAGACACGGCCAAGGCAATGATAGTGCGGATCATTGTAGCCTTGACGATTAGACTAAAAGTCTCCTCATAGTCCACTCTTGGTTGTTAGTGGAATCCCTTAGCAACTAGACGAGCCTTATCTCACTCAATCAATCCATCCGCCCGCCTTTTGATCTTGAAGACCCACTTGCACCCCCACCACATTCATGATGGTAGATGCCGGAATGAGAGACCAAGTGTCATTCCAAAGAAGAGCATTGAATTCATCAGGTATAGCCCCGTGCTACTTAGCATCCTTATTAGCAATGGTAAAGCATGTTGGTTCAAAAAGCGGTGTGTGCATGGTAGTAGTGCATGTTGATGCGGAAGGAGAAAACAAGATTCTAGGTTTTGGGTTAGGGTGCAGTTGCATAGTATGGATTATGAGTGGAGGTGGTGGGTTAACACTGGGGGGAGATGACCGTAAACATGAGGGGGGGGGATTTCTAAGGTGGTACATAGAGAAGGGGAAGACTGGGAAGGGATGATATAGAGAGGAGGACGAACGATGGGACTAGGCTGAAGAGAGTAAGCGGGCAATGTTGAGTTTAATGGAGGAGTATAAACAGGATGGGGAAGGGTAAGAGGGGGTTCGTCCGAGGGTGTGCTGAGACCAAAAGAGGAGGAGGGGCTCATGGTATGGAATGGGCAATGAAGCTCATCAAACCAACCATGCCTCGCAATATAAAGACATTGTGTGTGTAGGTCTAAACACCAATAGCTGTGATGGGTAGGACTATAACCTAGAAACACACGAGGAAAGGACCGAAAATCCATCTTATGGGAGTTGTATGGTCTTAGATATGGAAAACAAAGGTACCTAAAGATCTTTAAAAATAGATAATCCAGGGAGGAACAGAAGAGACATTGAAAAGGGGATTTATTTGAGGACATTTTGGATGGCAGACGATTGATGCGTAGACAGCACTTTCAAAGGCATAATGCTAATATTTGTAAGGGACAGAAGAATGAGCTAATAAAGAAAGGCTAGTTTCAACGATATGACAGTTGTGATATTCAAATACACCATTTTGTTCGTGAGTGTGAAGGCAAGAGACATGATGAACAATGCCCAAGGTCAAAAAATAAGGAGTTAATTTACGAAATTCCCATCCCCAATCAGTTTGAATAAATTTGAGTTTCATGTTGAATTAACGTTCAACCATCGCCAAAAATTTTACAAAAATAGTAAACACCTCAGATTTTTGAGAAATTAGGAAAATCCACATGTACTTGGAGTATGCATGTGACACCCCTGTTTTCACACATGTCTGTAGTCCAAGGTAAACCCAGATATGTCAAACCTATAACACGAGACATAGTACATCGAGCAAAATAATCCAAACAAGGAAACCCTCTTGTATATATCATATGCCTCAAATTATAGATAATTAAATATTAATCCCAAACTAAGAGTGAAAGGAAACATAACTGGAAAGTAAAGCATCACAATAAATGTCAGCATATGTATCTCGTGTACTCGCATAACAAGGTATCTCAATCATCAAATATCTGAACAATGAGTCGAAATCACTTTTGGCATCTACTAAACTCAGGCTATCACATAATTATTATATTGTAACTCTTCGCAAAATTTCTAATTCATTGCATTATCATGTGCAACGGACTACCCTGTAGGTATCCTAACAATGTACACAGCTTATTAGTCTCATCGCGATCTCAGTGTGTAACATAAATGCGAGATGACCTACCATATAGGTATCTTAAGAGACGGTTCATAAGCCTCATCACACCCCCGTGCGGACGGACTGCTAGACAAAGCATCCAAACTCGACTCAATGGCCTGTACAAATGGAATATCGACGCACCACCACACGTAGTACTGAACTGAGCTCATCAACGATATCTATCTCATGTATAAACTGTTTATGTCTGGTATATCGACGTACTATCTCATATAGTACTGAGCTGTGCTCATTAACGATATCCAACAAGTGTATAAACAATCTCTAACTCAAGTGTAAACAGCTCAACACTTGTCAAAATCCACTTTGGGATACTTATGTGTGTACTATGATACTATTCATGTATATTCATGTATATTCATGTCTATACGTGTACTACCGTGTGACTCGAACCTCGCGATCGCATCTTAAAACAGTGTAACACAATGTTCAGAAAAAGTCTTAGTAGTCGATTACTAAGCTTAGTAGTTGACTATACTGAGTCCATCCAGACTCTGTGAGACATGTATCAGGCTTAGTAGTCGACTACTAAGCACATTAGTCGACTACTCTGTAATATTTTAGTTTCTGGAAATCCAAACTAAACATGAGTAGCTGACTACTAAACTTAGTAGTCGACTATTCTGTCAAAACATTCATTCTTTCATGCACGAATAGAGCTTATCATTCATCGTATACTTATCATGAGATTCAGTCCAAATAAAAATATGTAATATTCAACAGAAATCATCCTGAAAATGAAACAAACCTATTAACTTGTTCTAATTAGGGATTCACATCCTAATTAATCAATTTTCTCAATTAACTCTTAGTTAAACAACATAATTATCAACACTTGATGAAAATTACTCATGAACAGAGGTGAAACTTTGTTTATACATGTTTATATGACTTAGGTATCACAAACCTAGGGTTTTAGCATGATTAACTTACAAAAAAACTTAATTAAACAACTAATTAGGGTTTACTCATGAGTTAAACATAATTAACAAGTTAAAAATGAAATTAACACCAACACTAATGATCATGATCATGTTTCTATCATCAACAACTTCAGATCTAGCATAGGGTTAAGATTTATCATCAAAAATCTGATTTTTATCACATTAGGTTACACTTAACCATGAAAATATCAATTAAATATCTTCAAAACTTTAACTAATTATAGGGACAGGTTTGAATGAATATGATCTTTCCTCAAACACTGCGTTGAACTCCTGAACACGCGTGCAAGATCCCTTCTTCGTCAGAAACCGTAAAGCCTTGCCTTTCTCTTGACAAACGCCTCGAGATCTGCCCCAAAACTTACACTTTAGGGTTAAGGTTTAAGGAGGAATGTGGCTGGTGTTAATCTCATGTGAAAGAAGGTAAAAAGAGCTTTAAAACGAGTATATGTACACATATATACAACTAAGTTCGAAACAAAACGAATCCGATCCGAAAACCCATAATAAACTGGAAACAGCCCGACTAGTCGACTAATACTACTATTAGTCAACTACTAGCCTTACTAGTCGACTACTAACAGTGTAGTCGACTACTAACAGCACGAATACCGATTTTTGCATGCTTTCGTGCATGTATCTCTTCTAAGCTCATATATATACATTGGATTGATCTCAAATCAATCCCTAGCATACTCAAACACATGTATCTCTTCTAAGCTCATATATATACATTGGATTGATCTCAAATCAATCCCTAGCATACTCAAACATCAAAATATGTTATTTATTATATACATTGGATTGATCTCAAATCAATCCCTAGCATACTCAAACATCAAAATATGTTATTTATCATACTATACCATATTTATTATTATATATCACAATATACTCAAATTCTTCCCCCGTTAAAAAATTTTCATCCTCGAAATTTCGCAATCGTATCTTAGAGATTAATAATACCAGAAAAGCATGTTGAGGGGATAATCTAGACAAGGAAACCCTCATGTATATACCATATGTCTCAAATTATAGATAACTAAATATTAATCCCAAACTAAGAGTGAAAGGAAACATAACTGGAAAGTAAAGCATCATAATAAACGTTAGCAAATGTATCCCGTATACTCGCATAACAAGGTATCTAAGTCATCAAATATCTCAACAATGAGTCAAAATCACTTTTGGTATCCACCAAACTCAGGCTATCACATAATTATCATAGTGTAACTCTTCGCAAAATTTCTAATTCATCGCATTATCATGCGCAGCGGACAACCTTGTAGGTATCCTAACAATGTACACGGCTCATTAGTCTCATTACGATCTCAGAACGTAACATGAGTGCAGGACAGTCTATCATATAGGTACCCTAAGAGATGGCTCACAAGCCTTATCACATCCCCGTGTGGACGAATTGCTAGACAAAGCATCCAAACTTGACTCAATGATCTATACAAATGGAATATCGACGCATCACCACACATAGTATTGAATTGAGCTTATCAACGATATCCATCTCATGTAGGGGTGTCCATCCGGACAGGCCCGACCGGGCCCGGGCTGGGTAAAATCGGAGCCCGGACCCAGGCCCGGTCGCCCCGGGCCGAGCTCGGGCCCGGGCACGGGTCTAAGCGGGCCGAACATCGGGTCGGCCCGGTTTTGAAAATTTTTATTTTTATTATTTTTTTTAAGTTTTAAAGAAAAAGGCAAAAATAGACACAATTTTGATTAAAAAATTATATTATTAAACATTTATAATTATTTAATTTATAAATATAAAACAATATAAAAATTAAAAAATATAAAATAATTATAGAATTTATAGAAATAAACAAAATTAAAAATAATTGTAGATATCAATGGGGCTGTTGAATTTATAGAAATAAACAAAATTAAAAATAATTGTAGAATTCAAAGAGCTCCAATGCCCTATCAAAGACTTTTAAATATATATATTGTATCTAGAATTTGAACCACTAACCTCCTCTCCAAACTCCTAAAGTTTACCACTAAACTAAATAGCCCAAAATATTCATGTCATTCATATATTATACATAAACAAATTGTAAGTACTTATATAAATTACATAAACAAATTGTATTATACATAAACATATATATAAAAAATATAAATTATATATATATATATATATATATATATATATATATATATATATATATATATACTCAATACTCCAAAGAGTACAAGAGTATAAACTGTTCCTCAATACTCCAAAGAGTACAAGAGTATAAACTGTTCCTCAATACTCCAAAGAGTACAAGAGTATAAACTGTTCCTCAATACTCCAAAGAGTACAAGAGTATAAACTGTTCCTCAATACTCCAAAGAGTACAAGAGTATAAACTGTTCCTCAATACTCCAAAGAGTACAAGAGTATAAACTGTTCCTCAATACTCCAAAGAGTACAAGAGTATAAACTGTTCCTCAATACTCCAAAGAGTACAAGAGTATAAACTGTTCCTCAATACTCCAAAGAGTACAAGAGTATAAACTGTTCCTCAATACTCCAAAGAGTACAAGAGTATAAACTGTTCCTCAATACTCCAAAGAGTACAAGAGTATAAACTGTTCCTCAATACTCCAAAGAGTACAAGAGTATAAACTGTTCCTCAATACTCCAAAGAGTACAAGAGTATAAACTGTTCCTCAATACTCCAAAGAGTACAAGAGTATAAACTGTTCCTCAATACTCCAAAGAGTACAAGAGTATAAACTGTTCCTCAATACTCCAAAGAGTACAAGAGTATAAACTGTTCCTCAATACTCCAAAGAGTACAAGAGTATAAACTGTTCCTCAATACTCCAAAGAGTACAAGAGTATAAACTGTTCCTCAATACTCCAAAGAGTACAAGAGTATAAACTGTTCCTCAATACTCCAAAGAGTACAAGAGTATAAACTGTTCCTCAATACTCCAAAGAGTACAAGAGTATAAACTGTTCCTCAATACTCCAAAGAGTACAAGAGTATAAACTGTTCCTCAATACTCCAAAGAGTACAAGAGTATAAACTGTTCCTCAATACTCCAAAGAGTACAAGAGTATAAACTGTTCCTCAATACTCCAAAGAGTACAAGAGTATAAACTGTTCCTCAATACTCCAAAGAGTACAAGAGTATAAACTGTTCCTCAATACTCCAAAGAGTACAAGAGTATAAACTGTTCCTCAATACTCCAAAGAGTACAAGAGTATAAACTGTTCCTCAATACTCCAAAGAGTACAAGAGTATAAACTGTTCCTCAATACTCCAAAGAGTACAAGAGTATAAACTGTTCCTCAATACTCCAAAGAGTACAAGAGTATAAACTGTTCCTCAATACTCCAAAGAGTACAAGAGTATAAACTGTTCCTCAATACTCCAAAGAGTACAAGAGTATAAACTGTTCCTCAATACTCCAAAGAGTACAAGAGTATAAACTGTTCCTCAATACTCCAAAGAGTACAAGAGTATAAACTGTTCCTCAATACTCCAAAGAGTACAAGAGTATAAACTGTTCCTCAATACTCCAAAGAGTACAAGAGTATAAACTGTTCCTCAATACTCCAAAGAGTACAAGAGTATAAACTGTTCCTCAATACTCCAAAGAGTACAAGAGTATAAACTGTTCCTCAATACTCCAAAGAGTACAAGAGTATAAACTGTTCCTCAATACTCCAAAGAGTACAAGAGTATAAACTGTTCCTCAATACTCCAAAGAGTACAAGAGTATAAACTGTTCCTCAATACTCCAAAGAGTACAAGAGTATAAACTGTTCCTCAATACTCCAAAGAGTACAAGAGTATAAACTGTTCCTCAATACTCCAAAGAGTACAAGAGTATAAACTGTTCCTCAATACTCCAAAGAGTACAAGAGTATAAACTGTTCCTCAATACTCCAAAGAGTACAAGAGTATAAACTGTTCCTCAATACTCCAAAGAGTACAAGAGTATAAACTGTTCCTCAATACTCCAAAGAGTACAAGAGTATAAACTGTTCCTCAATACTCCAAAGAGTACAAGAGTATAAACTGTTCCTCAATACTCCAAAGAGTACAAGAGTATAAACTGTTCCTCAATACTCCAAAGAGTACAAGAGTATAAACTGTTCCTCAATACTCCAAAGAGTACAAGAGTATAAACTGTTCCTCAATACTCCAAAGAGTACAAGAGTATAAACTGTTCCTCAATACTCCAAAGAGTACAAGAGTATAAACTGTTCCTCAATACTCCAAAGAGTACAAGAGTATAAACTGTTCCTCAATACTCCAAAGAGTACAAGAGTATAAACTGTTCCTCAATACTCCAAAGAGTACAAGAGTATAAACTGTTCCTCAATACTCCAAAGAGTACAAGAGTATAAACTGTTCCTCAATACTCCAAAGAGTACAAGAGTATAAACTGTTCCTCAATACTCCAAAGAGTACAAGAGTATAAACTGTTCCTCAATACTCCAAAGAGTACAAGAGTATAAACTGTTCCTCAATACTCCAAAGAGTACAAGAGTATAAACTGTTCCTCAATACTCCAAAGAGTACAAGAGTATAAACTGTTCCTCAATACTCCAAAGAGTACAAGAGTATAAACTGTTCCTCAATACTCCAAAGAGTACAAGAGTATAAACTGTTCCTCAATACTCCAAAGAGTACAAGAGTATAAACTGTTCCTCAATACTCCAAAGAGTACAAGAGTATAAACTGTTCCTCAATACTCCAAAGAGTACAAGAGTATAAACTGTTCCTCAATACTCCAAAGAGTACAAGAGTATAAACTGTTCCTCAATACTCCAAAGAGTACAAGAGTATAAACTGTTTCTCAACACTCCGATGAGTATACGAGTATAAACTGCTTCTCAACACTCCGATAAGTATAAGAGTATAAACTGCTTCTCACTCCAAAGAGTATACGAGTATAAACTGTTTCTCATTCCTCCTACCGGTATAAGAGGTTAAACTGCTCCCTGATACTCCAATAGGTATATGAGTCTAAACTATTTCCTACCATTGACGGGAAGTTCCTGGAGGATATTACGCTAATATTCTTAAGGATAACCCGGTCGGACAACAAAATCAAACCCAGTTCCAAGAGAGAAGCTGGGGGTGGATAATCCAATGCATCGGGAAGTTCCCGAAAGAATACCACATGGGTATTCTTAGGGATAACCCAATCATTGTGGAATTGGTGAATAAGAAATTCACGTTCGAACTCTGAAGGTCAGAATGTCTCTTCTTATTCTCTAACTCTTATGAGTTATTTTTGTGAGAAGAGATCCAATCTTCTGGTAGGTTAATCTTTCCTCACCAAACCATCCGCTGATCAAATCAAACGACAGTGGACCCACCAACATTCCCATCTGCCAGTCATTGGCGTTTCTCAGACTCAACGTGCTAGGTCCTAAACGCCTAACATTAAAGTCTCCCTTTGAGTGGTAATATGGGTTGGCACTTTCTTTGCTACCCGTATTCCACTCTCTTTGCGTTCTGGTCAAACCTATAAAAGTTAGGGCCAAAGCCAAAATCCCCTCTCGATTCCTCCAATGAACGAGAGGTCCACCTTCAAATCGAGCGATCAAACCTTCCGACAGTTAGGTCGTCTCAAACTCCTGCTTGGTCAAACATTCATACAGTTAGGGCCACAGCCAAAATCTCCTCTCGATTCCCCCAATGAACGAGAGGTCCACTTCCAAATCGGGTAATCAAACCTTCCGACAGTTAGGGTTATCCGAATTGTTACGATTCTCGGAGTGGAGATCCCACTCTTAGTTTCATCCTTCCGGATTCTGGGGGTGGAGATCCCACCTCGAGTTTCCTTTCCAGCTGTAGATAGAATATAAAATTCTTCCTCTTCAGCACCGGGAGATAGAATATAAAATTCTTCCTCTCCTCGGACCTTTCCGATGCTCGGAGTGGAGAACCCACTCCCAGTTCATCATTTCCGGATTCTAGGGGTGGAGATCCCACCTCGAGTTTCCTTTCCAGCTGTAGATAGAATATAAAATTCTTCCTCTTCAGCACCGGGAGATAGAATATAAAATTCTTCCTCTCCCGTTTCTCAATCTGTCTTTGCTTTTAGAAAAGACACGATTGTCAAATCCGGGCACTCGATGCACGGGGAATTTTATCCCGAAGCCTGAGTAGGGATAAGTCAACGCCTAACACGCGTTGCCGGGTAGTCTATTCCCGTGAGAAAGACGAAGTCTATGTATTCAAAATCATAGCATTAAGTCTAAGGGAAGTAATTCTCTTAGCACAACGTTACATGTGAAACAGGTTTTAAATTCACATGCTAGCCCGATTCAAACGGTAATCGGTAAAGGCACACCAAACCCGTTGATGGCTGGGGGTTAGCCAAAAATCCCAAAGCCTATGTCTAACACGCATGGCCGGTTAG
>NC_033795.1:32242326-32314012 GCF_001876935.1 Asparagus officinalis
GACTCATATAGCACCACGGACACCACCACCACCGGTAGCACAGCAGCAGGGGATACCTGCCGTTCCTGTTAGAGAGAGACCCCCAGAGGTCACGCCTGCAGCCATTCCTTTAGCAGTCCCAGATAGAGCCACAGAGAAGGAGGCTTGGCTCCGTATGGTGGAGAGGTATCAGAAGATGAGGGCGCCAGAGTTTCAGGGGTCACCAGACCCTCTTGCAGCCCATAAGTGGAAGGAGGATGTGAGCAATATCCTCGACATACTCAGTGTGGATTCAGTTCAGAAGCAGAGACTGGCATCTTACAGCCTGAAGGGAGATGCCGGGAGATGGTATCGACTCCAGTTTACTCCAGATCATAGGATGACTCTCACATGGGAGGACTTTATCTACTTCTTCGATGGTCAGTATATTTCTTCTGCAGCACGGACTGGGAAGGAGCTCGAGTTATCCCGGTTGACTCAGGGAGACATGACCGTGGCAGATTTTGAGAGCAGGTTCATGGAGTTGCTGCATTTCACAGGCATGTGGCAGACAGGAGAGCGTCAGGCTCAGATGTTCTTGGCTGGGCTTCGCCCTAATCTCCGACGGTACCTCGTGTCGAGGAGATTTTATTCAGTTAGGGAGGTAGCTGAGGCTGCCACCTCTCAGGAGCGCGCTTGCGCGCACGCGAATTCTTGTGCAAAAAGCACAAAAGATGCAGAAGAAGGACATAGCTAAGAAACAACCAAGACTGCATCAAATTTGGAGGCCAAAATCCAAAACGGCAGCCGAAAAGATCGAGAATCGTGGGTCACTTGAATCCGACCCGCCGGCGCGCGGGTCACTTCAATCCGACCTGCCAATTTGCAAGTCACTCAAATCCGACCCGCCAACCTGCAGGTCGCCCAAATCCGACCCTCCAAATCGCGGGTCACTTGGGTCCGACCCTCTAATCTGCAGGTCACTCAAATCCGACCCGCAAATCTGCAGGTCGCCCAAATCCGACCCTCCAAATCGCGGGTCACTTGGGTCCGACCCTCCACTTTGCGGGTCACCCAAATCCGACCCTCCACTTTGCGGGTCACTTGAATCCGACCCTCCAACCCGTCGGTCACTTAAATCTGACCCGCGTCAGGGTAAAGACAGAAGACGTTATGCACATGTTTCGTCGATTCCTTCAAGTTCCGTACCTCCGGCGGGGCACCGTGACAACGTGGATTTGTCCCGATTCAAAGTGAGGATAGTCGATCGCCTGGGTCCTTTGCACGAGGATCAAGGCAAAGTTCTGATCGAAGAACGCTTGGGTCCGGTGACTGAACCCCGAGCGACTCGTCGAGCTGGGGGTCGCACACGCCCTCGCAACAATTTCAAGCCTTCTCATAAAGGGAAAACTCCAATTTCTACCCGCCTGGGGGTGTTTATCCAAAACCAAGAGCCTGTTGAGATCCTGCGCTCCCAAAACACGTGACTCTTGAGAATGCTAATAAAGCGGCAACTCCCCTGAAAGAAACGTATTCATCTGACGATGACAACGTAGGAACAGTTTATACTCTTGTACTCTTTGGAGTATTGAGGAACAGTTTATACTCTTGTACTCTTTGGAGTATTGAGGAACAGTTTATACTCTTGTACTCTTTGGAGTATTGAGGAACAGTTTATACTCTTGTACTCTTTGGAGTATTGAGGAACAGTTTATACTCTTGTACTCTTTGGAGTATTGAGGAACAGTTTATACTCTTGTACTCTTTGGAGTATTGAGGAACAGTTTATACTCTTGTACTCTTTGGAGTATTGAGGAACAGTTTATACTCTTGTACTCTTTGGAGTATTGAGGAACAGTTTATACTCTTGTACTCTTTGGAGTATTGAGGAACAGTTTATACTCTTGTACTCTTTGGAGTATTGAGGAACAGTTTATACTCTTGTACTCTTTGGAGTATTGAGGAACAGTTTATACTCTTGTACTCTTTGGAGTATTGAGGAACAGTTTATACTCTTGTACTCTTTGGAGTATTGAGGAACAGTTTATACTCTTGTACTCTTTGGAGTATTGAGGAACAGTTTATACTCTTGTACTCTTTGGAGTATTGAGGAACAGTTTATACTCTTGTACTCTTTGGAGTATTGAGGAACAGTTTATACTCTTGTACTCTTTGGAGTATTGAGGAACAGTTTATACTCTTGTACTCTTTGGAGTATTGAGGAACAGTTTATACTCTTGTACTCTTTGGAGTATTGAGGAACAGTTTATACTCTTGTACTCTTTGGAGTATTGAGGAACAGTTTATACTCTTGTACTCTTTGGAGTATTGAGGAACAGTTTATACTCTTGTACTCTTTGGAGTATTGAGGAACAGTTTATACTCTTGTACTCTTTGGAGTATTGAGGAACAGTTTATACTCTTGTACTCTTTGGAGTATTGAGGAACAGTTTATACTCTTGTACTCTTTGGAGTATTGAGGAACAGTTTATACTCTTGTACTCTTTGGAGTATTGAGGAACAGTTTATACTCTTGTACTCTTTGGAGTATTGAGGAACAGTTTATACTCTTGTACTCTTTGGAGTATTGAGGAACAGTTTATACTCTTGTACTCTTTGGAGTATTGAGGAACAGTTTATACTCTTGTACTCTTTGGAGTATTGAGGAACAGTTTATACTCTTGTACTCTTTGGAGTATTGAGGAACAGTTTATACTCTTGTACTCTTTGGAGTATTGAGGAACAGTTTATACTCTTGTACTCTTTGGAGTATTGAGGAACAGTTTATACTCTTGTACTCTTTGGAGTATTGAGGAACAGTTTATACTCTTGTACTCTTTGGAGTATTGAGGAACAGTTTATACTCTTGTACTCTTTGGAGTATTGAGGAACAGTTTATACTCTTGTACTCTTTGGAGTATTGAGGAACAGTTTATACTCTTGTACTCTTTGGAGTATTGAGGAACAGTTTATACTCTTGTACTCTTTGGAGTATTGAGGAACAGTTTATACTCTTGTACTCTTTGGAGTATTGAGGAACAGTTTATACTCTTGTACTCTTTGGAGTATTGAGGAACAGTTTATACTCTTGTACTCTTTGGAGTATTGAGGAACAGTTTATACTCTTGTACTCTTTGGAGTATTGAGGAACAGTTTATACTCTTGTACTCTTTGGAGTATTGAGGAACAGTTTATACTCTTGTACTCTTTGGAGTATTGAGGAACAGTTTATACTCTTGTACTCTTTGGAGTATTGAGGAACAGTTTATACTCTTGTACTCTTTGGAGTATTGAGGAACAGTTTATACTCTTGTACTCTTTGGAGTATTGAGGAACAGTTTATACTCTTGTACTCTTTGGAGTATTGAGGAACAGTTTATACTCTTGTACTCTTTGGAGTATTGAGGAACAGTTTATACTCTTGTACTCTTTGGAGTATTGAGGAACAGTTTATACTCTTGTACTCTTTGGAGTATTGAGGAACAGTTTATACTCTTGTACTCTTTGGAGTATTGAGGAACAGTTTATACTCTTGTACTCTTTGGAGTATTGAGGAACAGTTTATACTCTTGTACTCTTTGGAGTATTGAGGAACAGTTTATACTCTTGTACTCTTTGGAGTATTGAGGAACAGTTTATACTCTTGTACTCTTTGGAGTATTGAGGAACAGTTTATACTCTTGTACTCTTTGGAGTATTGAGGAACAGTTTATACTCTTGTACTCTTTGGAGTATTGAGGAACAGTTTATACTCTTGTACTCTTTGGAGTATTGAGGAACAGTTTATACTCTTGTACTCTTTGGAGTATTGAGGAACAGTTTATACTCTTGTACTCTTTGGAGTATTGAGGAACAGTTTATACTCTTGTACTCTTTGGAGTATTGAGGAACAGTTTATACTCTTGTACTCTTTGGAGTATTGAGGAACAGTTTATACTCTTGTACTCTTTGGAGTATTGAGGAACAGTTTATACTCTTGTACTCTTTGGAGTATTGAGGAACAGTTTATACTCTTGTACTCTTTGGAGTATTGAGGAACAGTTTATACTCTTGTACTCTTTGGAGTATTGAGGAACAGTTTATACTCTTGTACTCTTTGGAGTATTGAGGAACAGTTTATACTCTTGTACTCTTTGGAGTATTGAGGAACAGTTTATACTCTTGTACTCTTTGGAGTATTGAGGAACAGTTTATACTCTTGTACTCTTTGGAGTATTGAGGAACAGTTTATACTCTTGTACTCTTTGGAGTATTGAGGAACAGTTTATACTCTTGTACTCTTTGGAGTATTGAGGAACAGTTTATACTCTTGTACTCTTTGGAGTATTGCCGTTTTCAATCGGCTTACCCTAGCGTTATAACGCCGGCTTCAACCAAGGTCTGAATGTTATTCTTGAGTGCAAAGCATTCCTTGGTGGGGTGGAGGATCCTTCTGTGGTACTCGCAGTACGTTGGATCCGCAGAATCGCCATCTTCCTCTTGATGCGTGATGGGCGGGAGTTTGATTTTGTTGTTTTCGAGAAGGGTCTCGAAAATAGCTGGAACGTCTTCGTCTTTGAACGAGTACTCGTTTTGGAGCTCCTCGTCTGAATTCTCCTGTTGTTCCCAGGACTGCTGTTGTGACGTTTGATCATCGTCAATAACCGTTGCAGGTACGTCCTCTTCATCATGAGGTACGAGATCCGAATCCGGAGGATTAACCATCGGTTGGTTTCTCTCGATCTTTCGCCTTCTGATGAAGCGTTCAGCCTGTTCTCCTCGAGCCTTCAACTCTTTCCAGGTATTGAGCGGCTCTATTCCCATCACGTCCAAGATGTTAATGGACAAGTTGTTCTGACAAGTCTGCAAGAGGAATTCCTCCGTGACGGGATCCCTGCAGTTCATTGCCTGATTGCGGAAGCGTTTGATGAAAGTATCCACCGACTCTCCGCCCTTTTGTTTCTCGTCGAAGAGTGTCCTGATCGACACCTCGGTGTCATCATCGAAGAAATGGGCGAGAAACATGCCTTCCAAGTCCTCCCAGCTGTTGATGCTTCCGGGCTTGAGACGGTGGTACCAATCGAAGGCAGGCCCGCGAAGGGTGCCAACGAATGACCGAACCATCAAAGGCTCGTTGCCCGAGATTACTCCCAAGTGAGACTTGAAGTAGATCAGATGTTGAGTGGGCGAGCCCTTTCCGTTGAACGGCGTGAAGTTGATCAGGTTGAACTTCGCCGGATACGGGATCAAATCCCACTTCCTCGGGTAAGGACACGGAATGCCGGTCCTCTTCACCTCTCGAGTAGACATCAGGGCGTCGATTTTTCTTTCGAGCTCCTTTATCTTTTCGGCCTCACCCATATCCTGTTTTGGATAAGTTTCGAGAGGAATCATACGGCCACCCCCAGTGTTGTCACTACTGGTGGGTCCACCCCCCACCCCCAGTGTTGTTATTTTTAGTGGGGCCACCCCCAGTATTCTTGGGTAGTGCGTCGGCCATGACGATTTCAACCACCTCCGGATTGCTGCCAACTGCGGCGTTCTGGATGCGATGGCTGGATTCCG
This sequence comes from Asparagus officinalis, assembly GCF_001876935.1. NCBI lineage: Eukaryota > Viridiplantae > Streptophyta > Magnoliopsida > Asparagales > Asparagaceae > Asparagus > Asparagus officinalis. The sequence goes on from NC_033795.1 coordinate 32,247,829, forward strand.
CTAGCTGTTTTGACAAAGCTCGGATCCGTTGATCGTGCATTTGTCTCATTTCTTGCATAGCCATTTCTATTTCGAACTTGAAGATTTCCTTCTGCTTAGTCAGGGCCTCTTCAATGATTTTGGCTATCTGCTCGGTGTTGGCCATGAACACCTCTCGAGCTTGCCCTATGCTAGACGTTGTGTCATCAGAGGCGAGCGCGGAATGAGAATCTGAGGATTCATCATCGGAAAGGACTCCTTCATGGATCCCACGATCGTTGTTATATCTGTCGGCCTCTAGCTGAAGCTGAGCTGTTCCCGAATTGACCCTGCTTCCTGGAGAGGAATTAGGGTCGGAATCACTTGAAATGATTGGGGATTTTCCCTTGTTGACCATGTTGATAGTCACTTCTAGGGGTTCATCATCTCGAGCAATCAATCCTTTTTGGTGGGAACGCCTTGATTTGGGCTTTGTCGTTCCATCGGAGATTCCCTCGAATATCGAGACCCTCTGTGGAGCGGTCTTGGGGCAGCTACAGGCTGATAATACTGCCCTGATAATTTTGGTACACGGACAGTGAGAATCCGCTTCCCGGGTGTTTCTCTTTCGAGATTCATCCGCACCCCCAGCCCGATAGTACAACTCATCGACGTTGCCGTCGGAGTAACCTATCGGCTGCTCACATGGGTTCTCAGGTATAACGCGTTCGTTTGTCGGACGCGTCTTCTTCTGAGTAATCATTGCCTTGTTGGCCTCCGCAAGAGTCGCACGTTTGGAATCACTCCTTTGTGAGGGTGAAACCTTAACGGGCTCTTGGTCCTTTGCACGCACCGCCGAGCTGGTTGTTGCAGAGATCGATTTGTTAGGAGATCGTGTACGACCCCCAGTCTGGATGTTGGCTCGAAGCTCCTTCAGCGATCCCCAGCTTTTTGAAACTTCATAAGTACTCAGACCCATTGTTTATTGATAGAGTAATTGTTTATATATATATATTTTGTGATAACTGTATTTTCTTATACAACGAGCCTCTTCCCTTGGGGTTGGTTGTGATGTTGCTCACTAGCGCTTTGACGCTCGTTGTCCCTCCCCCTTTCAGGTCACGAGCCAGGAGCCCGGAGAGTCGCAGGTTGATGGCGACACACTTTAGTGTTCGACTATCTATTCTAGCTATGTTTTATTTTGGAGCTCCACTATAGACTTTGTTTAGACGGTTGAGGACTTTATTTCTAGATGTTGTAAAGGCCGTGTGCCTTATTTCCTTTACTCAGACTTGTTGTATTTGGGATGTATTAAGAACTCCAGTTTGTTCATTTCAGACATTGACTTTATATTCCTGTATGTTGGATGATGAAATACTATTTTTATCTCTATCATTTTCATCAGTTATCTCTTGTAGTATTTTTCACTTGCTTTGTACCTACACCTGTTATTGACACACTAGAGTGATAGAATTGTGATGGTGAAACATGTTATTGCACGGTGTGGTGCATGGCAGGTTTGACATTCTTGGCTTCACCTCGGACTGCAGCCTTGTGTGAACCCAGGGGCGTCACATGTACATATGAATACTAACAGCATTTATGAATAGTACCGTACGTATGAATAGTATCATACGTATAAAATAGTAACAGTATTTCCAGCGGTAGACATGTACGTATAGTTCTAGCTAGCAATATCACGTCTTTAGGAATTTAGTCTTATATTCTATTCATCAATTTTCATCAATATCAAGTCTTTTCTTTAATATCATGTATATTCATCAATTTTTATCAATATCATGTCTTTTCATCAATATCATGTATATTCATCAATATCATGTATATTCATCAATTTTATGTATATTCATCAATATCAAAATTTACTGGGGATGAGTTTGGAAAGAGATGAACTTGCCTTTATTAAACTCTGAAATTGGAATCCCTATCCGTTCCTACTTTTCGAATTGCCAAAATCCTCTTCTTCTTTCCCTTTCTTTTCTCTCTCTCTCTCTCTCTCTCTCTCTTCTCGCTTCTCTCTGCTGCTCCTCTCTCTTCTTTCTCTTCTTTCTCTCTCGTTGGAGTGTGTGAGATGAGTGAGGCGGCTCTGATCCCTTTTTATAGAGAGATCGAGCCGGGGTGGGGTTAGGTGGCACATGTGAGGAGTGGTGGCACAGAAAAGAGATGAATAATGATATATATATCATATATTATATATATATATAGTACGATAATTGTTTTTTTTTTATTTTTTTTTTTTTTTTTTTATATATATATCAGAAGAAAACTTGTGGTCCACTTAAGTGGCATTCACCAACTTTTGTAACCCTTGGATGTTCTAGGGACTTCTGATGATATGAAGTGACTTTGATATTGTAAATGGTGCGATATCAAAGTTTGGTGGACACACTACTTCCCTATCAGCTTAAGGTGATAGGAAGTCTTGCTCTAGTATATATGTATAATATATATAATATTTTATATTATTTTAAAAATAGGATTTCAGACTTCGTTCTCAGAAAGCAATGAAAATTTACCCATAGCACCGTCTCGTCATTCTAAGATCAATGGTGTAAACCTCATATCTATATGATCAATATAAAAATTATAAAAAAATACAAATGCAATGAATGACAGTAGACGCGATACTGTCTCAAAATAGTATTTCAGTCTCCGTTGTCAAAACGCAACAAAACTTTAATCACAGAACAGTCTTGACATTCTAAAATCAATGGCGTAAATTTCGTGCCCATCTGATTAATAGAAAAATGACTAAAAATAAAATAGAATCATTTTTCAGTAGACTCGCGATACCGAGGCAGAAATTGCGAATCGATCTCAAATCTATTCTAATCTAATCCATTCATCCCAGAATGATCACAACTTATAATAAAACTCATTTATTATCATTTATAATAATATTTTCAAAATTTTCGGGGTTTTACATTTTCCCCCCTTAAAAGAATTTCGTCCTCGAAATTCCGCAATCGCATCTTAGAGATTAATAATATGAGAAAAGTACATTGAGGGAATAATCCAGACAAGGAAACCCTCACATACACATCTCGTACTATTAATCTCTAGATATGAAACAAAGAAATATCTATACTTAACAATGTAGAATGCAAATACTCTCACTTTACCCCTAACTAAGCGAAACTAGTACGTCGGGTGAAAAATCCAAACAAGGAACCCCCCATATATATACCATGTGTTCCGAATGATTAGGAGCTAAGTGTTAATACCCTCATTCTAGCATGAAATATAAATATGACCATATAAATAAGCATAAACACAAACAAGTCATAATCAATTAATTTTACCTGCTCAAACAGGTGTGGGTAGTCGCGATGCATATCCTCTTCGCGCTCCCAAGAAGCCTCCTCAGCTCCTTTCCAGTTCCATTGAACTTTAACTAAAGGAATCACCTTATTTCTTAGTCTCTTGTCCTCTCTAGCAAGGATGCAAACTGGCACCTCAATGATGGACAAATCTGTCTGAATCTCGATCTCAGATGTATCAATCACCCTCCGCTGCTCCTCGTCGCGTAGGTGCTTCTTAAGCATCGACACATGAAATACATCGTGCACACTTGACATCGATGCTGGAAGATCTAATCTATATGAAACCGCTCCAACACGCTTGGTAATCCGAAATGGTCCAACATATCTCGGGGCAAGTTTTCCTCGTCTTCCAAATCGCTTCACACCCTTCATTGGTGATACTTTTAACATAACAAAATCTCCAACCTGAAACTCCAAAGGTCGTCGTCTTTGATCTGCGTAGCTCTTCTGCCGACTCTGAGCGACAAGAATACGCTCCCTAATCAATGCTACCTTCTCAGCAGTCTGCCTCACAAGCTCTGGCCCAAGCAATAAGCTATCCTCCGGCTCTGCCCAACAAATCGAGGATAACTGTTGTTATAAGCCATACAATGCCTCATACGGAGCCATACCAATCATCGCTTGATAACTGTTGTTATAAGCGAACTCGATCAAAGGTATGTGGTCCTCCCAGCTGCCCTGGAAGTCTAAAATGCAAGCTCGCAACATGTCCTCCAAGACTTGGTTTACTCTCTCCGTCTGCCCATCTGTCTGCGGGTGAAATACACTGCTGTATGATAATCTGCTACCAAACGAATCCTGAAAGCTCCTCCAAAAATGCGAAGAGAAAACTGAGCCTCGATCCAACACGATCGTCTCTGGAACTCCATGTAGTCGAACTATCTCCCGAATGAAGATTCTCGCATAAGTCTCGGCGGTGTAGGTAGTTCTCACTGGTATAAAATATGCTGACTTCATCAACCGATCAACTATCACCCAAATAGAATCGTTCCCTTTCTTTGACCTCGGTAACCCCACAATGAAATTCATAGAGATACACGTCCATTTCCATTCCGGAATGGGTAAAGGCTGTAGGGTTCCTACTGGTCTCTGATGTTCTGCCTTCACCTGCTGACAGGTAAAGCATCTAGCGACATATTCTGCTATCTCCTTACGCATGCCGCTCCACCAAAAGTGTCTCTTCAGGTCCTTGTACATCTTTGTTGTGCCTGGATGCACTGTGTACCTAGAACGATGCGCTTCATCAAGCAACTCATTCTTTAGCTCTGCACTAGCTGGCATAACTAATCTGCCTTTCATTCGAAGGCCTCCGTCTATTCCAACGGTCCAATCAGCTTTGGGCTCCTTGGAAATCTCCTCCTTTCGGGTTTGAATCCAAGAGTCCGCTAGCTGAGCTTTGACCACTCTATTACTCCAAGATGACTACACTGACATAGTTCCCAAAAATGCGCTGCTCCTGCCGGTCTCTGACCTAAAATCAAACTGGCTAAGAGTGTAAAGATCTCGGTACAACGAACACCTCAAAGCCATAACCCGATGTTGACGCTTCCTGCTCAAAGCGTCAGCCACGATGTTCGCCTTCCCTGGATGGTACTGAATCGCGAACTCATAATCCTTGATGAACTCGACCCATCGCCGCTGCCTCTGGTTGAGTTCTTTCTGAGAAAATAGGTATTTCAGGCTCTGGTGGTCTGTGAATAACTCGAACTGTACCCCGTACAGGTAATGTCTCCATGTCTTCAGTGCGAAGACCACAGCTGCTAACTCCAAGTCGTGCGTAGGATAGTTCTGCTCATGCGTCCTTAACTGTCGAGAGCTATAAGCTACTACTCTCTGGGTCTGCATCAAAACGGCTCCTAGGCCTGCTAATGACGCATCTGTGTAGACAACAAATGTCCTATCACTGCTCGGAATAGTCAAAACCGGTGTTGTAGTTAACTTTGTCTTTAATGTCTCAAAAGCCTTCTGGCACTCTGTGTCCCAAATGAACTGTACACCCTTTTTCGTAAGGCGTGTAAGTGGCGTCGCAATCTTCGAGAAGTCCTGAATTAATTTCCTGTAATAGCCAGCTAAACTCAACAAGCTACGAATCTCTGTGACGGTCTTTGGCGGCTCCCATTCTAGTACTGCCTCAACCTTCGCCGGATCTACTGCAATGCCCTCTTTACTGATGACGTGGCCTAAAAATCTAACCTCCGATAGCCAGAATTCGCACTTGCTGAACTTGGCGTATAACTGATGCTCCTGCAAGGTCTGTAATGTCAATCGTAGATGCTGCTCGTGCTCTGCCTCCGATCTCGAATAGATAAGGATATCATCGATAAATACAATCACGAACTGGTCCAAGTATGGACGAAAAACCCGGTTCATCAAAGCCATGAATACTGCGGGTGCATTGGTCAGCCCAAATGGCATGACGAGAAATTCAAAGGACCCATATCGAGTCAGAAAGGCGGTCTTGGGAATATCCATCTCCCGGACTCGTAACTGATGATAGCCAGAACGAAGATCAATCTTAGAAAAATAATGCGCTCCTTGTAGCTGGTCGAACAAGTCATCAATCCTCGGTAATGGGTACCTATTTTGGATGGTGACCTTGTTCAACTAACGATAATCGATACATAATCGCATACTACCGTCCTTCTTCTTCACGAAAAGGACTGGTGCTCCCCATGGAGAATGACTCCGATGAATAAAGCCCTGAGATAACAACTCATCCAACTGGGTCTGTAGCTCCCTCATCTTAGCAGGTGCCATACGATAGGGTGCTCGGGATATCGGTGCTGTGCCTGGCTGCAACTCGATGCAGAACTCAACCTCTCTCATAGGAGGTAATCCAGGTATGTCCTGAAAGACATCCTGATAATCAGAGACAACTCTAGTCTCACACAAATCAGCACTCTGGTCCCTCAGCATCACCTCCTCGACGTATGCCAGAAGAGACTCCGCAAACTGGTTGCCCTGTGAAGTCGCTACGATCAACTCAAACCCATCGGACGCTCGCAAGTTGACTGTCTTAGCGAAACAGTCGATACTAACATGGTAGGATGAAAGCCAATCCATACCGAGAATGATGTCGAACTCCGACATCCGCAACACGATCAGATCTATGAGAAACTCGGACTCATCTAAACTGATGACACAGCTCCTGCAGATACTCTCTAATATGGATATCTCCCCTAGAGGAGTAGAGATGGATAGTGGTACGTTTAAAGGATGTGCAACTAACTGAAGCCTATCCATGAAGGTATGAGAAATAAAAGAATACGAAGCTCCAGAATCGAACAAGATCCGAGCCGGAAAGGAATTCACAAAAAAGATACCTTCCACTATGGCTCCGCTCGCACCCTGATCATGTGGTATGACCGCATAAACCCTGCTGGTGGCTGGTAACTATTGAACTGGTGGTGGTGGAGCATACGGGGCCATCTATGCCTCAGGAATCTCCTGGATAGCACGTATTTGGCCTGTTGGCCCCTCAATCCTCGGAATGACAGGTGATGCCTCGATCCTCCGCTGCTGCTGACCGTAGGCGCGGCCCTGCTGCTGCTGCTGGCCCTGACCATGATTCTGCTGCTGACCGTGTCCTCGACTTTGCTGCTGGCCTCCTCTTGGTGCGCTACGGCACTCTGCTGCTCTGTGTCCAAATTTCTGACAGTTGTGACATGTCCCCTGAAATTTGTGTTGCTGCTGCCTCCTCTGATCCTGCGGTGGTCTTCTCTTGAACTGTCCTTGCTGCTGATGTTGAAAATCCTTACCCTGTTGCTGGGGTCCTCCAGGTCCGGCAAAAGGTCTCTTACCCTTGCCCTTATCCCTGGTCTGTCCTGCTTTAGCATTTCCTTCCTTGTCTTTCTGGAACATAGTCGTCTCGGTCTCCTAAGAAATGGCGGCATTAGCTACCTCTCGAATTGAGTGAAACCTCCTGGAAACGAGGTAGCGACGAAGGCTAGGACGTAGCCCCGCTAGAAACATCTGTTCTTGGCGTTCTCCGGTCTGCCACATGCCCGTAAAGTGAAGCAGACTCATAAACTTGCTTTCGTAATCAGCTACGGTCATGTCTCCCTGCGTTAATCTGGACAGCTCAAGTTCCTTCCCGGCCCGTGCCGTGGAAGAGATATATTGCTCATCAAAGAAGTATACAAAATCCTCCCAAGTGAGAGTCATCCGGTACTCTGGGGTAAACTGAAGTCGATACCATCCTCCGGCATCACCCTTAAGGCTGTAAGCTGCTAGCCTCTGCCTTTGCACTGAATTTACACCAAGTAAGTCTAGTATGTTACTCACATCCTCCTTCCATTTATGAGCTGCAAGTGAATCTGATGACCCCTGAAACTCTGGTGCCCTCATATTCTGATACTGCTCTACTAAACGGAGCCAAGCCTCCTGCTCTGCTGCTTGCCCTACAGCTGCTGGTGGTGTAATCCCTGGTGTGATCTCTGGGGTCTCCTCCGAGATAGGAATGACTGGACACCGGTGGTACAGCTGCTGGTGGTGTAATCCCTGGTGTGATCTCTGGGGTCTCCTCCGAGATAGGAATGACTGGAATCACCGGTGGTGGTGTAACTGGCTGAACATGATTCGTCATCTGCTCCTTGAGTGCTATTAACATAGTTGTTATAGGTGCCATGAGGTCTATAAGGTACTGTGGAGCCTGCTGCGGCTCTGGTGGGGCCTGCTGCTGCGCGGTTGTAGCATGCTGCGGCTCTGGCTCCTCTTGCTCATCTCTCCTTGTACGAGGCCTACCACGTCCGCGTCCTTGTCCCGCCATCTAAAGTTCAGGCAGATGGTTTATAACACACAGTATTGAGACCTCAGGCGAAAACATATTTAATAATAAATCATTCATGAAAATACTTTTAAATCAAAGTAAGGTAGTCAAAAAAAATTTTCCAAAATTTTTGAGATATACGCATATATCGTCCTCACTCATTCTAAGAAATTCTTATCGGACTCTATACATGAATCCTAGGAAACTCTATTCTACATCCACGACTCAACACAGGATGATCCTAAGGATATTGGAACTAGAGCTCTGATACCAACTGTGACGATCCTGTTTTCACACTTGGCTGCAGTCCAAGGTGAACCCAGAGATGTCATACCTGTCATGCACCTCCACTGTGCAACAACATGTTTCACCAATCACAGTAATATCCTCTAGTGGAAACCAATATAAATGAAGGTACAAAACAGGCAAATAAGGGAAATAAATACTATAGACATGATACGGAAAGATATATCTCATAAATGAAATCATGTCCCAAATAAACTAAACTGGAATACAACTGATATATATCTGGAGTCTAAAATAACATGATATGTCTCAACATGAATCGATTAGAAATCGTACTAAGGCATATTGCCTTAACAATATGAGTACAAACTCAAATGACTAAATGGAAACATAAGATCACTGTGGAGTCCATACTAGTAAAAATACGCGACGACGACTATGCAAGAACTCCGTCACCCTGCGACTCTCCGATGCTTTGAGCCGCCTGAAATGAGAAATAAAATAAAAAAAAAGAACAACAACAAGAGCGTCAGAGCGCTACAGCAAGTTCACCTCCATCCGCCCCCAGGGGAAGGGCTGCTAGATGATGAAATGGAGGCTCTATCTATTAAGAATAGTCTACCTAGATCATTTTTCCTGTATCTAATGGAATTAATATTTAGAAACTTACAACTTGAGACGTAGTACGTCGAGCAAAATAATCCAAACAAGGAAACCCTCATGTATATACCGTATGTCTCAAATAGTAAATAACTAAATATTAACCCTGAACTAAGCAATCAAAATATAACTGGAAAGTAAAGCATCAGCATATGTATCTCGTGTACTCGTATAGCAAAGTATCTCAACAATGAGTAGAAACACTTTTGGCATCCGCCAAATACTCATGTAAATAGTTTATAATATTATCATTCTGAACTTCTTCCAACTCATCGCATCATCACGCGGATCGACAAATAGGTATCATCGCATCATAGTGCGGATCGACAAATAGGTATCATCGCAGTCTCATTTGCGGTGTACTAACTCACAAGTAAATAGATCTCAATTCGTCATAATCCTCGTGGGATACTCAAATGCGTATTTCGTCATATTCTTGACTGTAAGTATAACATCGAGCGGCTCAAACTCCGCGATAGCGTCATAAAACGGCGCAAACAAACTCCAGAAAATAAAACTGAGCCAAACTGTCCAGTAAATGGTCAGGATTACCAACCCCGACTATCTGCTGTATTAACTAATTGTGAATAGTAGCAGTACTTACTAATAGCAACAGTACTTTACGACTAGTATCCGTACTCATGAATAGTAACAGTACATATGAATAGTACCGTATGCATGAATAGTAATAGTATGTATAAATAGTACCCATACGTATGAATAGTGTCAGTACTTATGAATAGTGTCGTATGTATGAACAATAACAGTATGTATGAATAGTACCACAATATGTATAAATAGTAACGATATTTATGAATAGTACCGTACATATGAATAGTAACATTATTTATGAATAGTTTTGTACGTATGAATAGTATGGTATTTATGAATAGTACCACAGTATGTATGAATAGTACTCATGAATAGTACCATACATATGAATAGTAACAGCATTTATGAATAATACCGTACGTATGAATAGTATCATACGTATAAAATAGTAACAGTATTTCCAGCGGTAGACATGTACGTATAGTTCTAGCTAGCAATATCATGTCTTTAGGAATTTATTTTTATATTCTATTCATCAATTTTCATTAATATCAAGTCTTTTCTTCAATATCATGTATATTCATTAATTTTTATCAATATCATGTCTTTTCATCAATATCATGTATATTCATCAATATCATGTATATTCATCAATTTCATGTATATTCATCAATATCAAAATTTACTGGGGATGAGTTTGGAAAGAAAGGAACTTGCCTTTATTGAACTCTGAAATTGGAATCTCTATCCGTTCCTACTTTTCGAATTGCCAAAATCCTCTTCTTCTCTCTCTCTCTCTCTCTCTCTCTCTCTCTCTCTCTCTTCTTTCTCTCTCTTTCTCTCTCGTTGAGTGTGTGCAGAGAGTGAGGGGCTCTGTCCCTTTTTATAGAGAGATGAGGGTAGGGGGTAGGTGGCACAGTGTGAGGAGTTGGTGGCACAGGAAAAAGAGAGAAAAAATATATATATAATATTTTATATTATTTTTAAAAATAGGATTTCAGACTCTATTCTCAGAAATCATCAAAAATTTACCCATAGCACCGTCTCATCATTCTAAGATCAACGGAGTAAACCTCATGTCCATATGATCAATATAAAAATTATTAAAATAACAAATACGATAGATGTCAGTAGACGCGATACCGTCTCAAAATAGTGTTTTAGTCTCCGTCGTCAGAACTCAATGAAACTTTACCCACAACATGGTCTTGACATTCTAAGATCAATGGCGCAAATTTCGTTCCTATCTAATCAATAAATAAATTACTAAAAATAAAATAGTATCAGTTTTCAGTAGACTCGCGATACCGAGGCTGAAACTGCGAATCGATCTCAAATCAATTCCAATTTGATCCATTCATCCCAGAATGATCACCAATCATAATAAAACTCATTTATTATCATTTATAATAATATTTTCAAAATTTTTGGGGTTTTACAGTCCTCTCTTAGGAAACAATCGACTACTAGGACAGGTTAATCCTGCATTCCAACGTTCTGTGAATGATCCATTTTCTCCAATCTACAATCTGTGTTGGAGAAATTATCCCAATTTTGCATGGAATCAAGGAAATCTCTCCGAAAATCAAAATTTCATTCTCACTTCAAACCAACAATTTCCTAGGGGAAACATAGTTCCTTTTAGTTCTTAACCAAATTTTCAACAACCCAATCTACTATATCAAAATCAGTCTCCTCATCATCAAGCTATAACTCACACTCCTTCTATTTCAGATCATCACAAACGTCTCAATGTCTTAGGAAAGGGTTTGGAAATCATAATTAAGGCCTCTACACAAACCACGAATATGTTGACTCAAACATCCAGCACTTTGAATTCCTTCATGTAATCAACCGGACAAATACTCAACTCCAACACTCAATCCATAACTAGATTAGAAACCCAACTTAGTTAACTAGCTAATATCATGAGCGAAAGAGAGAAAGAAAATTTTTCGAGTGTGACACCCCCGGGTTCACACAAGGCTACAGTCCAAGGTGAAACCAAGGATATCATACCTGCCATGCACCTATACTGTGTAATGACATGTTTCACCATCATAGAAATATCCCTCAAGTAGAAACAAATAAGACAATACCTGTACAAACAGATATAAAAGAGATGAATACAAGAAATAGAACATAAAAATATTTGATAAATCTCCAAATAATCAAGTCTTAACAGATATAAAAGAAAATATGTCTAACAATCTAAAATAAATGATCCAAAATCTCAACTACAAGAGTCAACTAAAAAGTACATAAGCTCTCTCAGCTCTCAAAATGTAATACAAATCTAAACATCAACTAGAAATATAAACTGAACATCTATGGAACAGAACTACTAAACATATATGACAATGACTATGTTGAAAATCCGTCAACCCGTCGCTCTCAGAAACTCTGCTCTGCTGCCTGAAAACAAGTGAAAACCACAGCATCAGAGCGCTAGCAATATCATCTCCATCCGCCCCCAAGGGAAGGGCTACTAGGTATGATGGAGGCTCTACCTATAAGTGCATAGTCTACCTAGTTCATTTACCTTGTACTAGGTATGATGGAGGCTCTACCTATAAGTGCATAGTCTACCTAGTTCATTTACCTTGTACTAAACTGGGGTTAATACTTTGGAGGCTCTACCTATAAGTGCATAGTCTACCTAGTTCATTTACCTTGTACTAAACTGGGGTTAATACTTAGAAACTCACAATACGAGACAGGTATGTTGAACGAAATAATCTAAACAAGAAAACCCTCATGTATATACCATATGTCTTAAATTGTGAATCGCTAAATATTAACTCCAAAACTAAGAATAAATGAATACAAGAAAGATAATACGCTAAATATTAACTCCAAAACTAAGAATAAATGAATACAAGAAAGATAATACAGGAAATACCACATCATGCATCTCAAAAAATGTCATATCAACTCCTCATACTACCCTTAGTGGGTAAAAAAGATGTTGATACACTCGTGTATCTAAGTTATGAAATACTTTCACAATGGATCATATCAATGATGTTAATATTCACCTACACTTTGGTTATTTATCGAACCGTCCTTCTGTGGAATACTTCAACTCATCGCATCCCCATGCGGACCGGTAAATAGATATGTCAATTCATTGTACTCCCGTGTGGACCAATAACTAGGTATATCAATTCATAACAATCCCGTGCAGACCGTTAACTAAGTATAATAACTCATCGCATAATCATATGGACCGATAGATAGGTATATCAACCTCTGCGCATCTTCATGCAGACCGATAGATAGGTATTTTAATCTCTGCGTATTTTATTATGAACTGATAGATATGTATTTCAACCTCTGCGCATCTTCGTGCGGACTGATAGATAGGTATTTCAACCTATACGCATCTCCATGCGGACCGATAAAGAAGTATAGTCCATCTGCGATCTTATTGCAAGACCCGACTATAGCACTCAAAGTATAGTCTATCCGTGGTCTCATTACGGGACCTGACTAACCCCCACTTAATCGATTATAATTATAATATATATAATAATAGCCGTTACTCTTAACTATTATAACCTATTTAGATACCCCAAATAATGTAATCATGTGTACTCAATCCATGTACGTGTACTCTTCAAACTATGTGTGAATATCAGCTCACGTCTTGCATAAAAATGCTCATTAAACAAACACACAAGTAAAAGATTCATTCTCACAAAAGCCAACCTGATCAGTCGACCAACAATCTCATCGGTCAACAGATAGGGTCATTCACAAAATAACAGGCAAACACAAGCCCGTCAGTCGACTAATGCTTGCCATCAGTCGACTGATGACCTCCTATCAGTAGACTGATGACAACTTTAGTCGACTGAACAGGCCAAAAATACACAGTTCATTCTTCTCTCATGTTTTCTTCAAAAACTCGCATTTTTATCGGATTATATGAATAAAACTTGATTCCATTGTCATGTATACTTAAACAGGAGTTTGTTTAAACAAGATGAATCACATGAACACATAGATCTAGGGTTTAACATGCAAAACAACCTAATTCTTGTTTATTTCGATAATCTAAAGTATATAAATCAAATTAAATTGTAATTAACTCATTAAAATAAACACTAATGATCATGATCATGTCAACACCTCAGTTTCAGATTCGTTCAACTATTCTTGACATAAGATTTAATCATAAATATCACATGTAACATGTTTAACATTAGATTTAAACCCTAAACATAAAGTTAAACATATAAATCTCTTAAAAACAGAATTTTTATTCAAGGGAAATGTTTAAACAGAGGTGATCTTGTCTTTGCATGTGTACATGCCTCTGAAAAGAACAGCAAGTGATTTTCCTCATCGCCAAACACCGAAATCCCGACTTTTCCTCGACGTTCTCCTCAAAAACTCACATTAGGGCTAGGGTTTGAGAGAGAGGAAGAGTGGCTACTAGGGTTTGAAACTCTGATGTAAAGATGATAATTTTTATGAAAATACAGATATGTATATATATGTATGTCAATATATATATATATATATATATATATATATAGATGTATACATATATATACATATATATACATATATATATGCAAATCCGAAATAAACTCATTTGACTTGGACCAGGAAACCTAGTCTGACTTAGAAATTAACCTTTGGTATTTTGGCTGTAACTTTCTCGTTCAAACTTAGAATGATGTGATTACTTAGAATGATGTGATTTAAGATTTGTTAGAAATCTATTGAAGAGACCTACAACTTTGATCTTTTGAGTTTTTCCAGATTCAAAATATATCAGTGTGTAAAACATATAAACTCTTAACTGGTCATTTTTCTAGATTTCTCTTCGTGCATGTTTTGTGCATTTGCACTCATATATTCACAAATATATATTAAATTGATCTCAAATCAATTCCTTTTATACTCAAACATCAAAATATGTTATTATTCACCATATAGCATTTTTTTTATTTTTTTCTCACATAATATTCAAATTTTTAGGGTTTTACATTCTTTCCCCATTAAAAAGAATTTCATCCCGAAATTCCACAATCGTATCCTAAAGATTAATAATACCAGAAAGCACATTGAGGAGATAATCCAGATAAGGAAACCTTCACATACATATCTCGTACCATTTAATCTTCGAATATGAAACATAGTTATATCTATACTTAACAATCTAGAATGCGAATACTCCCACTTAACCCCTAACTAAAGGAAACTAGTACGTCGGCCGAAAAATCCAAACAAAGAACCCCCCATATATATACCATGTGTTCTGAATGATTAGGAGTCAAGTGTTAATACCATCATTCTAGCGTTAAGTATAAACATGACTAAATAACATATATAATCATAAGTACCAATACATATAAGCACATATAAATATCAACATCTTACCTGCTCAAACAGGTGTAGGTAGTCGCAACGTACATCTTCCTCGCGCTCCCAAGAAATCTCTTCGGCTCCATGCCAGCTCCACTGAACTTTCGCTAATGGAATGACTTTATTTTTAAGTTTTTTATTCTCTCCAGCAAGAATGCATATCGAAATCTCTACGGTAGTCAAACCATCCTGGATCTCGATCTCTAGTGCATCAATCACCCTCTGCTGCTCCTCATCGAGCAAATGCTTCTGGAGCATCAAAATATAAAAGCCATACTGTACGTTCGACATCGATGCTGGAAGTTTTAATCTATAGGAAACAGTTCCAGTATGCTCAATAATCCTTAAGAGACCAACATATCTCGGGGTAAGCTTTCCCCGTCTACCAAATTGCCGAACGCTCTTTATCGATAATACTTTCAACATAATTAAGTCTCTGACCTAGAACTCCCTGCAGGTCTCTAATGTTCTACATTAACTTGCTGGCAGGTAAAACACTTAGCCACATACTTTGCAATCTCTCTACGCATACTACGCTACCAGAAATTCCTCTTTAGGTCTTTATACATTTTTGTCATGCCTGGATGCATTGTATACTTGCTATGATGTGCCTCATCTAATAGATCTCTCTTCAGCTATGGATTGTTCAGCATAACTAAACGACCCTTCATCTTAAGGCCCCCATCTGCTCCAAAGTCCAATCAGCCTTAGGTTCCTTAGAAATCTCCCCCTTACGGGTTTGAATCCAAGAGTCCTCTATCTAAGCTACAATTACTCTATCGCTCCAAGATGGCTGTGCTGATAAAGTTCCTAAGAAAGCACTGCTCCCCCCAATCTCTGGCCTGAAATCATAGTGGCTGAGGGTATAAAGATCTCTATGTAATGAACACCTTAAAGCTGCAAGCCCGTAACATCGCTTCTTGCTCAACACATCTGCTACCACGTTCGCCTTTCACGGATGGTACTGTATAGAAAACTCGTAATCCTTTATAAACTCTACACATCGCCGCTAACTCTGGTTGAGTTCTTTCACGGATGGTACTGTATAGCAAAAATCTCTGGCCTGAAATCATAGTGGCTAAGGGTATAAAGATCTCGATGTAATGAACACCTCAAAGCTGCAAGCCCGCAACATCGCTTCTTTCTCAACACATCTGCTACCACGTTCGCCTTTCACGGATGGTACTGTATAGCAAATTCGTAATCCTTTATAAACTCTACACATCTCCACTAACTCTAGTTGAGTTCTTTCTGTGAAAAGAGATATTTTAAGCTTTGGTGATCTGTGAATAACTCAAACTGCACTCCATACAAATAATGTCTCCATGTTTTTAGTGAAAAAACTACTGCTGCTAGCTCCAAGTCATGTGTGGGATAATTCTGCTCATGAGTTCTCAGCTGCCTCGAAATACAGGCCACAACTCTCTGGGTCTGCATCATAATAGCTCCTAGACCCGCTAACTATGTATTCGTGTAGATGAAAAATGTTTTATCACTACTTGGAATAACCTTTAGAGTCTCAAAGTCTTCCTGGCACTCCGTGACCCCAATCAAAGTGTACACCCTTATGCGTAAGGCGTGTAAGTGGTGTTGAAATCTTTGATAAGTATTAAATGAACTTCCTGTAATAGCCGACCAAACCTAAAAAAATTACAAATATCTGTAACTGTCTTCGATGGCTCGCAATCAAGTACTGCTTTCACTTTAGCTGGATCTACTACAATCCCGCTCTCGCAAAGTCTACAATACCTGTAGGATCTGAAATAGATACACTAGAACACTAGAGGGGAGGGGGGGTGAATAGTATTCTTTTAAAATTTATGCAAAGTAGATTATAAATTGTAAAGAAAAATGGCAATCTTAGAAATTCACAAACACAAACACAAAGTTTTATACTGGTTCCACCAATCCGAAACACAAACACAAAGTTTTATACTGGTTCCACCAATCCGGTGTACATCCAGTCCCCAAGCAAATCCTGTTTGAGAGTTTCCACTATGATTTTGAATAAACTTATAAAATCAAAAGCAAACCTAACCAATTTGTAAGTCCCTGCAAATTGCAACACCAATTGATAAACACCTTGCCAATTTGCACACCAATCTCTAAACGAAGAGATTAACACCTCTCACAAACCGAGAGAACTTTTGAAGCAACAATTTTCATTCCTATAAGCCTTGATTTGTAGTGTAGTGTAGTAGTGGCTTAGGAATGATTCTAACTTCTGTAAATTCTATAAGCCTTGATTTGTAGTGTAGTGTAGTAGTGGCTTAGGAATGATTCTAACTTCTGTAAATTGTCTAAACAATAAGTATTTGAATGATTTCTAACTTCTGTAAATTGTCTAAACAATAAGTATTTGAATGATGTTCAAAGGCAATTTTAGAAACTTTTTTTTCTCAAAATCTGAATATTGTACACTTGAAAATGCACAAAGATCAAAGCTTATGGGTATGTAAGTATCTGCATTTTTTCTGAACATATAACCTATTTATAGCCCTTAAAAAGACAATTATTTGAACTTTAAAAACGTTTAAAAACGGCTATAAACAGTCATTAATTCAAACTTTAAAATCTGGAAAAACTGTATTTGTAGTCGACTACAAGACAGAATAGTTGACTACACTGAGTTTAAACAGAACCTGTGAAGTCAGAAAATTTCTCAGTAGTCGATTATAAAGGCCATTAGTCAACTATACTGTAATTAGACAGAAACTTGAAAAATGTATTTTGCCTTCAGTAGTCGACTATAAAGTCAATTAGTCTACTTTACTGTAAAATAACAAAAACTTATATTTCTGAAATAAGCTTGAGTAGTCGACTATTATTCAAATTAGTCAACTATATTGTAAACTAACAGAAACTTATTTTTATGTCATATACATGAGTAGTCGACTACTATTCTAATTAGTCGACTACTAAGAGTAAAAAAGTATGACTTAAATGTTTTGATACTCAATTATTAACTATAACTCTAATGGTTAACATAAGGGATTTCTATAGTTAACCAACACACTAAGCATGTATTAGTGTGTTCTAATATTTATGTGTGTGTATGTGAGTGATCAAGGCTTGTACAATAAGTCTAAGTAAAGAAAATGTAAAATATATTATCTCATATGTTCTTCATCTTCTTCACTTCATAATGCCTTGAACTCAACTTGCACTTGTTCATATTTTAATATTGAAAGCTGCATATAAAAGTTAGTGCATTTGTATAACACATATTGTATAAATTATTATCATTAAAATAATATCATAGAGACATGATATTCAACATTCTCCCCCTTTTTGAAGATAACAAATAATTTATGCATATGTATGTATTTTATAAACAAATTTAAACATTATGAAATAAACATACATACTCCCCCTGCATATATGCATATAGACTCTATAACATTACATAAATCTAATATTTATACCATTTCTCCCCTTTTGTTATTAACAAAAAGAGATAAACATTTATGCTAAATATGACATTATTTCTTCAACATGAGCTAATACTTCAAACAAATCATCCAGATTATGAACATAGTCCATAACTTCACCCATCCAAATGGGTAGGCAAAGACTTACCATAAAAATCAAAACTTCCACAATGTTCATCACCATAATTTGTTTAAAATATATAGCACATATATTAACTATCCAAACAACATCATAGTAATGTAAACACATCATCAACATACTTGATATAGTAGCAACATAACACATTACATATGTCTTAATGACAACCCACAACTATATAGTTTTTGATACTTAAACATAGATAACTAACAAAAGAACATAATTGTTTTGAAACACATCCAAATCTAATATGATGCATGAATATACTTCTAAGGTGCTGGAGGAGGTTGATGTCCTTGAAAGTATGCGCTAAGCTTTGTGTCCAAGTCATCAAACTTCTTGATTAGCTCTTCTTGATTACTAGTAATATAGGAATTCTGAGAATATAGAGCTCTTTGACCAGTTTCAAGTTTAAGAATACGTGTAGATAGTGTGTTGTATTGCACATCTGAAAAACATGAAGGTTCTAAAAGAAATGGTGGTGGTGGTTGACTAGTAGGAGGTCCTACTTGAGTTGAAGATTATGAAATATCTTGTGGAATTTCTTCTTGATGAGGATGAGGTTCATCTTGAGGATTTTGTTCATGAATTTCAAAATTTGTTAACTTTATCCTAGTTAGGGCATTGGAATCAAAGAATTCAATGGAACGGACAACAAAATTTTCAGACTGAAGATCCACATGAAATTTGTCAAAGACTTTTGTTAAGAAGGAACCATAAGGAAGAAATCCTTTTGGTATTATCAGAAGATTGTCATAATAAACTTCTGCCCAATTAACTTGGATATTTCCAATTATAGCATATAGTGCTTTTGCTAAATCTAGGAAAATGAAATAGAAACTCCCAGTTTTTGGAAACAAGTTATACGCTTAGATTCGTGCAATGAATCTAGGAATTGGACGAAGTTTGTTTGAATTATTTAAAGGTTTACTATAACCAAAAAGAAATATATGATTAGATAATAAATCTGAATCATTCATTCTAATTGACCTAAGAGAGACTCCTTGAAAAGAAATATTTAAAAATTTTCCAATCGACTTTGTAGTCAATTCAATTTCTATTCCTTTAACAAGAGTTTTAAGCTTTTTAGTACCACCAATAGTTCCAACACGTTCTACATTAGTATAGAACAATTGAACAAGAAAAGGATATATGGGTTTTCTATTTTCAGCAGAGAATAATTCAAGCAATCCCACATTATCAAAATATGATCCAATGTTCCATGGAATAAAATCATCAAATTTCACAAATCGTCCTGGAAGAACTTCAAAAGTAGATATTTTGTTAAATTCTTCAAGTAATTTAGGACTTTTTAAGTATATGGTGATTTCATCGTTAACATTAGTATGAACTTGCTTAGCTTTCTTAGCTCTAGACATGATGAAATAGAAAAATATCAAAAGATACAAAGATCAAGTTGAGAAATTACCATAAACTGTTGAAACTATTGAAACCCTAGAATTAGTTGACTAAGACTGGGTGTAGTTGACTACAGAACCGGGCAAACTTTAGAAAACTATGAAATTGATGAAGGTTTTGAGAAAAAAAATGAAAATGAGATGATGCCCTAACTTGGATTCAAAGAGTTCTGAAGAGGGGAAGAAGAAGCATCGGTTTTTAGGATAAGTTAGTGGGTAGTTTTAGGTTTTTATCTTATTTTTTAAAGAAAAAATAAATTGTATGGTCCAGATTGAATTGTAAAAAAATCAAAGGTGAAGATTTATCTTAAATATGTGGCTAGGATTGATAGAGTTGAAAATCTATGGTTGAGATGAGCTCAACTTAAATGAAACGGGTATTGGGTTTTGGGTTTGATTTGTAAAAATCCAAGAAGCTTGAAAAAACTGTAAATCTGTGAAATCTGTATTAGTAGTCGACTAGTAAGGAAAGTAGTCGACTACACTGTAATCGACAGAAAATTGATTTTCAGATTTTAACTCAGGGTAGTTGACTATAGGTGAAATTAGTCGACTACACTGTAATTTACAGAACATCTTATTTGCAATGCTTGTGCATGTAGTCGACTATAGGTCAAATTAGTCGACTATTAAGGGTATGTATGCATATGTGTTTGTTTTAAAATTTTAATTTAAATCTTCAATTGAACATATACCTAATTCCCTTCTTAATTTAACATAAATTTCTTCTTTTAAGGGTTTTGTTAATATATCTGCTATTTGTTTATCAGTAAGTATAAATTCTAATAAAATATCACCTTTAAGCACATGATCACGTAAGAAATGATGTCTAATATCAATATGTTTTGTACCTGAATGTTGAATAGGATTTTTAGATAAATTAATTGCACTAGAATTGTCACACATTATGGATGATATGTGACAATTTATGCCATAATCAGATAATATTTATTTCATCCATAAAATTTGAGCACATGAAAGACTTGCAGCAATATATTCAGCTTCAATTGTTAATAATGATACTGAATTTTGCTTTTTACTAAACCAATATATAATTGAATGTCCTAAGAAATGACATGTTCCACTTATACTTTTTCTATCGGATTTACATCCGGCAAAATTAGCATCACTATATGAAATTAAATCAAATGTGCTATGTTTTGGATAAAACAATCCATAATTTGTAGTATCTTTAAGATATCTAAAAAAATTTTACTGCTTTAAGATGTGATTCTTTAGGATTAGATTAAAATCTAGCACATAAACATACACTAAACATAATATCAGGTCTACTTGCAGTAATGTAAAGAAGTGATCCAATCATACCTCGATAAAGCTTTTGATCAACATTCTTACCATTTTTATCTTTGTCAAGTGATGTAGTAGTACTCATTGGTATTTGTTTACTTGTTATATTTTCCATTCCAAAGCGTTTGAGTAAATCTTTTGCATACTTGCTTTGATTGATGAATATTCCTTCTTTCAATTATTTAATTTGAAGTCCAAGGAAGAAATTTAGTTCACCCATGTGACTCATTTCAAATTCATCCTGCATAGTCTTAGCAAACTCTTGATAAAGATTGTAGTTAGTAGAACCAAAAATAATATCATCTACATATATTTGGATTAGTAAAATATCTTTATTTTTTTCTTAATAAATAATGTTGAATCAACTTTTCCAATTTGAAAACCTAAAGTTAAAAAAAACTTCTTTAATCTATCATACCAAGCACGAGGTGCTTGTTTAAGACCATATAAAGCTTTCTTAAGTTTAAAAACATGATTTGGAAAACTTTCATGTTCAAAACCTGGAGGTTGTTCTACAAAAACTTCTTTTTTTATAAAACCATTTAGAAAAGCACTTTTAACATCCATTTGAAATAATTTAAAATTCATAAAACATGCAAATGCAAGTAAAATCCTAATTGATTCTAAACGAGCAACAGGTGCATAAGTTTCATCATAATCAATTCCTTCTTCTTGATTATAACCTTGAGCAACTAATCTAGCTTTGTTTCTAACAACTTGATCAGATTCATCTAATTTGTTTCTAAAAATCCATTTTGTTCCAATAATAGATTTATTTTGAGGTCTTGGTATAAGATCCCAAACATTATTTCTAGTAAATTGATTTAGTTCATCTTGCATTGCAATTATCCAAAAATTATCAAGTAAGACTTCTTTTATATTTTTAGGTTCAATAGTTAAAATAAAAGCAGTACGAGCAATCAAATTAAAATGAGATCTAGTAGTTACTTTATCAGAAATATTTCCAATGACTAAATCATGTGGATGATTTTTAACTTCTACAAAATCTTTAGGTAAATCATTTTGTAAATTATCATCTTTTCTAATATCTAACATTGGAGTATCATAAATAGTATCAATTATGTCATCATCATTATTTAAAATAATGGGTGGTTTTGAAAATTTTTCATCAAAAGAAACATGTAAAGATACTTCAATAACTAAAGTTCTTTTGTTATATATTCTATATGCTTTACTATGATTAGAATATCCAACAAAAATTCCTTTATCAGATTTAGAATCAAATTTATCTAAGTTATCCTTTGTGTTTAAAATAAAACATTTACAACCAAAAACTTTAAAGTAAGATACTTTAGGAATTTTATTATAAAACAATTCATAAGAGGTTTTCTTTAAAATAGGTCTTAATAAAACTATGTTTAATACATAACAAGCAGTTGATACAGCTTCTGCCCAAAAGTATTTTGGTAAATTACTATCACACAACATGGTTCTAGCACATTCTTACAAAGTTCTATTTTTCCTTTCTACAACTCTAGTTTGTGGAGCAGCACGAGGAAAAAAAAAGTATGTGATATACCATGTTTATCATGTACAAAAATTTGCAAATAATTTATTTTCAAATTCACCACCATGATCACTACGAATAGAAATAATAGAAGTAGATTTTTGATTTTGAATTCTTTTGCAAAATATAGAAAACTCATTAAAAACATCATTTTTATGTTTAAGAAAATTACCCATGTAAATCTAGAATAATCATCAACAAGAACAAAAGCATATCTACTTCCATTTAAAGATGCTACTCTAGAAGGACCAAAAAGATCTATGTGAATTAATTCTAATGGTCTACTTATAGATATTATATTTTTAGATTTAAAAGAAGATTTGTGCATTTTTCCTTGTTTACATGCATCACAAAAATTGTTTTTAAAAGAAATCTTAGGTAAACCATTTACTAAATCATTCTTAGAAATTTTAGAAATGTGTTTAAAGTTAACATGTCCAAAATGTTTATGCCATAAAATAGAATCATTAGATGATGCAATAAGACAATGTTCATTTGAAATATTTTTCATAGATAAAACATTTATGTTATTTTTTCTATGGCCTTTAAAAATAATAGTAATTAAATCAATATCATAAATTAAGTAAGATTCTTTTTTAAAAACAATTTTAAAACCTTTATCACAAAGTTGACTAATACTAAGTAAATTATTTTTAAGACCATCAACTAATAAAATATTATCAATAATAGGTTTGTTTGGATTACCGACAAATCCAATACCAATGACTTTTCCTTTGTTGTTATCTCCAAAAGTAACGATACCACAATCCTTGTTTTGAAAAGATGACAACAATTGTATGTTTTCAGTCATATGTTTGGAGCAACCACTATCTAAAATCCACCTATCTTTCTTGGGTACCTGAAATAATGAACATTTATAGTTTTGCTACCCATACTATGTTGGATCCATTAACTTAGCCTTTAGGAAACCAAACCCATGAAGAGTTTGATTTGCCTAAATAGTTAGTTGATAAACAAATATTTTTAATAAAATCAGAAATATAAAAAGTTCTTATATAAAGAAGTTGATTCTTTGGAACCCAAATAGAAAGAATGTTTGATTTCTTTACAAGACGAAATCATTCCTATTGCTAAATATTCATAAGAAATAACAAGAGTTTACAAAAATTGTTTCTTTGGATTTATTGTTAATCTAAGATTGAAACTGCTAATCCTTTTGTCTTTGTTGCAATTCATATTTTAGAAAGAGAAGTATAGTTATTATAGATATTCTTTACCTTATGAATTTGCTAACATTAAACTTACCTATATTTTGCTTGTAAAAGAAGAAATTATTTTTTTCTAAATTAATACGAATAATTTAAATCAATTAATTACTGATTTTAAATAAACTTCTCATTAGGATAAATGCATTCATTTCTTTGAGCAGAAGAATAATTTATTCTTCATTTCCAATTCCAGTATTCTGCAGAATTAGAAATAGTGAGAGGAGAATTAATAATCAGAAATTCTTCAAGTAATCTTTTATTTTCACCTTTAAGAAAATTATGTGAAGTTTTTAATCTCACAAAAGTTTCATATAATTCATTAAAAGCATCTAAAAGTTCTTCATTGTCACTTACTTTATCTTGTGCCATAAAACACATGTGAGCACTTTCCTTTTCTTTAATATCTTCATCTGAAGATGACTCATCACTATCATCCCAAGTGACAGTCATTGCTTTCCTTTTCTTGTTATTTTGAATGTTGTTGAAGTTGTTGAAATAACTTAATTTTTGCTTATTCTTCAACATTGGACAATCTTTCTTCATATGACCTGGTTTATTACACTTAAAACAAAGAGGGTTATTTGAAATTGAACTTTTAGATTTAAAATTACCTCGTTTTATAAATTTTTGAAATTTTTGTGCAAACATGCTCATTTCTTCATCATCATCATCTGAATCTTCTTTATCGGAAGTAGTATTGAATGCTAGTACTTTCTTGTTCTTTATTTCTTCATCATTCTTTCTATCTTCAATTTGAACTTCATACGCCATAAGATTTCCGATAAGATTTTTAACCTTAAGAGTTAACAAATCATTGACTTATTCGATTATGGTAACTTTCTTTTTCTATTGTGGAGTAAGTGATCGAAGTATCTTTCTTACCATCTCCACTTGTATGTATGTTTTTCCAAGACCAATGAGATAATTTGTGATGTCGGTGAATCTTGTGAACATTTCTCCAATAGTCTCATTTTCCTTCATCTTAAATAATTTGAATCTGTGTACAAGAACAGAAATTTTAGATTCTTTAACTTTATTTGTACCTTCATGAGTTACCTCAAATGTATGCCAAATATCATATGCAAATGTGGCCGTTGACACCATATTGAACTCATTCTTTTCAAGTGCACAGAATAGTGCATTCATGGCTTTGGAGTCCAAATTTGCATTGTTTCTTTGCGATATAGTCCATTCTGAGAAAGGGGTTGTTGGCTTCTCATATTTTGTTTCCACAATGTTCCAAAGTTCATAGCCAATAGATTGAAGGTAAATCTTCATTCGGCACTTCCAATAGTTGTAGTTCAATCCATCGAACATTGGTGGACGATTTGTAGAGTGATCTTCTTTGAATTGTGATATATTTGTTGATGCCATCTTTTACTTTGCTCTGATACCAAATGTAGTATCTGAAATAGATACACTAGAACAGTAGAGGGGGGGTGCATAGTGTTCTTTTAAAATTTATGTAAAGTAGATTATAAATTGTAAAGAAAAATAGCAATCTTAGAAATTCACAAACACAAACACAAAGTTTTATACTGGCTCTACCAATCCGGTGTACATTCAGTCCCCAAGCAAATCCCGCTTGAGAGTTTCCACTATGATTTTGAATAAACTTACAAAATCAAAAGCAAACCTGACCAATTTGCAAGTCCCTGCAAATTGCAACACCAATTGACAAACACCTTGCTAATTTGCACACCAATCTCTAAACCAACAGATTAACACCTCTCACAAACCGAGAGAACTTTTGAAGTAACAATATTGATTCCTATAAGCCTTGATTTGTAGTGTAGTATAGTAGTGGCTTAGGAATGATTCTAACTTCTGTAAATTGTCTAAATAATAAGTATTTGAATGATGTTCAAAGGCAATTTCAGAAACTTTTCTTTTTCTCAAAATCTAAATATTTTACACTTGAAAAATACACAAATATCAAAACTTATGGGTATGTAAGTATCTGCATTTTTTCTGAACAAATAACCTATTTATAACCCTTGAAAAGACAATTATTTGAACTTTAAAAACGTTTAAAAACGACTATAAATAGTCATTAATTCAAACTTTAAAATCTGGAAAAACTGTATCTGTAGTCGACTACAAGACAGAATAGTCGACTACACTAAGTTTAAACAGACTCTGTGAAGTTAGAAAATTTCTCAGTAGTCGATTATAAAGGTCATTAGTCGACTATACTGTAATTAGACAGAAACTTAAAAAATGTATTTTGCCTTCAGTAGTCGACTATAAAGTCAATTAGTCGACTATACTGTAAAATAACAGAAACTTATATTTCTGTCATAAGCTTGAGTAGTCAACTATTATTCAAATTAGTCGACTATACTGTAAACTGACAGAAACTTATTTTTATGTCATATACATGAGTAGTCGACTACTATTCTAATTAGTCGACTACTAAGAGTAAAAAAATATGACTTAAAAGTAGTCGACTACTATTCTAATTAGTCGACTACTAAGAGTAAAAAAATATGACTTAAATGTTTTGATACTCAATTATTAACTATAACTCTAATGGACGACTACTAAGAGTAAAAAAATATGACTTAAATGTTTTGATACTCAATTATTAACTATAACTCTAATGGATAACATAGGGGATTTCTATAGTTAACCAACACACTAAGCCTCTGTTAGTGTGTTCTAATATTTATGTGTGTGTGTGTGTGAGTGATCAAGGCTTGTACAATAATTCTAAGTAAAGAAAATGTAAAATACATTATCTCATATGTTCTTCATCTTCTTCACTTCATAATGCCTTGAACTCAGCCTACACTAGTTCATATTTTGATATTAAAAGCTGCATATAAAAGTTAGTGCATTTATATAACACACATTGTATAAATTGTTATCATCAAAATAATATCATGGAGACATGATATTCAACAATACCAAACGACGATGCTGCTCGCGCTCTACCTCTAATCTCGAACAGATAAGGATGTCATCGATAAAATAACCACAAACTAGTCCAAACATGGATGAAAAACCTGGTTCACCAAACGGGTGTATTGGTCAGTCCAAATGCCATGATAAGAAACTCAAAATACCCATATCGAATCAGAAAAGTGATTTTGGGAATATCCATTCTCCGCACTCACAACTAAAAATAATCAGAATGATGATCAATCTTTGAAAAATGTTGCACTCCCTGCAGCTAGTCGAACAAGTGATAAATCCTCAATAGTGGATATTTGAATTGAGAGGTAACCTTGTTCAACTCGTGATAATCTATACATAATTACATGCTACCATCCTTCTTCTTCACGGAGAGGACCGGTGCTCCTATGAAAATGACTCTGACAAATAAAACCCTGAGTTAATAACTCATCTAGCTGAGTCTTTAGCTCCCTCATCTTAGCGGGTGCCATACAATAGGGTGCTTGGAATATTGGTATAATGCATGCTGCAACTCGATGTAGGAAAACAACCTCTCTCACTGGAAGAAATCTCGGTATGTCCTGAAAAATATCCTGATACTCTGAGATAACTCTGATTTTGCTCAAAACTACACCCCAATCCCGTATCATAACCTCCTCGACGTATGCTAGAAATGACTCTGTATTCTGGTTACCCTATGAGGTTGCTACTATCTATACAAACCTATCTAATGCACACAAGCTAACTATCTCTGCGAAACAGTTTATACTAATGTGGTAGGATGATAACTAATCCATACCAAGAATAACATCAAATTCGGATATTCGCAGGATGATCAAATCAACCACGGACTCAGACTCATCTAAACTAACAACGTATCTCCTATAGGTGCTCTCTAAGAGAGACATCTCTCCCAAAGGAGTAGAAACTGATAATAGAACACCTAAAGGTTGCGCTATAAGCTGAAGTCTAATCATGACATCATGATAGATAAAAGAATGTTAAGTTTCTGAATCAACAAGATTCGAGCTGGAAAGGAAATCACTAAGAAAGCTCCGCTCGCACCATGATCACGACGTACAACTGCATAAACCTTGTCGGTGGCTGGCGATTGCTACTCTGATGGCGGTGGAACATATAGGACTGCCTGTCCCTCATGAATCTCTTGGATGACATGAATCCAACCTATTGGACCCTCAATCCTTGAGACGGCTGGAGGTACCTCAAATCCTCTCCAGCTAGCCGTAACCGTGGCCTTGAGACTGTTGACTCTGACTTTTATCACGCTGGCCTCCTGCTGGTGTACTACGACAATCCTTCACTCTGTGTCCGGTTTTGTTACAATTGTAACATGTACGCCGTTGTGCTCTCTTCTTATACTATCCTTGTTGCTAGCGGTAAAAATCCTTACCCCGCTGCTGGGGCTCTCTAAATTCCACAATAGGTCTCTTTCCCCTTGTCATTGTCATGCTGGTCATGATTCCATAATTAACTACATGCATATCTCTCTGCTTTAATCAGACTAGCTTTACTGCTTGTTAATGAAATAAATAAAATTTTTCCAAATAAGTGTCATTCGCTGCTCCGGCAAAAATCTAAAGTCGGTGCCATCCTCTGGTGCTATCCTCCGGTGATATCCTCTACGCTTAGAACATCTAACTCTGCTTTACTACTGAGTCGACGTTAAAAAATCTTCACATATTTTTTTTATTTATAGGCTACACATAAATCTGGTGTGTCCTAAAACTATGATGTTCTTAGTGTCTGATATCTTTTTTATTCTTACAGAGCCAAGCTTCCTGCTCTTTATTCTTACAGAGCCAAGCTTCCTGCTCTACGACTCTATTAACAGTTGGTTGTGGTGATGGTGAAACCATTGATATTGTCTCTTCAATAGGCACGACTGATATAATAGATGGTGGAACTCCAGAAAATGTAATGTGGCTCGTTACTCGCTCCTCGAATGTTCCTAGTCTTTGCTTCTGCAATCGTCGTTACCGAGTCGATCAGATACTATGGAGCATGCGATGGCTCGGGCTCTGCTTACCCAGCTCTCCAAGTACGAGTTTTATCTCGATCGCATCCTCATCCCGACATTTATAACATCAAGAGGAGAGCTTAATAGACATAGTAAAAGATGTCGCAAATATATATATATATATAACATAACGTATCACATAGTATTCACGTAAATACGTTCTAATCAAAGTAAGGTAGTTATAAAAAAAATTCGTAATTTTTTGCGGTATACGTATTATGTCCTCACTCATTCTAGGAATTCCTAGAGGACTTTATATATGAATCCTAGGAAACTCTATCCTAGCTCCACGACTCGACACAAGATGATCCTAAGGATACTAGAACTAGAGCTCTAATACCAACTATGACACCCCTGGTTTCACACAAGGCTGCAGTCCATGGTGAACCCAAAAATATCAAACCTACCATGCACCCAACACTATGCAATAACATGTTTCACTGTGACGCCCCAAGGTTCATACAAGGCTACAGTCCAGGGTAAAACTCGGTTTCACACATGACTACAGTCTAAGATGAAACTAAGGATGTCAAACCTGCCATGCACATATACTGTGTAATGACATGTTTCACCATCACAGAAATATCCCTCTTGTGGAAACAAATAAGATAGTATAGGTACAAGCAGATATAAAAGAGATGAAGATAAGAAATAAACATAGAAATATTTGATAAATCTCCAAATAATCAGGTCTCAACACATATAAAAGAAAATATGTCCAACAATCTGAAATAAATGATCCAAAATTTCAACTACAAGAGTCAACTGAAAAGTACATAGGCTCTCTCAGCTCTCAAAATGTAATACAAATCTAAACATCAACTAGAAATATAAACTGAACATTTGTGAAGCAGAACTACTAAACATATATGACAGCGACTATGCTAAAATTCTATCAGCCTGCGGCTCTCTGAAACTTTGCTCCGTTGCCTAAAAAGAAGTAAAAACCATAGCGTCAAAGTGCTAGCAAGATCATCTCCATACACCCCCAGGGGAAGGGCTACTAGGTATGATTGAGGCTCTGCCTATAAGTACATAGTCTACCTAGTTCATTTACCATGTACTAAACTGGGGTTAATACTTAGAAACTCACAACACGAGACTGGAACATCGAGCGAAATAATCCAAACAAGAAAACCCTCATGTATATAATATATGTCTCAAATTGTGAATCGCTAAATATTAACTCCAAACTTAAGAATAAATGAATACAAGAAAGATAATACAGGAAACACCATATCATACATCTCCAAAAATGTCATATCAACTCCTTATACTACCCTTAGTGGGTAAAACACATATTGACACACTCGTGTATCTAAGTTGTGAAATACTTTCACAATGGATCATATCGATGATGTCAATATTCACCTACACTTAGGTTATTTATCAAATCATTCTTCTCTAGAATACTTCAACTCATCGCACCCCCATATGGACTGGTAAATAGATATGTCAGTTTATTGCACTCCCATGCGGACCAATAACTAGATATGTCAATTCATCGCACTCAGTGGAGACTGGTAACTAAGTATAATAACTCATCGCATAACCATACGAACCGATAAATAGGTATATCAACCTCTGTACATCTTCGTGCGAACCAATAGATAGGTATTTCAACCTCTGCACATCTTTGTATGGGTCGATAGATAGGTATTTTAACCTCTGTGCATCTTCGTGCGGACCGATAGATAGGTATTTCAACCTCTGCGCATCTCCATGCGGACGAATAAAGAAGTGTAGTCCATCTGTAGTCTCATTGCAGGACCCGACTAAAATACTCGGACTATAGTCCATCTGTGGTCTCATTGCGGGAGATGACTAACCCCACCCAACCGATCATAATTATAATGTATATAATAATAGTTGTTACTCTTAATGATTGTAACCTATTTAGATACCTCAAATAATGTAATCATGCATACTCAATTCCCGTACGTGTACTCTTTAAACTATGCATGAATATCAGGTCATGTCTTACACAAAAATGCTCACCAAATGAACACACAAGCAAGAGGTTCAATCTCACAAAAGTCGACCTGATCAGTCAACCGACAACCTCATCGGTCGACTGATAGGGTCATTCACAAAACAACAGGGCAAACACAAGCCCGTTAGTTGACTGATTCTTTCCATTAGTCGACTGATGACCTCCCATTAGTCGACTGATGGCCTCCCATCAGTCGACTGATGGTAACTTCAGTCGACTGAACAGGCCAAAAATGCATAATTTATTCTTCTCTTGTGTTTTCTTAAAAAAACTCGGATTTTTATCAGATTATTTGAATAAAACTTGATTCCATTGTCATGTATACTTAACAAGGAGTTTGTTTAAACAAGATGAATCACATGAACACATAAATCTAGAGTTTAACATGCAAAACAGCCTAATTCTTGTTTATTTCGACAATCTAAAGCATATAAATCATATTAAACTATAATTAACTCATTAAAATAAACCCTAATGATCATGATCATGTCAATACCTCAATTTTAGATTCATTCTACTATTCTTGACATAATATTTAATCATAAACATCACATGTAATATGTTTAACATTAGATTTAAACCCTAAACATAAAGTTAAACATATAAATCTCTTAAAAACATGATTTTTATTCATGGAAAAGGTTTGGATAGAGGTGATCTTGCCTTTGCACGTGTACAAGCCTCTAAAAAGAACAGCAAGTAATTTTCCCAGTCGCCAAACACCAAAAATCGTGACTTTTCCTCGACGTTCTCCTCACAAACTCTCCCAAAAACTCACTTTAGGGCTAGGATTTAAGAGAGAGGAAGATGGGCTACTAGGGTTTGAAACTCTGATGTAAAGATGATAATTTTCAGGAAAACACACACACACACACACACACACAGTATATATATATATATATATATACTCTGATGTAAAGATGATAATTTTCAGGAAAACACACACACACACACACACACACAGTATAATATATATATTTATGCAAACCTGAAATAACCCCGTTTGACCCGAACTAGGAAACCTAGTCTGACTGAAAAATTAACCTTCAATATTTTGGCTGTAACTTTCTCATCTGAACTCAAAATAAGGTGATTTAAGGTTTGTTGGAAATATGTTGAAGAGACCCACAACTTTGATCTTTTGAGTTTTTCTAGATTCAAACTGTATCAGTGTGTAAAATATATAAACTCTTAACTAGTTATTTTTCCAGATTTCTCTTCGTGCATGTTTTGTGCATTAGTGTGTAAAATATATAAACTCTTAACTAGTTATTTTTCCAGATTTCTCTTCGTGCATGTTTTGTGCATTTGCACTCATATATTCACAAATATACATTGAATTGATCTCAAATCAATTCTTATCATACTCAAACATCAAAATATATTATTTTTCACTATATAGCATATTTATTTTTATTTTTAGTATAATATTTAAATTTTTGGTGTTTTGCACCGAGTCAACCCGTGGTCAACCCTAACGACACAAGATCTAGTTTATCCTACGAAGCTCAAGTGAATGCAATCCATTCACTGCGGTCGAGAAGACAGGTCGATAATCAAGTTAGAACACTTCTAACTCTTGAACCAAAACAAATTCCTTCCCCTTCTGATGACTCTATTCAAGAATCACCCCTCTCAGATGACCAAGAACCCGAACCCGAACCTGAGCCTATTTTTGACAGGTTTAGACTAGTTGCTCCCTTCTCAGATTGACTCAGGCCTAGGAAACACTCCCCTCAGGAGGAGAAGATCCTGGAAACTTTCAAACTTGTTAAGGTCAATATTCCTCTCTTAGATGTAATTGAACAAATCTCATCTTATGCTAATTTTTTTATAAAAGATGTATGCCTAAGAAGAGAAGAATAAATGTTCCGAAGAAAATCTTTTTGGCTGCCAATATCAGTGATATGCTCTCAAATCCAATACCTTCGAAATATAAAGATCCAGGTTGTCTCATCATTTCATGTGTCATTGGTAATACCTACATTGATAAAGCGCTTTTAGACTTAGGGGCTAGTATTAATTTGCTTCCTTATTCATTCTACCAGCAACTAGGTGTAGGTGAACTAAAACCAACCCGATGTATGTTGCAGTTAGCTAATAGATCTGTCAAAGTCCCCATGGGTGAGATAGAGGATGTTCTGATTAGGGTTGGGGATTTTATTTTTCCAATGGATTTTATAGTCTTGGAAACACAGTCCGTTTTCAGTCCCAAAGGACAAACACATGTCATCTTAGGATGACCGTTCTTAACCATTTGTAATGCCCTCCTCAATTGTAGAACTAGTCAAATGAATTGTCTTTTGTGAATTTGACTACTTATCTCAACATTTTCAATCTAGGAGACCAACCAAATAATCAGCCTCTAGAAATAAATTACATTCAAAAAAGTCCAAAAGAAGAAGAAGATGATAAGTCAGATCCGAGTTTTAAGAAAAAATTTTGTGAGGAGCTGAAAATATTAGAAAAATTAGATCAGGTATTTCAGAACAAAGAAACTATGTTAAATACTTGCTTCTTTAAACCGACGTTTGAAGAACTCTTTCTTGATGTACTTAGATTCTTGGAAAATAAACAACAATCAAATTTTCATACCTTAACCATGAATCTTGGGGTTGAGGAAGTTGTTAAAGAAGAATTGGTTGATAGAGGACAAACTTTCACAAATCGAGAATCTAAGTTTAATAAGAAATTCAAAATGCATGACACCAATAATAACTACCTCACATTGCTGCAGAAATCATTGAATACCTTGGAGTGTTTGAAATGTACGCACATCATTAATTATATCATTTTGAATTTATTTAAAATCCAGGGGAGAATTTTAAGCAATAAGGTAGGATTCGATGTAGAATATGAGCTCTTCATGTTGAACCCTTCATTCTACATTCTTTGTTTTGTTTTATCTCATAATAATAAAAAAAATTTATTCTTCTCTTATTTGAGAGTTTTTTGTTCTTTTCTAGTAAAAAAAGAAGGAAAAAAAGAGAAAAAAATAAGAAGAAAAAAAGAAAAAAAATAATACAAAAAAAGAAATCTTAAAAAAGAATAAATTTTTGATTTCATCCTCCTCACACCAAAGGTAATTGCAGATTCTTTATCATCTAAGTCAGCCTACCAACTATAAGTGTTTTATTTCTTATCTGTTTTACTTTGTGCATCATAGAGTTTGTATTGAGGACAATGCAAAGTTTAGCTGATGGGGTGGGAAGTAGTTATTTCTTCCTCTTTATTTTACCTTTTCGTTACATTTTTGTCATAATTTTTTTATTTAAAGAAAAATAAAAATATTGTCACTTGCCAAATTAATAAGAGTTAATTAATAATTGATCTAATTGATATATTTTAAATTTTCTAATGCCAAGTTAGTTTTATACTCAATTTCACCTTTTATGAAAACTCTAAATAAATATCTTAAGAAATAATTTTTAAAGTAGTATAAATTTTTTGCATATCTTAATAATTGATATAATTTTTAAATAATTTTCTAAATAAATATCTTAATAATTAACTTAGACTTTTAATTAAAATAATAAAATTTTTGCATGCTTAACTTAGAGTTGAAAATAATTTTTTAGGCTGTCTAGATTTACATATTTTTCAAAATATATATACACATATATATATTAAAAAAACTAAATTTGCAAAAGAAGAGTGTGGAAAATAAGCACAAAAAACTCTTGAATTAAAGATGATTCTATCTTATAAAGCCTAAGTTGACCGAGTAATTAAGCCCAATGAGTATTTTCATACTTAATAATGTAAGCCCAATTGGGTTGGGATTCATTGGCCCAAAACTCATTAAATAGTCACATAAAAAACCCAATTAAATAGAAAAAAATCACCAAGAAATAAAGAGTGAAAAAAATGATAACATATATATATATATATAGTTATATTTGTATATATGGTCTTGAAAAATATATTTTTTAAGTGACTTGAAATTTGTTTAAAACAAAGAGTTAGCATGTTCTTTTCAAAACTATTAAATTAAATTTCTAAGTTTGACTTGGTTTTGTATTGATATAATGAATAGATTTTCTAGGAGATTTACTTTGGAGTTATATATAAAATTGTTTTCTTGAGTAATAACTAGTTTTAATTAGAATATCTAAATATATCAAGTAAAATTAGTTATTTACTGCATTTTTTTAAATTGGTAAGTTGAACGAATTTTGTTGGTATATTCACTGTAAACCCTCACGAGACTACAACTCGTCCTCTAGGATAACCTAAGGGTTTAAAGACTTATTGTATGCGCTAAATACAACCCGATTCCTGCGAATGTGAGTTAAGATTTTTAATTTCTTTCTTTGCTAAAGGACTAGCAAAAGTTTAGGTGTGAGGGTATTTGATAATCATATTTTTATTATAATTTAATACTCTCGTTATCTATTTTACATGAATAAATATACCATTAATAATTGTTTTTATCTTTAATTACAGGTTAATGAAGAATAAAGCCTAAGATCTTATCTCTCAACAAAAACCTAAGAAATTAATGAAGAATACAAGAAAAAGCCAAAATCCAAAGCCCAAAGCTCAATAGAAGAGAAGAAAATCGGCCAGCAAATTAAAATATGAAGCTATTGATGCCAGCATCGATGCCATGTTCTTGTAGCAAGATTAAAGGATGGAATTACATGTCTTGGGGCTCAAGCTTAATCCATTGGCTCTCATTCATTACTATAGGCTATAAATAAGGGTAAAGAGTGAGGGGTCGAGGGTGTGAAAAATTTTGTAACTCCATTTGGAGAGGAATGTTACTCTTAATTGAGAAGACATTCCAAATTTGTAACTTTTGTTATAATTAATAAAAGAATTTTTTCACCTCTTCATATTTTTTCTTTTTTTCTCTTTATTTGATGATGAAGATGAAGATAAACATGGAGATGAAGATGAAGATCAAGATGGAGGTTTGCTTCCACCATAAGGCTACAACCCTCTTGGGATGTAAATTTTCTCTTTGTTAATATTTTTTATCTTTTTTTTATTTTCTTGTTAAATAGCCAAGAGGCTAGAACCCTCTTGCCTTAGATTTATTTTCATGCTTATAGAGTAGATTTATTTTTATGTCTTTATTTTCTCGTATTTAATTCTTGCAATTTATTTTATAGTTTAGTTCTTACAATTTATTTTGTAGATTAGATTTTATTTTATTGCACTATTCTCCTTAGATAAGTCTTTAATCTTAATCATAAAACAAACTTCCTCAAACTTAGAAATAAAAATGTAAGCATATTCAGACTCATTTAGTAAAAAATTTAGAAGCATGTTTATGAAGTCATGTCTAAGATCATAATTAGCATCATTAACATCAGGAAGTCTTATGTAAGATATGATTGCATTCCTAGTATGATAACATACATCCTGAAGAATGGATAGATTTAGATCAGCCATTTCTTTTAGTTCAACTCAATACAAACTAAGCGTTTTGCATTATCCCTAATCCAAACTTGTTACACCAAGAAAAAAAATCTAAAAGAAATTTATTTTTTCTTTTCTTTTTTTCGAAAGGAGAAAAACTAAAAGATCTACAAGATTTTTGAAGAAGAAAAATAAGGAGAAAAAAACCTAACTAAACAAATTAAAAGACAAATTACTTGAACAATCATTCCTAATTTCTAGGCTTAAACCTAAACTCCACTAGACCAGCTTCAAATCAAAATTTCTTTAGTGAACAAATCCATGTTTACATGATTAAATTAGTTAGCTAGGTAAGAATAGGACTAGAGGAAGGTCAGAGACCGTTTAGGACTCTCATTTTTTGCAGAGTGCTTTATGTAACTTTAAACCTTACCTTAGGCGCCAATAGAACTAAGTAAACGTACACTGATTTATTTAAGAATTTGTTATTTCCTACTGAGCTTGAATCCTTAGGGCTAAATGTCTAATGAATTTTAAGTTTTAAGTTTGTGTAGTGAGAAATTAAATGATTTTTGGGTTAAGGAGAGAGTGATGAAATCACTCACCTTATTTTGATTTAGGTTTTTGCACTTAAAGATATTTTTAAAGTGTGAGCACAAATCAAAGTGCTCAATATTACTTTGGTGATTCCTATGAACTATATGCAAATGAAATCCTAAGAAATGAAAGTAACTACAAGTAGATGCCAAAAATTTTAATTAGGTTCAACAATCAAATAAATGTGAGAAAGAGAGTTATTGTTTGAATTAATATCTTATTTAATAGTTGCTCAAGGTATTGGTAGATTTTACAATGGTCAATAAGAGAATTTTTTTAATTACCTAATTATCATTAATTGTGAGAATCCTACTTAGAGGGCAAATTTAATAATCAAAAGAAAGAGAACTCACCTGCATAAGAGTTGTCCCCTCCTAAAGCAAATATTTTTCTTTAATATTCAATCTTCTTCTAGCTTAATCCTTCATAATGAAACATAAAATGAAGTTTTTTTAAATACAAGCACTTTCCCTAGTAATGGCACTAAAAACTTTATCTGTTCTAAATAAAAATATTGCAATTACACAACTTGTGTGTATAGCATGCAAGTGTCGATCCCACAAGGAAAGTATGTTCTAATAAGATCCTAAAGTGGTTCTTGAAATGTGAAAGAAGAGAGAGAGAGAGAGAGAGAGAGAGAGAGAGAGAGAGAGGAGGTTGGTTTGGGTGTGATTTGTAGCAATTAAAAAAGGCTAAAAATAAGAAAGGGAATAAAACCAAGAGAAGAAACAAATTAAAGAGATTTAAAAAATCAATAAAGAGAATAAAACTAATATAAGAAGCATAAAAGAGATGAAGAAAATTATATGATAAAACTAGGAATCTAGGATTGAATCCACTAGTAATTCCTATTTGAATTTAAAAACTATTCTCTTTTAGTTCTCATATTACTAGATTTCTTAAGCATAGATTATCTAGTTATTTAAAACAAACATCAACTATTAAATTCATACCTAAGAAATATCACTATTCATGAATAGAAATAAATAACTAGATAGTAATTCTAGAATTAAAAAAGTGTAAACTATCAAATCATTTAAGTATGACCTATCAAATTCTGTTTCTACCGATTATTATTCTAATTGATTATCTTAAGCATGATTATTTAAGCACAAAAATAGAGCAATTCAAAAATCAAAAAGAAATTAAACTAGGTTCATAAAATCTAAGATATCTTAAGGAAATTAACTACTCATACTACTCCCAGAAGCAAGATTAAAAAGCAAGAAAATCCTAAATTACAATGCATAAAACAAAGTATAAATTAAATGTAAAAAATTAAACCCTAAACATTCAATTCTAAACAAGAAATAAAAGAGGGAAAATAAAAATTACATTATAATATGTTAGCCCATGTGAAGCAAATATTCATCAACAAAAGAGAAGAAGAAGAAATTTGAAAGAGAAATTTATTTTTATTTATTGCTAACTAAAATTTATAATTTTAGAAAGCCTTCTCAAAAATAGTATCCCTCATTTCCAAAAAGAAGTTTATAAATTTTTACATATCCATCACTCTTACTCTTTATCCCTATTTATAGTCTACAATAATCAACATCTGCCATTAGATTAAACTTAGACTCTAAGAAATGAAAGTCAACCATTAATTAGTTTCTATTATAAACTAATCGATTAGCTAATCAATTAGTGTTTCAATTAGTTTGTAATATTTTTTTCTTCTCTGTTGACTTATTGATTAAACTCCTCTTGGGTTTTTGGGCTTTGTGCACTTTCTCTATGAAAGTACCCTAGAGGTGGGTGAGTAGGGTTATTTCTAATCTTATTAGATATTAATGCCGATTA
This sequence comes from Asparagus officinalis, assembly GCF_001876935.1. Lineage (NCBI taxonomy): Eukaryota > Viridiplantae > Streptophyta > Magnoliopsida > Asparagales > Asparagaceae > Asparagus > Asparagus officinalis. Next base: position 32,286,482 of record NC_033795.1, read on the forward strand.
AAATTAATTAACAAATATGTCCTAACAATATTGATAGTCAATTTGATATATGCAAGGATATATGAACAAGAGTAAATAAACAAGTGATAGTGTGCAAATGACAAACACAAACACAAGATATGATCACGGAGTTTGGTCCCCACGACCTACGTCTCCGCTCCTCACCTCGAGGAGATCTCCACTATCACAACCGGGTTTTCTAAGCTCACCCGAACAACGTATACACCTCACAATTTAGTTTTCTAGTTCACCGAAAACTTTACAACACACACAATTGCAATCACACTCTACACCTTCTAAGTGTTGGTCTCTAGCCCGTGTTTCCCTTAAGTGCTCGGAATTACGACCTACCTCTAGGCATTACTATCAACGCCACTCCTCTTGGGACAACCCCGTCTCTCACCACACACTCCTTTCGGTGTACAAGTGTAAAACAATGTGCTGTTAGCCCTTATGTTTTGATGATGTTCTTACAACCACCATTATCGGTACTAATGGCTTATTGAGTGTAAATGTAGTAAGTTCATTTATCAAGCTCGTTAGTACCATAAATGGAGGATGGATGGAATATACGCTACAACGAAGATATCCAAAGGAGGAGGAGGCCAAGAGATGAAGCAACGTTATTTCAAGAACGACAAATTCGACTAAAAGCTTCATCCAATTCAAGCTATATCAAAGCTCAAGTATTGCTCTCTATATAAGGATATTAGCTTTTTTTTGTTTCCCTCTCTAGTGCTAGAATGTAGGCAAAGAGTTACTGATTTTACTTGAAGCTATTGGGAATCACACACACGATTTCATACTTAGGTTTTTTAAGCGTGTTTCACAAAATACTATTTTTCATAAGTATGAGGACCTATCTACAAAATTCATTTTCTAAACAGTTTGTTTTTAGTATTAAAAACATTTTACAAAGTTTCAAATTTTTCAGAGGTCAAATAAATATTTTGCAAATATTTAAAGTTGGTCAAAAACTGTTTTTCTGCAAAATGTCAGAAAGCGGTCGACCGGTCCGGTCGACCGGTCCGGTCGACCGCTCCCATCGCCTTTCGTTACTATCTTCCAGAGAGGTCGTCGGTCGATCGGTACGGTCGACCGAAATCTCGTCTTTCAAATCGGTCGACCGCGCCGGTCGACCGATGGTGGCTCTGCTCGTTTTCCAAGTTTTCTTAAGTGTTTGCGGTCGACCGAATTTTCGGTCGGTCGACCGAAGAATTTTTTCGGTCGATCGAAATTTCCTTCGGTCAACCGAAATTCTTCTTCGTTTCAGCCGCGACTTTTTTCAAACGGTCATTTGCCTCGAAAAACCAGAGAGCTTTTTCTGTTTCCTGAGTAAATTTTCAAAACTCTGTTTTTCTCTCTGTTTCAAGTGTGATTCACCTCCCAGCTTCAGTATACCTTCTCTTTGCTATAGGGGCTGTGTAAAGAGAGGTTCTTGCATCTTTTCTTCTGCTGTGTGAGTGAGATCTTGTGTAAGATCTACTGTGAGGGTGTGATCTGTTGAGATCAAACTGTGTAGTGAGAGAGATCTGTGGAGATCGCTGTGTAGACGAAGTTCCGGCTTCCAAACCAGGTGTGTAGTGGATTTCTCCTCGAGAGTGGGGAGCGGGGACGTAGGCCAGAGGGCCGAACCTCGTTAACACATCGCGCGTCAAGGATAACGAACTCCTAACCCTATCTCTCTCACTTTTATCGCATTTTTGTTTTGTGGTTTGCTTGTGCTGAATTTTATATTGCATATTAGAGCCTCTTAACCCTAATCACCCCCCTCTAGGGTCCAACAATTGGTATCAGAGCTTGGTCTCTATATCAGTTTTTGGTTTAACAACCTTAGAGAAAAGATCTAATGGAGGCCTCTTTGAATATGCATATGTTAGAAGGACAATCCACCACTAGACCACCTCTCTTCACAGGGACCAATTTTGCTTATTGGAAGGCTAGGATGAGAATTTACCTTCGTTGCATAGACCTTGACATTCTAGAGCTCATAGAAGAGAAATATGAAGAAAAGTCCAAAGTCGGGAACATGACCGATGGAGAAAGGCACCTAGCTCCTTAATCTGTGGTCTTTCCCCCAATGAATACAATAGGGTTTCCACGTGTGCAACCGCATACGAAATTTGGCAAAAATTATGTGTCACACATGAAGGAACACCTCAAGTTAAGGAATCTAAGATTAGTGGACTCATGCATGATTATGAGCTATTTAAAATGCTTCCTAATGAATCCATTGATGCTATGTTTTCCCGTTTTACTAATATCATCAATGAATTACATGGTCTAGATAAGCAATTATCCATTCAAGAGATGAACTACAAGATACTTCGCTCATTGACTCCGGCATGGGAGCCCAAGGCTACGGCCATTGAGGAAGCTCATGACCTCACTACCTTAGCTCTTGATAGCCTTATCGGAAAGCTCAAAGTGCATGAGAAGAAGCTCAAGGGGAAGGAGAAGGAGGAAGTGCCATCACGAGAAGTTGAGGAGCCGTCACCAAAGTTGAAGACCATAGCTCTCAAAGGAGCTAGTGACAACTCATCTTCATCGTCGGAGAGTGAAGTCGATTTTTCTAGAGAAGTGGCTCATCTCTCTAGAAGAATCTCTAGACTTATAAAAATGAACAAAAAATTTAACCCTCGATCTAACAACAAGTTTTCCTCTCGTGTAGGTAAATGTTTTGAGTGCAATGAACCGGGTCACATCGCTAAGGATTGCCCCAAGCTCAAAGAAAAGTACATGAAGTACAAGAAGAAGAAGGCTATGTATGCCGGATGGGAAGAATCCGAACCAAGTGACTCGGATAGTGATGAAGAAGGAGCCAAACTTGCTCTTCATGACCCAAATGTTTGTTTCATGGCAAATGAACATGAGGTAATATCCGAGGCCGAAAGTGAATCTTTCTATATGCAATGTGACATAGCTATGGCTTTAGAAGAGTTGAACTTTGAATTTAAAAGAATGTCTAAAGAATACTCTTCTTTCAAAAAATTGCATGCCTCTTGTGATATTAAGCTAGAACAACTAACAACCTCTCTTGCTCTAAAAGATGAATTGCTAGGAGATCTCGATTTCGAGAACAAGCAATTAAGATCAAAGATTGAAAGACTAGAAATTGAGGGTTGTAGGACTAGACCCACTCATGTTTTTGCTAATTATCATCATGGTAGAAATAAGTTTTATGGCTCTCACTCTCATGCATACAAAAGAAATTTTGTGTGCACATATTGTATGAGACATGGACATATTTCTACTCATTGTAGAATCAAAGACAATGAAGATTTTTATGGTTTGATATGGGTACCCAAAGGTACCAAGACTACTAACCACCAAGGACCCAAGACATGGGTACCTAAAGCTACTACACCTTCATCTTCTTCTTTTGTAGGGAACGTCACGGCAACGACGTAAGGAGATGTGGTACCTTGATAGTGGTTGCTCACATCATATGACGGGCAACAAAGAGTTATTTGCAACCCTATCAAGGATTGAAGGAGGCAATGTCTCCTTCGGTGGTGGTGAGAAAGGTAAAATCATTGGTATCGGTTCTATTGGTAAGAAACCCTCACCCATTATTGAAGATGTCTATTTAGTAAGTGGTTTGAATCATAATCTTCTTAGCATTAGCCAATTAAGTGATAAAGGTTTTGATATTTCTTTTAAACCGGATAAATGCATCATTAGTATGGATGGAAAAATTGTTTTTATTGCAAATCGCAAGTCTAATGTTTACATTTTTGAGATGAATGAGTTAGTGAATCAAGATGTAAAGTGTCTTGCGGCAATTGATGAAAATCCTTGGATTTGGCACAAGAGACTTGGACATGCAAATATGGAGTTAATATCAAAATTGTCTAAGAAGAATCTTGTGAAAGGGCTACCTAGCTTGCACTTCATAAAAGATACAATTTGTGAGGATTGTGCCAAAGGTAAACAAACAAAATCTTCTTTCAAATCCATCCATGAGGTATCGACTTCTAAACCCTTGCAATTACTTCATCTTGATTTATTTGGTCCTATGCGTGTTACCTCTCTTGGAGGCAAACACTATGTTTTTGTGATTATTGATGATTTTTCTCGTTTTACATGGACAATATTTCTTGCTAAGAAAAATGATTGTTTTGAAGAATTTGCTAATCATGTTAAAAGGATTGAAAATGAAAAAGATTTGAAAGTTGTTAAAATAAGAAGTGATCATGGTGGTGAATTTCAAAATGAATTTTTCTATGATTTTTGTGCTCATCATGGTATAACTCATATGTTTTCCGCTCCTAGAACACCACAACAAAATGGTGTTGTTGAACGGAAAAATCGCACCATACAAGAGATGGCACGCACTATGCTTAATTCTTTTGATTTGCCAAAATATTTTTGGGCGGAAGCCGTCAACACGGCTTGCCATGTTTTAAATCGTGTTTTGATTAGACCAAAGCTTAAGAAAACCCCTTATGAACTTTATTTTGGAAAAACTCCTTTCATTGGCTATTTTCGTGTCTTTGGTTGCAAATGTTTTATTTTAAATACAAAAGATCACCATGATAAATTTGATTCCAAAATTGATGTTGGTATTTTCTTGGGTTATGCACCTCGAAGTAAGGCTTATAGGGTCTTCAATAAACGAAGCCTCGTTGTTGAAGAGTCTATAAACGTTACTTTTGATGAGACTAATGTTGGCTCTCAAGTTGTTTTGCCTAGGAAGGATGATGATGATGATATTGAGGGAGGATTGGACTTGTTGCAAATCAATGACACTCCCTCTATAGAAGTTCAAAAGGATGTGGGTCAATACGGCTTGCCATGTTTTAAATCGTGTTTTGATTAGACCAAAGCTTAAGAAAACTCCTTATGAACTTTATTATGGAAAAACTCCTTTCATTGGTTATTTTCGTGTCTTTGGTTGCAAATGCTTTATTTTAAATACAAAAGATCACCATGATAAATTTGATTCCAAAATTGATGTTGGTATTTTCTTGGGTTATGCACCTCGAAGTAAGGCTTATAGGGTCTTCAATAAACGAAGCCTCGTTGTTGAAGAGTCTATAAACGTTACTTTTGATGAGACTAATGTTGGCTCTCAAGTTGTGTTGCCTAGGAAAGATGATGATGATGATATTGAGGGAGGATTGGACTTGCTGCAAATCAATGACACTTCCTCTATAGAAGTTCAAAAGGATGTAGATAGCACCAATGCTCAAGAACAAGTTGAACCACCTAAAGCTTGGAAATTCACATCAAACCATCCAAAGGAACAAATCATTGGGAGCCCTTCAAAAGGAGTTATAACTCGCTCAAAAGCCTTGAGTGAATGTGGTAATGTTGCATTTCTATCTCAACTAGAACCTAAAAAGGTTAATGATGCTTTAAATGATGAATTTTGGGTTTTGGCTATGCATGAAGAATTAAACAATTTTCAAAGAAATGAAGTTTGGAAGTTAGTTCCTAGACCTAACAATGCTAGTGTTATTGGTACAAAATGGGTTTTTAGAAACAAACTTGATGAACATGGCATTGTAACTAGAAATAAAGCTCGTTTGGTTGCCCAAGGATACAATCAAGAGGAGGGCATAGACTATGATGAAACCTTTGCACCGGTTGCAAGGTTGGAATCTATTAGGATGTTTTTGGCATTTGCTAGTTTTAAAAATTTCAAACTATTTCAAATGGATGTCAAAAGTGCTTTCTTAAATGGTTTTATAGAAGAGGAAGTGTATGTTGAGCAACCCCCCGGTTTTATAGATCATGCTTTTCCTAATCATGTTTACCGGGTACAAAAAGCTTTATATGGGTTGAAACAAGCTCCTAGGGCTTGGTATGCTCGCCTCTCTAGTTTTCTTATTGAAAATGGTTTTTCAAAAGGAATAATTGATAACACACTTTTTATGAGAAAAAAGGAAAAATGATTTCATTTTAGTTCAAATATATGTGGATGACATCATTTTCGGTGCTACTAATGAATCCTTGTGCAAGGAATTTTCTAAAGTAATGCAGGATCACTTTGAGATGAGTATGATGGGAGAGCTTACATTCTTTCTCGGGCTCCAAGTCAAGCAAACTAAGGATGGGATCTTCATTTCACAAAGCAAGTATGCGAAGGAATTGGTGAAGAAATTCAAGTTGGAGAATTCTAAGCATGCGCCTACTCCCATGAGTACTAGTGTTAAGCTTGACGCGGATGAAAGTGGTGAAGACGTGGACCAAAAATTATACCGAGGTATGATAGGTAGTCTTCTTTATCTCACCGCTAGTAGACCCGACATCATGTTTAGTGTGTGTGCATGTGCACGTTTTCAAGCATCTCCAAAAGCATCTCATTTAATTGCGGTTAAAAGGATCATTAAGTATGTTAATGGAACTTTTAACCTTGGTTTGTTTTATCCAAAAAGCACCACTTTTGATTTATATGGTTTTTGTGATGCCGACTTTGCCGGATGTAAGGTAGATCGCAAGAGTACTAGTGGAACATGCCAATTCTTAGGAAATTCCCTTGTTTCTTGGGCAAAATTGTGTTGCATTATCCACTACGGAAGCGGAATACATTGCCGCCGGCTTATGTTGTGCTCAAGTTTTATGGATGAAACAAAGTTTAGTTGACTATGATTTGAATTTTCAAAATATTAAAATCTTTTGTGATAACACAAGTGCTATAAATATTTCCAAAAATTCGGTTTTGCATTCTAGAACTAAACATATTGATGTACGCCATCATTTCTTACGCGATCATGTAGAGCGACAAGATGTATCCCTAGTGTTTGTTGACACAAAATCTCAACTAGCGGATATATTTACTAAGCCTCTTGGAGAGGATGATTTTTGTCGCATAAGAAATGGTTTGGGCTTATGCACTATGTGAAAGTTCTACATTGCTTGCTTGTTTAGTTGCATCTTGCATTTTGCATTTCTTTCCCCATTTTTGATGGTGACAAAGGGGGAGAGAAATCTCCTCATTTGTTGCATATATTTAGGGGGAGCTCATAGATAGGGGGAGCACCTATCTATAAGCTATTTTATTTTTGCTCTTATATAATGGTTGGTTGTCATCATCAAAAAGGGGGAGATTGTTAGCCCTTATGTTTTGATGATGTTCTTACAACCACCATTATCGGTACTAATGGCTTATTGAGTATAAATGTAGTAAATTCATTTATCAAGCTCGTTAGTGCCATTAATGGAGGATGGATGGAATATATGCTACAACGATGATATCCAAAGGAGGAGGAGGCCAAGAGATGAAGCAACGTTATTTCAAGAACGACAAATTCAACTAAAAGCTTCATCCGATTCAAGCTATATCAAAGCTCAAGTATTGCTCTCTATATGAGGATATTAGCTTTCTTTTGTTTCTCTCTCTAGTGCTAGAATGTAGGCAAAGAGTTACTGATTTTACTTGAAGCTATTGGGAATCACACACACGATTTCATACTTAGGTTTTTAAGCGTTTTTCACAAAATACTATTTTTCATAAGTATGAGGACCTATCTGCAAAATTCCTTTTCTAAACAGTTTGTTTTTAGTATTAAAAACATTTTACAAAGTTTCAGATTTTTCAGAGGTCAAATAAATATTTTGCAAATATTTCAAGTTAGTCAAAAACCTGTTTTCTGCAAAATGTCAGAAAGCGGTCGACCGGTCCGGTCGACCGCTCCCATCGCCTTTCGTTACTATCTTCCAGAGAGGTCGTCGGTCGATCGGTACGGTCGACCGAAATCTCGTCTTTCAAATCGGTCGACCGCGCCGGTCGACCGATGGTGGCTCTGCTCGTTTTCTAAGTTTTCTTAAGTGTTTGCGGTCGACCGAATTTTCGGTCGGTCGACCGAAGTGTTTTTTGGTCGACCGAAAATTCCTTTCGGTCAACCGATTTCCTCTTTTGTCAGCTGCGACTTTTTTAAACGGTTGTTTGCCTGTAACCTGGATTACTGTGCTTACACTTAATAGTGTTTGGCACAGTCTGAGGTCAGGTGCTGATAAAGGAGATTACTTACTAATTTGAGAAGATTGTTTCTTTGTTTTTTATTGATAAATCTCTTCTATAAAAACCCCAGTCTTCTTCTTCTCAAAGTGCCCTAACGTTTGAAAACCAGAGAGAGCTTTCTGTTTCCTGAGAAAAATTTTCAAATCCTGTTTTCTCTCTGTTTTAAGTGTGATTCACTTCCCAGCTTCAGTAAACCTACTCTTTGCTATAGGAGCTGTGTAAAGAGAGGTTCTTGCATCTTTTCTTCTGCTGTGTGAGTGAGATCTTGTGTAAGATCTACTGTGAGGGTGTGATCTGTTGAGATCAAACTGTGTAGTGAGAGAGATCTGTGGAGATCGCTGTGTAGACGAAGTTCCAGCTTCCAAACCGGGTGTGTAGTGGATTTTTCCTTGAGAGTGGGGAGCGGGGATGTAGGCCAGAGGGCCGAACCTCGTTAACACATCACGCGTCAAGGATAACGAACTCCTAACCTCATCTCTCTCACTTTTATCGCATTTTTGTTTTGTGGTTTGCTTGTGCTGAATTTTATATTGCATATTAGAGCCTCTTGACCCTAATCACCCCCCCCTCTAGGGTCCAACATGTGCAACTCTCATAATAAGGCTCAAATACAAGATTTTATTCTTTACAATACGTGAGAACATAATTTAAGCTCACTCTCAGGTTTACACTCACCACAACCCCAAATTATACAATATGTGAAAATACTTAAGCTCAATGGTTGTGTGTGCAACCAATGAGAAAATAAAATCAACTCAATTAAAGTCTAGCAAATATAAATATAACAATCTAGGAAACATAAATATAACAATGTAAATGTAAACAAGCTAGATAAAAAAGTTGAGAAAACTTCTCTAGAACAAGAGAGATGGAGATGTGAAATGGAAAGCTCAAACCAAAGATAATCTCCTCTTCTTGTGAAACAAACTTCACAACACCAATTTTGTAAACACTTAAACAAACTTAAACCACCCTTAAAACTTGTTTTAAAAATCTCTTTTTCTTAGTTCAGATTGAAATAGAATAGGGTATATATAGGTTGAAGAAACAAAGCTCAAAACCCAAGTGAAACCCAGCAAAAAGACAAAAAAATATAAACTAGAAATATAGTCGTTACAAGCCATCTGTCGACTGGCGGGTTTCATCAGTCGACTGATGAGCTAATCATTGCAGGCAATCGGCAGCTTATCAATCGACTGATGACCTTTATCAGTCGACTGATGGATTATCAATCGACTGATCAGTCGACCAAAACAAAACAGAAATATTTGGCAACTACATGCACTTTCATCAGTCGACTTATCTGTCGACTGACCAGTCGACTTATTGTTGGTCTTCTTGTTTTGATGATGTTTAACAAACAATTTACCACTAATGTTGTTTGTCTAGTATTTGTGTTTTCCTATGTATTATAGACAAACAACGTAGTTGGAGGATGGATGGAATAGAGCTTCAACGTTCATATCAAGAGGAGGTTGGCGGAATTGTGGAGTGAAGCATCGTACAATTCAAGTTCAAGATCCAGAATTGTGGAGTGAAGCATCGTACAATTCAAGTTCAAGATCCAAGTTTAGTTTCATCCGCAACGTGTACTAATTTGAGCTCAATGAAGATCAAGATCAAGCTTGGGTAATGTAGTTTTAGATTTTATATTATGTGTGTTATATACTCTAAGCTCAATATTTATACACACACATTTATTGGTTTCTTCGTATATATATATATATATATATATATATATAGTCATATATATATGTATAAGTTTTGGTTTCTATGCATATATATAGTTATATATATACATACATGTGTTTTGAGTTTTTATGATTATATATATGAAATTGTATATTTCATATTTTCTATTGTGTTTTTGAAAACATTGCATAGAATATGCAATTTTGTGAAAATATTATTTTATTAGTTTATAGACTTCAATATCAGTTTATACATGTTTTACTAAGTCTATAGAAACATTTCACAAATTTTCAAAGGTTGGTTTATGTCAAAACATCAAAATTCAAGTATCTCATATTTTCATGTTTTGAACTATTTTGTAAAATGATGATTTTTCATAAATGGGAAATGCAATTTGGAAAATTCTTTTTGTAACATATTCACTTACATGTTTATATACTTTTCCCAACGTTTCATAATTTTTGGACTTCATTTGTTATTTTTAACACATCTTCAAAAGTCTCAAAAATAGCTTTAAAAACCTGTTTTAAGTGTATCAGATTTCGGTCGACCGCACCGGTCGACCGATCCTGAATTCATGTGTTCACTGGGCGTCGGTCGACCGGTCCGGTCGACCGAGAGCTCCATCGGTCGACCGATGAAATTTCCGGTCGACCGACGATAGCTTTTCAGCTTCCAACAGCTAGTTTTATTACCGTTGCTGGGGCTGTTTCTGTGACGCCCCAGGGTTCACATAGGGCTGCAGTCCCAGGTAAAACCCGGATTATCAAACCTGCCAAGCACCAACCACCATGCTATGATAAGTTTCACCATCACAATCACTATCTCTCTAGTGGAACAATAAATAGGTGAAGGTACAGACAGGTAAAAATATAAATAGGACAACATTGAATATACACAGAAGAAGCATAAGAAAAATCAATAATGAGCCCAACTGGAATAAAATAGACATATCTCTAAGTTTGAACTGAATCTCAAATACAATGAGTCACATAAACAAAGTCTCATAATAGCTCTCAACTCTATGAAACAAAATACAAATCTAGATTCTAAAATTTATCAACTACATGTGGAGTTCTGCAATAACTACAAAATATGATACGTAACTAAATGGACAACTAAGAAGTCCCATCAACCTGTGACTCTCCGTGCGCCAGACTCGCTGCTTGAAAGGGGGGAAAACAACGAGCGTCAAAGCGCTAGCGAGATCATCACTACCTCTCCCCAGGGGAAGGGGTAGGAGTATATAAGAAAATAGAGTCAGTACATACATATATTAAATTATTCATATAACTCTCTATGAATGAAAAATAAATAATCAATGATAAATACTCTAATCTCCAACATAAAGAATAATCATCTCATCTCGAATTACTTCTGAGTGACCTGCTCTAATATAAGAGGATACCAACTAAGCTAAAACAAATATATCTGCCGTTCATAACGGGTGCAACAAATTCTCAAAGGAAAATACCCTACTCGCGGGCAAACTATCTGGGAAGTAAAACTTACAACTGATCAAATATCTATGTGTGCATCATATTGTACTATAGCGATACTTTTGTAATGCTCGTTACTCAATCGCTCTGCGGCAATAGGATTTATTATTTTCCTATTCCGGATACATATAATAACGATACTATTGTAATACTCTTACTCAATCATTCTGCGGCAAATAGGTTTCATCTCCATATTTCCGGATACATGAAATAACGATACTTTTGTAATACTATTACTCAATCGTTCTGCGGCAAATAGGTTTTATCTTCCTATTTCCGGATACATGAAATAACGATACTTTTTTACTCAATCGTTCTGCGGCAAATAGGTTTTATCTTCCTATTTCCGGATACATGAAATAACGATACTTTTATAATACTATTACTCAATCGTTTTTATCTCCCTATTTCCGGATACATGAATTAACGATACTTTTGTAATATTCTTACTCAATCGTTCTGCGGCAAATAGGTTTTATCTTCCTATTTCCGGATACATGAAATAACTATACTCTTTCATATGTATTCATCAGCTTAACATGCGACAAAAAGTATGTTAACACAACATAATCTAAGTGTACGTGCACATATCTCGGTGTGCGTGTCCATATCTGGTGTTCATCATCATCCCAGATGTTAAACAACTCTTAAGCATTGTATATAACAGTACAAGATCAAGAAACTCTCTCAAAAAAATAAACAAGAGCGAAACTCAAGAAACCTTTACGTAATATATCAATTTATTTCAAATCAGCACATCTGCAGTTTTCTGCAGGACATATCATTAGTAAATTGAGAATATCTTTCTCTGGACAAACTCTTTTTAAGAATAGTTTTTCGTTTTGAAAACTAGATTCACATATCTATCATTTGACACTGATTTGGTTCAGTTTGGAGTTCATATGATATTTCAAATTTCCAGTCAAACATTTTATTTGTGCAGCAGATTTTCTGCAGAACATATCATCAGTAAAATGAGCATATCTTTCTCTAAGAAAACTATCTTTTGGTATGGTTTTCTGTTTTAAAAACTAGATTCACATATCTTTCAATTGGCATTAGTTTGGTTCAAATTGGATTTCATTTGTTATTTCAAATTTCTAGCTCAATAGTATATGTGCAGCAGATTTTTAGCAGAACATAACAAGCATGATTATTTGCACAAGAAATCATATGTAAACCTTCAATCATGCACGAAACTTTAAAACGAAGAATAAGACATCTAAATTCAGATAAACAATATTTTAAATTATTTTCAGATCTTAAAACACTTCTATAAATTCGTGCTTAATCTCTTTAACATGAAAAGACCTAGTCTTTATACATATATACAAAAGATCCAATTTTTATACACAAATTAATTGATTAGGCTCTATAAAACTCATTAAAAACTCTTCAAAAAATATTTTAAAAACTAGGAGGGGGATTAGTAGAGATGTTTTCATCCGACCTCAGAATGAGGTGATCTAAGACTTGTTGGAAAGCTGCTGAAGAGACCTACAACTTTGGTCTTTTACACTTTTCCAAATTCTAACTGCATCGGTGTGTAAAATATAAAAACTCATAACTGGTCATTATTCCCAGATTTTCACTCTTTTGGCCTTTGTGCATGTTTTGTGCATTTGCACTCATATTTTCACAAATATACATTGAATTGATCTCAAATCAATTCTTATCATATCCAAACATCAAAATATATTATTTTTCACCATATAACATATTTATCATAAAATATTCAAATTTACGGGGTTTTACATTCTTCCCCCCTTAAAAGAATTTCGTCCCCGAAATTCCACAATCGCATCTCAAAGCTCAAAAATAAAACACATTAAGAAGGTGTAATTCATATTAAGAATTCCTTCTGCACCCATCTCATAGTATTAGCACAATGATATTTAAAGTTAACAACCTAGAATGCAAACATTCTCCCCTAAATCCCTAATTAAACGAAATTGGTACGTCGAGCGAAATAATCCAAACAAGGAAACCCTCATGTATATACCATATGTTTCAAATGATGAGCGAAATAATCCAAACAAGGAAACCCTCATGTATATACAACATAGATAAAGACTACTATCAAAGCATATAAGCATAAGAATTTATCAACATCATACATGTCCAAACAGGTGTGGGTAGTCGCGACGAACATCCTCCTCACGCTCCCAAGAAATCTCTTCGGCTCCTTGCCAGTTCCACTGGACTTTCACTAATGGAATGACTTTATTCCTAAGCTTTTTATTCTCTCTAGCAAGTATGCATACCGAAATCTCTACGATAGTCAAGTCATCCTGAATCTCAATCTCTGGTGAATCAATCACTCTCAGTTGCTCATCATCCCACAGATGCTTCTTAAGAATCAAAACATGAAAGACATCGTGTATACTCGACATCAATGCTGGAAGATCTAACCTGTAAGAAACAGCTCTAATGCGCTCGATGATCTTGAAAGGACTAACATATCTCAGGGCAAGCTTCCCCTGTCTACCGGATCACTGAACGCCCTTTATCGGTGATACTTTCAACATAACTGAGTCTCCGACCTGGAACTCTAAAGGTCGTCTCCTCTGATTTGCATAGCTCTTTTGCCGACTCTGCTCTGTAAGAATGCGCTCTCGAATCAATGCCACCTTCTCTGTGGTCTGTCTAACCAACTCTGGACAAATCAATAAACTATCATCTGGCTCTGCCCAACATATAGGCGATCTGCAAGGTCTCCCGTACAAAGCTTCATACGATGCCATCCTGATGATAGCTTGATAACTATTATTATATGCAAATTCAATCTGTGGGATGTGATCCTCCCAGCTACCCTAAAAATCCATAATGCATGCTCTCAGCATGTCCTGTACGATCTGATTCACCCTCTCGGTCTGACCATCTGTCTAGGGGTAAAAAACGCTGCTAAATGACAACTGACTACCAAAAGCATCCTGGAAACTCCTCAAAAAATGAGATGTGAAGCCTGAGCCCCGATCTGATACAATCGTCTCCGAAACTCCATGCAATCTAACAATCTCCCAAACGAAGATCCTTGCATACATATCTGCCGTATAAGTCGTCCTTACTGGTAAGAAATATGTAGGCTTAGTCAATCTGTCCACTATAACCCAAATAGAATCATTTCCTTCCTTTGATTTAGGCAACCCCATTATGAAATCCATGGAAATATCTGCCCACTTTCACTCAGGAATGGGTAAAAGCTGTAGGGTTCTTGCATGTCTCTGATGTTCTGCCTTAATTTGTTGGCAGGTATAACACTTAGCCACATAATCTGAAATCCCTCTGCGCATACCACTCCACCAAAAAATACCTCTTCAGATCCTTGTACATTTTCCTTGTGCATGGATGTATTGTATATCTATTACGATACGCCTAAACTGTCGCAAAAAAAGCCATACCCTCCTGGTCTGCATCAAAACACCTTGTAGTCCTGCTAATGGTGTGTCCACGTAAATGACAAATGTCGTATCACTGTTTAGAACAATTAAAATTGTCATTGTAGTCTATCTAGCCTTAATAGTCTTAAAGGCTTCCTGGCACCCCGTGCCCAAAGCAAACTATACACCCTTCTTTGTAATGTGTGTAAGTAGTATCACAATCTTCAAAAAGTCCTGAATGAACTTTCTCTCATACCATTCTAAAACTACGAACCCCTGTAATAGTTCTTAGTAGCTCTCAATCAAGTACAGCCTCAACAATGGCTGGATCCACTGTTATGCCCCACCTGCTAATGACGTGGCCTAAAAATCTAATCTCTTATAGCCAAAACTCGTATTTGCGGAACTCAGCGTATCACTGATGCCTCTAATCTCAATTGTTCGCTATCCCCGCAATGCCAAAAGAGGATGTTGCTCGCGCTCTGTCTCTGATCTCGAAAAGGTAATGATGTCGTTAATAAAATGGCTACGAACTGGTCCTAACATGGACGAAAAACCCGGTTCATCAAATCCATGAATACCGCGGGTGCATTGGTCAGCCCAAATGACATGATAAGAACTCAAAAGACCCATATCGAGTCAGAAAATACGGTTTTAGAAATATTCATTTACCTCAATCGCAACTGAAAATAACTAGAATGAAGATTAATCTTCGAGAAATGCTGTGCTCCTCGCAGCTAGTCAAACAAGTCATAAATCCTCGATAGTGGATCCGTGATACGGAAAATGACCTTGTTCAACTCACGATAATCGATACACAATCGCATGCTATAGTCCTTCTTCCCCACGAAGAAGACCTGTACTCCAAAAAAAAAAAGGACTCCAGAAAAAAAAACTCTGTGATAACAACTCATCTAGCTGAGTATGTAGCTCCCTCATCTCAACGGGTGCTATATGATATGGTAAGGTGCTCGGAATATCGGTACGGTGCCTGCTGCAACTCGATGCAGGAAAACAACCTCTCTCACTGGAGAAAACATAGGTATGTCCTGAAAGACATCCTGATATACTGAGACAACTCCGGTCTCGCTCAAAACTACACCCCGATTCCGTATCATCACCTCTTCGACGTATGCCAGAAATGACTCCGTATTCTGGTTACCCCATGAGGTTGCTACTATCTATACAATCCCAACGAATGCTCACAAGCGTACTGTTTTAACAAAACAGTCGATATTGATATTATAGGATGATAACCATTCCATACCAAGAATGACGTCAAAATTCGACATCCACAACACGACCATGACAAAGATGAACTCAAACTCATCTATACTGATGACACATCTCCTACATATACTCTCTAATTGGGACACCTCCCCTAAAGGAGTACAAACTGATAATGGAATGCCTAAACGCTGCGCTACAAGCTGATGTCTAATCATGACATCATGATAGATAAAAAAAATGCGAAGCTTCTGAATCAAAAAGATTCGAGCTGGATAAGAATTTACTACGAAAACTCTGCTCGCACTATGATCACGTGGTGCGACTACATAAACTCTGCTAGTGGCCGACGCCTGCTACACTGCTAGCGGTGAAATACATGGGTCCATCTGACACTGATGAATACTCTAAATAGCGCAATTATGGCCTATAGGCCCCTACATCCTCAGAATAACCGGTAGCACATCTATCCTCCGATGTTAGCCGTAACTGTTGCCCTAAGATTATTGGCCCTGATCTCTATCAACTAGCTCTAACTGCTTGTCGAAGAAGTAAACAAAATTTTCCCAAATAAGTGATATTCACTGTCCCGACGAAAATCTGAAATCATAGCTATTCTTTGCTGCTATTCTCCGGTGATATCCTCTGTGTTGAATATATTTAACCTCTGGTTTGATACTGAGTCTACGTTAAGGAATTTTCACATATTTCTTTTTATTTATAAGCTGCATATGAATCCAATGTGCCCTGCACTATGGTGTTCTCAGTGTCCTATATCTTTCTTATTCTTATAGAGCCAAGCCTCCTGCTCTGTATCTCTATCAACAAATGGTTGTGGTGATAATGTAATCATTAGTATTACCTCTTCAATTGGCACAATTAGTACAACGGGTGGTGAAACTCCAGAAAATGTAATGTGGCTCGCTACTCCCTCCTTGAGTGTTACTAGTCTCTGTTTCTACAAACGGTGACATAAAGTCGATCAAATACTGTGGAGCCTACTGCAGCTCGGACTCTGCTTGCCCAGCTCTCCGGGTACGAGTTTTATCTCGACCGTATTCTCGCTCCAACATTTATAATATCGAGAGGAGAGCTTATGATCACAGTAAGTGAGATCGCAAACATATATACATATATATAACGTATCACAATACGTATTCATAACATATAATATTCACGCAAATACTTTAAATCAACATAAAATATTTGTCAAAATTTTTTTTGAAATTTTGAGATATACGCACGTATCGTCCTCACTCATTCTAGGAATTCCTAACGGACTCTATACGTGAATCCTAGGAAACTCTATCCTAGCTCCACAATTTGACACAGGAATGATCCTAAGGATGCTGGAACTAGAGCTCTGATACCAACTGTGACGCCCCAGGGTTCACACAGGGCTGCAGTCCCAGGTGAAACCCGGATTGTCAAACCTGCCAAGCACCAACCACCATGCTATGACAAGTTTCACCATCACAATCACTATCTCTCTAGTGGAACAATAAATAGGTGAAGGTACAGACATGTAAAAATAGAAATAGGACAACACTGAATATACACAGAAGAAGCATAAGAAAAATCAATAATGAGCCCAACTGGAATAAAATAGACATATCTCTGAGTTTGAACTGAATCTCAAATACAATGAGTCACATAAACAAAGTCTCATAATAGCTCTCAACTCTATGAAACAAAATACAAATCTAGATTCTAAAATTTATCAACTACATGTGGAGTTCTACAATAACTAAAAAATATGATACGTAACTAAATGGACAACTAAGAAGTCCCATCAACCTGCGACTCTCCGTGCGCCAGACTCGCTGCTTGAAATGGGGGAAAACAACGAGCGTCAAAGCGCTAGCGAGATCATCACTACCTCTCCCCAGGGGAAGGGGTAGGAGTATATAAGAAAATAGAGTCAGTACATACATATATTAAATCATTCATATAACTCTCTATGAATGAAAAATAAATAATCAATGATAAATACTCCAATCTCCAACATAAAGAATAATCATCTCATCTCGAATTACGTCCGAGTGACCTGCTCTAATATAAGAGGATACCAACTAAGCTAAAACAAATATATCTGCGGCTGCAGTCCCAGGTGAAACCCGGATTGTCAAACCTGCCAAGCACCAACCACCATGCTATGACAAGTTTCACCATCACAATCACTATCTCTCTAGTAGAAACAATAAATAGGTGAAGGTACGGACAGGTAAAAATAGAAATAGAATTAGAACAATACTGAATGTACACAGAAGAAGCATATGAAAAATCAATAATGAGCCTAACTGGAATAAAATAGACATATCTCTGAGTCTGAATTGAATCTCAAATACAATGAGTCACATAAACAAAGTCTCACAATAGCTCTCAACTCTATGAAACAAAATACCAATCTAGATTCTGAAAATAATCAACTACATGTGGAGTTATACAATAACTACAAATATGATAAGTAACTAAATGGACAACTAAGAAGTCCCATCAACCTGCGACTCTCCGTGCGCCAGACTCGCTGCCTGAAAGGGGGGAAAACAACGAGTGTCAAAGCGCTAGCGAGATCATCACTACCTCTCCCCAGGGGAAGGGGTAGGAGTATATAAGAAAATAGAGTCAGTACATACATATATCAAATCATTCATATAACTCTCTATGAATGAAAAACAAATAATCAATGATAAATACTCCAATCTCCAATATAAAGAATACTCATCTCATCTCGAATTACGTCCGAGTGACCTACTCTAATATAAGAGGATACCAACTAAGCTAAAACAAATATATCTGTCGTCCATACCGGGTGTATCAAATTCTCAAAGGAAAATACCCTACTCGCGGGCAAACTATCTGGGAAGTAAAACTTACAACTGATCAAATATCTATGTGTGCATCATATTGTACTATAGCGATACTTTTGTAATGCTCGTTACTCAATCGCTCTGCGGCAATAGGATTTATTATTTTCCTATTCCGGATACATATAATAACGATACTGTTGTAATACTCTTACTCAATTGATCTGCGGTAAATAGGTTTCATCTCCCTATTTCCGGATACATGAAATAACGATACTTTTGTAATACTATTACTCAATCGTTCTGCGGCAAATAGGTTTTATCTTCCTATTTCCGGATACATGAAATAACTATACTTTTGTAATACTATTACTCAATCGTTCTGCGGCAAATAGGTTTTATCTCCCTATTTCCAGATACATGAATTAACGATACTTTTGTAATACTATTACTCAATCGTTCTGCGGCAAATAGGTTTTATCTTCCTATTTCCGGATACATGAAATAACGATACTTTTGTAATACTATTACTCAATCGTTCTGCGGCAAATAGGTTTTATCTTCCTATTTCCGGATACATGAAATAACTATACTCTTTCATATGTATTCATCAGCTTAACATGCGACAAAAAGTATGTTAACACAACATAATCTAAGTGTACGTGCACATATCTCGGTGTGCGTGTCCATATCTGATGTTCATCATCATCCTAGATATTAAACAACTCTTAAGCATTGTATATAACAGTACAAGATCGAGAAACTCTCTCAAAAAATAACAAACAAGAGCGAAACTCAAGAAACCTTTACGTAATATATCAATTTATTTCAAATCAGCACATCTGCAGTTTTCTGCAGGACATATCATTAGTAAATTGAGAATATCTTTCTCTGGACAAACTCTTTTTAAGAATAGTTTTTTGTTTTGAAAACTAGATTCACATAGCTATCATTTGAAACTGATTTGGTTCAGTTTGGAGTTCATATGATATTTCAAATTTCCAGTCAAACATTTTATTTGTGCAGCAGATTTTCTGCAGAACATATCATCAGTAAATTGAGCATATCTTTCTCTAAAAAATTTATCTTTAGGTATGGTTTTCTGTTTTGAAAACTAGATTCACATATCTTTCAATTGACATTAGTTTGGTTCAATTTGGATTTTATTTGTTATTTTAAATTTCTAGTTCAACAGTATATATGTGCAGCAGATTTTCAGCAGAACATAACAAACATGATTATATGCACAAGAAATCATATGTAAATCTTCAATCATGCACAAAACTTTAAAACAAAGAATAAGACATCTAAATTCAGATAAACAATATTTTAAATTATTTCAGATCTTAAAACACTTCAGTAAATTCGTGCTTAATCTCTTTAACATGAAAAGACCTAGTCTTTATACATATATACAAAATATCTAATTTTTATACACAAATTAATTGATTTGGCTCTACAAAACTCATTAAAAACTATTAAAAAATATTTTAAAAACTGGGAGGGGGATTAGTAGAGATGATACTCGCCTGGGGTTAAAGGAAAAACTTGTTAGAAGCAATGTCGAAGGAGATCTCCACTCCAAAAGCCAAAAATCAACAAAACACAACTTGAAAGCCTCAAATCTTCTCCAAGAATTCAAAATAGGGTTTATGGGGGTTTGGTGGCTGTTAGGGTTCTTAGATATGATAAAAGAAAGGAATTTTCATAAAAAATACAGGTATTTATAGAGGTAAACCCGAAACAAACCAGTTAGACCCGAACTAGGAAACCTAGTCTGACTAGGAAAATATCCCTTTGGTATTTTGCTTATAACTTTCTCATCCGAACTCGGAATAAGGTGATCTAAGACTTGTTGGAAAGCTGCTGAAGAGACCTACAACTTTGCTCTTTTACACTTTTCCAAATTCTAACTGCATCGGTGTGTAAAACATAAAAACACATAACTAGTCATTATTCCCAGATTTTCACTCTTTTGGCCTTTGTGCATGTTTTGTGCATTTGCACATATATTTTCACAAATATACATTGAATTGATCTCAAATCAATTCTTATCATATCCAAACATCAAAATATATTATTTTTCACCATATAACATATTTATCATAAAATATTCAAATTTACGGGGTTCATCAAAATATATTATTTTTCACCATATAACATATTTATCATAAAATATTCAAATTTACGGGGTTTTACAGTTTCTGTCTTTTGGCTTGGGGTTTTTAACTGAGTTTTTGTGTGGGTATAAATACCCCATTGTTGTTTTCTTTCAAAATATCTAAGAAGTTTTTAAACAAGGGTTTTTAAAAAGAGTTTAAGGTTGTTTAAGCTTGTTTAAGGGTTTGGTTTAAAGCAGTTTTAGCTTTCACAAGTGGAGGATATTATCTTATTGTTTGGGCCTCAAATCTCCATCTCTCCATCTTGATCTAGAGAAGTTTTTCTAAACTCAACTCTAGCTTTTACTTATAATTATTTGTTAATTATCATTTCTATTAAAGCTAGTTTTATATTGAGTTTAGATTTGATTTTATATTACTCTTTGTTACACACACCCACATTGAGCTTTTAGTATTTACATACATAGTATAGTTGGGTGGTGAGAGATTGTAACCTTGAGTTGTGCTTTCATTGTGTTCTCATCCATAGTTGAGAACAATCAATTATTGTATTGAGCCTTATTGTGAGATTCACTTTGTAATACACTTGTACACCGAGTGAGGAGTGTGTGGTGAGAGTCGGGGATCGTCCCAAGAGGAGTGGCGTCGGTTGACGTGCCTAGGGAGGTTGTAACCGAGCACTTGAGGGAGACACAGCTAGGTCCAACACATGTGAGGGTGTAGAGTGTGATTGCAAGAGTGTAGATTGTAAAGTTTTCGGTTAGCTAGAAAACCGAGTGTGAGGTGTAAACGTTGTTCGGGTGAACGTAGAAAACCCGGTTGAGTTAGTGGATTTCTCCCCGGGAGTGGGGAGCGGAGACGTAGGACGGAAGGTCCAAACTCCGTGATCATATTGCTTGTTTGAGTTTGTCTTTGGCTTATTGTTTTTGCATTCATCTTATATCGCCAATTGTGCATTGCTTATCTATTTCATCCACTATCTTGTTTAGATTATCTACCCTTGTGTTGTTTATATATCCTTGCATATACATTGCCTATATCTCTTTATTAGGATATATCTTGTCGTTCATATTGCTTATCCTAGCCCATATATATTGTTGTATTTCATTAATTGGCATTTAATCGGATTAGATTAGCATAAGACCCTAATCACCCCCCTCTAGGGTCTAACAATTGGTATCAGAGCTTGGTGCTCTTTGATTTAAGGTCTAATCGCCTTGAGTTAAAGATCCAAGTTATCTTTTTGTGCTAATCTTATTTTGATTGCAATTGTCTTGCTTGCACATATATATATTTATCATGGACATGAATTGTGCACCTTTGTTAGGCTATGAATCAAATATTGCTCCTAAATTCATTAATTTTCCCTATGCACAATGGGCTTCCAGATTTAAAATATTTATGCAATCTAAAAATATTGATTTATGGGAAGTTATTGATAATGCTTATATTGTACCCACTATGGAGAAATCCAAGTGGAGTAAAAATAACAAAAGATTATTTACCATGAACAAGATTGTGTTAGAATATATGTTTAATGCACTTGATTCTTCTATTTCTAACAAGCTTGCTCATTTTGATAGTGCTTACAAATTGTGGATATTCATAGAAGCATATCATGGTAACTTGAAGGAGATCCAAAGGATTCCGGCGGATTCTTCCTTAAGTAATATTAGTGCTTCATCATGCACACGACCACTAGGCGATAGCCCTAGTGTGGTAAACGATTCGGAATCCGATAATGATTTATCTATTAATGAACTCGCTCGTGCATATGATAGATTAGCGCATGCCTACAAGAAATTACAAAATGATTTTATTGATTTAAAAAGCAAGCATGTTAATTTGAAATCCGATCATGAGTTGTTGATTTCTAAGTTTGATAATGTTTCTAATGAGAATGTGATCCTCAAAGAAAAGAATGATAAATTAAAATCGGATCATGATTCATTGCTTTCAAACTTTGCTATTTCAACTCATGAAAAAGAAAATGCCATGCTAGAAGTAGAGACTATTAGAAGTAAATTTACATCATTTAAAAATGATCAAATTTGCTCTACTTCTATTGATAATGCTTATATGCCTAATGATGAGTTGAACAATATTAAAAATCGCATTTCATCTTTAGATTCAACTCTTAACACATGCATTGTTAATAACAAGAAACTTATGGACTTATGTGCAAAGTCTCGTGCTAACTCTTCAAAACCAAGCACTCACTATTGCTCCATTTGTGGTCGTAAAGGCCATTTAGCTAAATTTTGCTATGATGCACATAAACCAACAAAGACTAATGCTCATTGTGCATCTCATGTAGTTTCTTCATCACATGTACACACACATGCACCCATTGCTCATCATAAGCATGCTCATGTGTATAGATGTGATCATTGTGGTAGATTTGGTCATTTGGCCAAATTTTGTTTTGATTTAAAGAGAGTTTCACATTTGCAAAATAATTTTAAAAGATCATCCATGTTTGCAAATGTTTCAAATGTTTCTCGTGCACATGTTTATGGTCAACAAAATCAAATGGGCCTCTTTCATTGCACTAATTGCAATCGGAAAGGTCATTTACACAATTTTTGTTTTGACCGTGTTCGGTTCGTGCATCATATGTGCCCAAGAGGGTTCATAACCCTAGGGCTTTGAGCTTGAATGATAGGGGTCATGTCCCTAACCAATCCGGCACCAAGAATTCTTGGGTGCCAAAATGATTTTAAACCAAGAATTTTAGTATTTTTATTTTTTTTCTTGGTTTTGTAAAATGAGCTTTGAAAAATTTTATGTGAAAACAAACTTTCTTTGATCAAATTCTTTTGTTTTCATGACTATGAGTTCTAATTTTCATGAGAGGTTTATATTTATGTAACCCCCCGGGTTTATTGGGTGTTTATTCCCAAATCATGTTTACCGGATGCTAGAATGATTATATGGGTTGGAACAAGCTTAAGAGCTTGATATATTGTTGCCTCTCTTGAAAATCTTTTATCAAAGATTTTGTTTTGAATTGTTACTTTTGAATTCATTATAATTCACTTATATGATGATATTTATGTGTTTGTGCTAATGGATCATCTATTCGTGCTTTATAATGTATTCTATGAGTGGTTTGATCAAGTTATGTAAAGAAAATTTTCCTTTGATCAAACATTGTTTTTGGACTCAAATCTTGATTTATGATTTCATTTGAGTGATTTGTTTTCACTTGAAAACTTTTTTCATGGTTCTCATGTTTTCCTTTTCTTTTGATTTCATAAATCTATCTTTACACATGGTTTTTATGGTCCTTGATATGAGACACTATTTTTCATATTGATATATTCATATGTGTTCTCATTATCTCTTGAATGTGAGTGATTGTTAGCATATCTTTTATGCTTGCTCACATATTTGCCATGATCTTTCTTTGTCTATATACTATATGGCTTTTTGATAGGGGGAGCATTCCCTATAATTGTTTGATACTCACCTATGCTTATTGATAGGGGGAGCTTTCGCTCTCTTCATTCATTTGTCCCCTTTTTTTGATGTTGTCAAAGGGGGAGAAATATTGTGAGTATATCCCTTCTTGTTTATATGCATGATATATTATACTTTGTATATTCATTTCCTTTCATGCATATATCCTTTTTGTAAATTGTTTGTCATCATCAAAAAGGGGGAGATTGTTGGCCTTCTTGTTTTGATGATGTTTAACAAACAATTTACAACTAATGTTGCTTGTCTAGTGTTTGTGTTTTCGTATTTATTCTAGGCAAACAACGAGTTGGAGGATGGATGGAATAGAGCTTCAACGATCATATCCAAAGGAGGTTGGCGGAATGTCGGTGAAGCCTTGCAATTCAAGTTAAAGATCAAGTTCAAGCTTCATCCGCAAGTGTACCAAGTTGAGCTCATTGAAGACCTTCATCAAGCTTGAGTAATTTAGTTTATGAGTTTATATTATGCGTGTTAGTACTTTAAGCTCAATCATATATTCGTGTTTTGAACTATTTTGCAAAATGATGATTTTTCACAAATGGGAAATGCAATTTGGAAAATTCTTTTTGTAACATGTTCACTTACATGTTTATATACTTTTCCCAAAGTTTCATAATTTTTGGACTTCATTTGTTATTTTTAACACATCTTCAAAAGTCTCAAAAATAGCTTTAAAAACCAGTTTTTGAGTGTATCAGATTTCGGTCGACCGCACCGGTCGACCGAACCTGAGTTCATATGCTCACTGGGCGACAGAGAGTCTGTCGGTCGATCGGTCCGGTCGACCGATAAAATTTCCGGTCGACCGATGAAATTTTCGGTCGACTGACGATGGCTTTTTCAGCTTCCAACGGGTAGTTTTATTACCGTTGCTGGGGCTGTTTCTGTCTTTTGGCTTAGGATTTTTGACTGAGTTTTTATGTGGGTATAAATACCCCATTGCTGTTTATCTAAGAATGTTTTAAAGAAGTTTTTAACAAGGGTTTTTAAAAAGAGTTTAAGCTTGTTTAAGCTTGTTTAAGGGTTTGGTTTAAAGCAGTTTTAGCTTTCACAAGTGGAGGAGATTATCTTATTGTTTGGGCCTCAAATCTCCATCTCTCCATCTTGATCTAGAGAAGTTTTCCTAAACTCAACTCTAGCTTTTACTTATAATTATTTGTTAATTATCATTTCTATTAAAGCTAGTTTTATATTGAGTTTAGATTTGATTTTATATTACTCATTGTTACACACACCCACATTGAGCTTTTAGTGATATTTTTCATACCCACATTGAGCTTTTAGTATTTACATACATAGTATAGTTGGGTGGTGAGAGATTGTAACCTTGAGTTGTGCTTTCATTGTGTTCTCATCCATAGTTGAGAACAATCAATTATTGTATTGAGCCTTATTGTGAGATTCACTTTGTAATACACTTGTACACCGAGTGAGGAGTGTGTGGTGAGAGTCGGGGATCGTCCCAAGAGGAGTGGCGTCGGTTGATGTACCTAGGGAGAGGTTGTAACCGAGCACTTAAGGGAGACACGGCTAGGTCCCACACTTGTGAGGGGGGAGAGTGTGATTGCAAGAGTGTTGATTGTAAAGTTTTCGGTTAGCTAGAAAACCGAGTGTGAGGTGTAAACGTTGTTCGGGTGAACGTAAAAAACCCGGTTGAGTTAGTGGATTTCTCCCCGAGAGTGGGGAGCGGAGACGTAGGACGGAAGGTCCGAACTCCGTGATCATATTGCTTGTTTGAGTTTGTCTTTGGCTTATTGTTTTTGCATTCCTCTTATATCGCCAATTGTGCATTGCTCATCTATTTCATCCACTATCTTGTTTAGATTATCTATCCTTGTGTTATTTATATATCCTTGCATATACATTGCATATATCTCTTTATTAGGATATATCTTGTCGTTCATATTGCTTATCCTAGCCCATATATATTGTTGTATTTCATACTTGCTAGGATAACTTATTAATTAATTTTAATTGGTATTTAAATCGGATTAGATTAGCATAAGACCCTAATCAAACCCCCCCCCCCCCCTCTAGGGTCTAACACTTATCTGTCGACTGACCAGTCGACTGATAACAAGCATCTCCCAAATGTGAAATCTCATTATTTTATAAAATTACATAAGTATGAACATGTTAAAAACTTGATTTTACCAAAATAACTTAAATAAAACTTTGAAACACTTTAGAATGGATTTAGAGACTTATACAAGATATGAAAATAGTGTAAATAAGTCTTCAATCCATAAACATAATATTTTACAATTTTAATAGAATATGAAACACATAAATATGAAAATGAAGATATACATTGTTTCATATCTATAAAGTTAAACCAAAACAACTTATCCACATAGAAAACAAATAAGTATTATATATCTATTTGTTTGCATAAACTTTTGTGGATAAAACACATAAACAATTAAATTGTGTGTGTATAATATTGAGCTTAAGATATTAACACACAAAGTATAAACCCTAAACTAATTTACCTAAGCTTGATAGGTCTTCAATATTATTGACTTGGTTATAGATGAAGCTTGATCTTGAATATGACTTGATGTGCAATGGCTTCATACCGATATTATGCCAACCTCCATTTGATGTGATCGTGTAGGCTCAATCCATCCAACCTAAAACATATTATTTGTCTTGAATACCTAATAAGAAAATATAAACACTAGACAAACAATATTAGGAATTGTTTGTAATCATCAAAATAAGATTAGAAGATGTAGGCTCATAACATGAGACCAAACACTCTAGGCTTCTTTTAGGCTTCAAGTAGAGGTATTTTGGGTTTCTTTAATCTTTTATTTGATAATTTCTTTATTTCTTATAAATTAATAAAATAAATGACATTAGCAAAATATATTTATTTAATAAGATAGATAACAAGGATTCAAAAGTGTAATAAAATATAGTTATTGGCTTCCTCACTATGTGAAAGTTCCCCTAAATCATAAACACAATTTAGTACGCTTACGAGACCAAAACCCTAGTTGCTCCCAAACTATTTGTCTAACCTAAACTCTTCATATACGAGTATCCCTAGCATAACTAGTGGTCAATTCCTCAATTCATCCCGGCTTGAGTATGCTGTAAAAAAAGTTTGATATAAAGAAATAAATAACAATTAATCTAACCTACAAAGATCTTACATCCCTTTGATTGTGAAAATCATTTCCTTAATGATTAAAGTGAAGCTCTAAGAAGAACGACAATCATGATGAAGTTCAAGGGAAGTACTCTTTCGAAGGTTGACGATCAGATAATGAAGAACAATGTTGTGGATACTTTCTAAGAAGCCTAAGTAAGATCCTTTCACCAAATTGAAACTCTAGCTCCCCCCCC
>NC_033795.1:32314026-32317273 GCF_001876935.1 Asparagus officinalis
GATCAAGAATCTCTAATGAAAAAATGTGAGGAAAGAGCATATATACACCTACTAATCAATGGCTGAGATTAAATGCTAAAACTGATCAGAAATCTAAAATTAGCGACTTAACCATTAATGATCGAACTTAATCATTGATGATTACTATTCACCATATATGATCTAAATCTCTCTAGAGTTTGCATCATCGATAATTGATAGTGCCAATGATGGTCTATAGATCAAATCGGGAACTTTCTAAAAAGCTATTATAATTGCTATTTGGATAACCGAGTCAAAAGATATGATCCGTTTAGGTTTTAACCTCAATGCATGTTTCAATCTCGTTGTTGGCTGTTTTGATATTATTTAACTAAAATATTCATATCTTAAACTATACATCTATAAATTATGTTCCATTTATTCCTATAGATTCATGACAACGAGATAGACACTTTCATATACCCAAAATTTATTTCCACTCTTGCTATTTTTATATAATCATCTGTGATTAACTTGTCTTATTGCTTTATATGCTTCTGAACATGATTCTAACTTATTATAACTGGCATAAAACATCTCAAATTTATAAACCAATATGAATGTTGGTTACTCATCAAACAAATTCTCTTGTACAGACATGGTCCTAACATTCAATACTTCGTTCTTTCTCCTTAAAATTTTGAGTTACCTTTTTATTTTTTTATAGCCCAGTCCGGATTTGAACTAAACCAGAGCCACATTGGAACCATTCAAGCGTTTGGATCACCTGTGGTGGGTGAAATTTTTGATTACTTAAATATAAAATCTTGTTTTATTTATGATGATGCGTCCACTTATGGTCCTTACACTATTTTATCAACACTTACAATTATGTTTCAAACTCCAAACAGGCATTACTTATCAGTTTAGGTTGATATATCACATAAGAATAGGATGGAGAGGAATTACCTTTTGTTGTTAAGTTAACTAGAAACAGATAAACTAATTGTCCTTCAATTCAAGACTAAAAAGTAACATGAGTAGAAAATCAATAAGTGTTGATTACAAAATAATGATAAAGGTGGCTAAACCAGCGAAAGTATCAACTATCTTGGGTGCATATCATTAAATGTGAACCAAATGGATGTTAACCGTTAGAGCATTGAACATCAAGATTCATGCACAGATGTAATGGTTGACATTCATTTAGTGCATATTAAATTTCATGGACCGTCCTCACTAGGTACTTATAGTAGAGGGGTGTAGCTACATTTAACCCTTTTAGCCGTTTATAGGTATCATTTACATCTAACAATATCTATTTCCAATTTCAAATAAAAAATAAAAAAATTGAATTAATAGTAATTATATATTAAATACTAGTATTATTGCACATGTAAATGCACGTGCAACTATCATTAAAACTTAATTATTCTAATCTAATCTAATACTATTATAAAAGTGTGTTGTCATGTTAATACATTTCTACCCAAAATGCCCTCCAGTACGTCCATTCATACATACGTGTTCAGTTTCTTATAATCTCCCCAATGCTTGCACATCCATGCATACATGCTCAATTTTTCATAACCTCCCAATTGATTTCCATCAATTTTTCTTTTAATCACCCACTCATAACACTCCTCCACTAACTCATTGTACACAAACATAACTCTATGTGTACTAATGATAAAAAACATTACAACTATTCATTTCCTACCAAATCACTATAAATAACAAGATAATTTTATCAAATTTCTCCAATCAACATTTCAATTCGCAATTAAAATTTAGATTGAGAAGAAAAGAGTCAAATCTAGCTTTCTTTGCTGCTTGCGAATTTGGCATTTTTGAGCTCACTTTCTCTACGACCTTTATAATTTTCATGTTCTTTTCTTGATCAACATTGCTATAGACTAAGATCTAAGGTGTTCAATTATTTTTTGCCCTTTTTTTTGGAGAATATGTAAAAATAAGTGATTCATTTAATAAGTAATAATTAAAGTTTCTATACATTTTCGCATTCTATTTTGTTCTCAAACCATAACTCTGTAGTATTTTGTTAACTATGAGGTTTTTACTGATTCTTTACATGATTACGTGCATTGAATTAAAGGAGAAAAAGGAAACTCCTATCTTAATTATGTAGGTTAACAATTTGAGGCTAAAATTATTCTAGATTAGTAAATTAATAATGATTAGTTTAATAATTTAAGTAATAACTAAGTCAATTTAATATATTATAACAACATATTAATATCAGATTCACTAAGAAAGTTGGTGGAATAAAATTGAATGATGAAAAGGAAAATAAAAAATAAAGAGTATATTGACAATTTTACAAGGTCGCAAATCTATTCATCTTATTTTTATTTTTTTTAATATTGATTAGAAGAATTTGATTTGTTGTTTAATCTTTGAAACTGAATGTTGATTTGATTGAAAAAGAATGATATGATCTCTTGCATTGGAGATCTATTTTAGCTTCTTAGTTCTTATATCATAACATTTTTATTGAAATTTTTGAACATTGTTCGCGGGAAAAATCGTAGCTTTCTTCATTGATATCATTGCCATCTTAGTTAACAACTTTATGCGTTACAAAGATCCGGTCTTTTTATAAGATCCGGTTACAATGAAAATCAAAATACAAAAAAGAAAGATTACAATTTATTTCCTTTTATGTCGAACGAATCGCGAGCTCCTGTTTTGCGGTCACTCGCTTTGTGTGGGTTCTTTGCCTGCGCCGGGGTTATTTGCCGTGGACCACCGCGTGATCTCGATCCGGTCGGATCTACACGATATGACGGGTATTATCTCACGAAGGAAATAATAGCCGGGTGGGGTACTAATTCACCAAGGAAATAGTAGCCCAAGTGTCGAAATCGACCAAGCGAATTCGAGACTCTTCTCGGGATCTAAGAACCAAGCTTAGATCCGGAGGAAAATCGTGTAGATCTCAGATCCGGTCCCTCTCGAACACTTGCCTTGTTTGGCGTGGATGATCGCCGAGAACCGGATCTCAAAGTCCAAGTCTTCAATCTTCTAAAGCTCCAATCTTTTTTAGATCTCAGATTCCAATCCGGCAGAGCTTCGACCCTCCCAAAATCCAACCTCTGAAATGAACAATGCCTTGGCCTATTTATAGGCACTCAGAACTGTGCATTTGCACAGTTCTGAGCCTAGCCACCTGTGGGTGGCTCGGCTCTTGGCCGAGCCACCCACAGGTGGCTCGGCCTTGGCCGAGCCACCTGCAGGTGGCTCGGCTTTGGCCGAGCCACCTGCA
>NC_033795.1:32323896-32361340 GCF_001876935.1 Asparagus officinalis
CCTGGCCGAGCCACCTACAGGTGGCTCGGCCTTGGCCGAGCCACCTACAGGTGGCTCGGCTTTGGCCGAGCCCCCTTAGGCGGGTTTTCCGGTTTCCGTCGTTCGGGTTCCGTCGTTCGGGTTCCGATTTGTTGTTGATTTGGACTTTGATTCGGTTGCGTGGTTGACTTGTTCGGATTCGATTTGTTGATCCGGTTCCTGATTAGGCAGTAAGTCCACTTCTGAGTTCGAGTCCGAAACCGATCTTGATTCGATCGTCATATCACCGAGTTCGTTCTTGTTTAGATGACTCGGTGATTCCCCGAAACGTTGGTTCGATTCCGCGTGCGAGTGGATGCGTTCCAATGCTTGGGTGCGATTTGTTGGCTTCGTCGCCTCGTTAATCTGCTCCGTTGCGTATGGTTTGGCTTCGGCGTTAGCGGGATAACGGTAGTGCTTGGATACGTCGCCCGATGGTCCGTTTGTCGAAATTAACGTCATCGAGCTGTATTGTGGGACCTATAGGCAATTTTATACGCCTACAAACATAAAAGTAGCTATTGGTTCGGTGAAATTATGCTAAAAACTAATTAATTATAAATCTTGAGTCAATAAACTAGCATTTCAAAAACAAACTAGAATAAGTTATTTGCTAAGTAAGAAATTTCTGAACTTGAGTTATTAGGTTTATTATAAAAAAAATTCTCGTCTATGTCAATGTTGTTTACTACAATCCATTAAACTATTGTGAATGTCGATCTAGATCAATAACTAGATAATGAGAGGAGAGATATAAGACTGTTTTTCACATATATCTACTCATATCATAAGTTTTGGGCACAATAGCAAGTCAAGAATACTTTGATTACTAAATTGGCTATTAGTTTAGTAAAATTATATGAATAATGAATTAATAATAAAATTTGAAACCTTAAAGTATCATCTCAAAGGGCTAATGAATGGCACAACCATGTGAGGTGAAGAATTCGCCATACATCTCTTTGGATTTATCAAAACAAATTATTAGTTAACTAAGATTTCTTAACTCGTGTTATAAGTTTCTTTTTTACCAATGTTGTTTCTTGCAAACAATTAAATCATAGCTCATCTTCAATTTAGATCAAGAACAAGGTAATGAAGGATATATATATATATATTAAGGATACTATTTTTTTCCATTAAAATTTCTAAATTGAGTTAATTTTTTAGAGTTAAGACCAAATTACCCTTGGCTGAAATTAGCCTCCTCCCATTGTAAAAAGGTAGGTAAAAATGTAAATAATAAAACCAATCAAGGTAAAACAAAGCCATAATTGACATGTGAGTAGAATATGCGAATACTTATACATTCAAGTAACATAATATACTAATTTTCCATGTTTGAACAAGATGGGTATGTAAGTGCAAACTTTTACAATTTGAGGTGTATGAGATTAAGGAAGATGAAAATATAAGGTATTTAAGTGTTTTTTAGCCTTTTAGAAAACCCGTTAAATTTGGTCATTTCTTAGATAAAACCATTAACTTACAAAATGTCATAACCCTACCCCCCAAAAAAAAAGGATCTTTAGCAATCTCAATCCCCTTAAACTTTCAACAATTTTTAGAAAATCCTTCTTAATGGCAATAATCCTTACTTCGTACTTCTTCACATATGAGTAAAATTATGCAGGTTTATATTTTTGCCAATGAAAATTGTGTTTCACGCTTTTAGGGTTTAAATGTGGTTTTCTGATAACCTTAAAACTTAAAGAGTTTTGTGATATTTTAAAAATTTGAGGGCTTTATCCTGAGATATTTGTGAAATTTACCCTAATAAAATGTATAAATTTTATGATTGGAGAAACTAGTTTGATATCTAATAAAGTGTTAATGCAAATCAAACTAATTTGAAATACTATTATATAATAAAATTATACGTTTGATATCTAATAAAGTGTTAATGCAAATCAAACTAATTTGAAATACTATTATATAATAAAATTATACATTAGATACATAAAATTATCATTGCAATCAAACTAATTTGAAATACTATTATATAATAAAATTATACATTAGATACATAAAATTATCATTGCAATGTGTACTTATAGCCTACATATAAACATGAAAATGGACACACGTGCAAACCACGTGCACCATACTAGTACTATTATAAAAGTGCGTTGGTATGTTAAAACATTTCATCCGAAAATACCCTTTAAAACACATACATGCATGCATAAAACACATGCATCCATACATAAACCATACCCTATGCAAACATATCCCCAAATTTAATGCATTATTATTCATAACCCCTAAATAATTTCACCATGGCTAAGTTGTTTATATTTTTATAACCTCCCATTAACATATTAATCTCTTATAATTCTCACTAATTATCACTATTATAAGGTAAAAAACATTACAAGCATTCATCTTCTTACTAAACCACTATAAATCATAACAAACCTCTTGCAAGAATGAATACATCATATTCACACTCATCATCTCCATTGCACTTCCACAAATCCTCGACTGCCTCTTTATCCCAATTTTGCCTATTTGGATTTCATTCTCTACACAACCAATCACTACTTATTATCTCTTATTGTAATATGATGACATTAACATGTTAATTTTCAATTTAAGATTTATAGTGAAAGTTTCTTTCTCTATCTTTTCAGGTTGGAGCATATCATGGTGCATATAAGGGATCTTGTATCTCTTTTGTAAATCACTGAGATGTGCTTGATAAATATGATCCTAAGATGATTCTTGGCAATTTCAATCGTAATGGTTCTCTTATAAATTAATTTTTAAAAAAAATTAACGTTAAGCAATTTTTTATCATTAGAATTTTTCTTTGCTTGATTTGGCTTATTATAATTTATGTCTTCATTGGTCAAGTCCTATAGGCTGTATTTTTTATTTGTTTACAAGTGTAATATTTTTGCACTTATTGAAGGAAGTTTCAAACATCTAAAATAAGAAGTGAAGAGTATTTTTTGAAATTCTTTGTTAATTTTTAAAAATCATATGCTACAAAATATTATTTTATTGTGTTCTTTCATGCTTTCTATACCTAAATATTATGCTACAATATAAACATTATGTTGAAAATATAAATTATTGTTAGGATACTTTTCAGTATGTTTACGTACCTATATTTTTTTCTTGAGCATGGTCCATATTCTCTGATCAATATCAGATTAACATAGATTGTTATATACAGACTCCTTCAATGGACTCAATAAAACTTTTATAACAATTAAGAACATACTCTACCATAGCTAAAAAAATAAATCAAAACCTATATAGACCTCCGAAAAGACCTAAATAGAGCTTCTTCAATTATTAAGAATAACTGTCATCAAAGCTCCAAAAAAATATATAATGACCAACAAAATAATAAGAAGTAGACTAATTCGTAATTATAGATCATCAAGATTGATTGATATCGTTTTGATAGCTATTTTTCAGAATCCTCACGCCTTCAGAATCAAGATTTTTGAATTTTTATTTGATACTTTTTATTTAGAGAACCATAAAACCCAATCAAGTTTGAAATTCATAATTTAATAAAATATGTTCTAAAAATATTTTATTTAAAGTAATAAAATTCATATTTTATTTTAAAGTTATAATAATATTGTACTATTAGAACTTAAGATGGTGCAAACATGTAAAAAGAGTTAGATATAAAAATAATAATAATAACTTCTAACTTATAACCTCCTCATATTCATATCCTCTCCATTAATTATCTATAAATTTTCCTTTTTGGTGGTGCTGCTGTATCCTGAAAATCCTGTAAGCAAACAGTAATTGTCAGGAGCACTATGGAATCTGAATTGATTGCTCTTGATACGACTTGCACAGATGCAGAATAGTTAAAATATCTACTCTCTCAACTTCCTTTGGTCCCTAAACCCTCTCCTCTAATTTTTATCCACTCTTATTCTAGATCTACCATAGAGCTTCTAAAGTAAGTGCATATTAATAAAAAACTTAATAGACATATTCAAATAAAATATAAATCTATACAACACCTGCTAGGCAAAGTTATGATCTTCGACATTATAAAGTCTAAGAAGAATCTTGTTGACCCTTTGACTAAGGGTTTATCCAGGAGTGTGATTCTGGATTCATCGAGGGAGATGGGGTTAAGCCTATAAGTGTGGTCATTGACAGTAGTAGCCCAATCTTTATTTGAAGACTTAGTCCCAATATAGGTTCAATATGGTAGAAATAAGCTGGACTAGTGACACTTGTATAAATCATCGACCTAGATATATTCATATATCATTATATAGCATCTGCTACTACCCCTTCTCTATGGTGACGATGCCCATAAGTGAGGTTATTTATAGTGGTACCCAATCTTTATTTGGAGACTTAGTCCCAATGTAGGTTCAATGTGGTAGAAACAAGCTGGACTAGTGACGCTCGTGTGAAGCATCGACCTAGATATATTCATATATCATTATGTAGCATCTGCTACTACCCCTTCTCTATGGTGACGATGCTCTTATGATACAACTGGTTAGGTTGAGTTTTACTCTTAATAAATCCAACATGTGTATTGCGGAGGGTATAACCGTGATGGCCGTAGTTAGGGAGGGGAGCTGAGCTAACCCTCAGAAACTCTTATGAGTTGGTTTATTATGAGCATGGCCTTTAACGCTCAACCAGCTTTGCTGAATAGATGAAGACATATTGTGTGTGTTTTTGTCAATACCTAGTTAAAGGGACCTAATTCAAGGCCTAGTTGTAAAACCCTGTACATTTTGATAATTTATATATGTGATTATTAGTGAAAAATAATGTTTATTTATGATAAATGTCTTTATGTCATGGTTGTGCATGATAACTAGTGTTTTGAGTTTATGTGAATGTATATATGCATCAGGTTAGAGGTTGAGTTTTACAAATTTGCAAATCATGCACAGGCAGAAATGTAGCATGTTCGGTCGACCGCGAGTCGACTGATGGGTTCGGTCGACCATGAGTCAACTGATGGTTGATTTCAGGTTTTTACAGTTAGGGTCTGTTTGGAATTTTGGGTCGGGTTTTAACTGTTGGTATTTATCTCTTTTTTTACCCGAGAAAGACACCCTTTCATCAGTCCTCCCCAGAAACCTAGCCCCCTTTCCCCTCTAAAACCCTAGCTTCGGATTTTGGGCATTTTTTGGAGATTTTCGGGGATTTTCAGCAGCTTGTTGTGGTTTGCAGCGAAGGGAGTCGTTCTCTCATGGATCCAGGCATTGTTCAACACACCAGAGGTGAGTAGCATCTCGTCCAATCCCTCTCCCACATTTTTAAGAGTTTCTAAACGTTTTTCATGAGGTGTATTGAGCCTAAGAATTATTTTCAAGTATAAATCGATGGTCTTATTAGTGTAGATGCTAAAAATCATATATTTCAGATCTCTAAATCCTCACCAACGAATCTTTGATGAAACCCAGATCTGGGAATTTATTTAAAAAATGATTTTTTATTTTGATTAATTGCTCTCATACATGATTAGGGATTTAATGTTAGATCTAACATGCAAGATTTCATTTTCCATGTTTTATACAAATTTTACACTGTCTCGTATGTTTAGAATTGATAATATATTATTTGGGTTTGATGACTTTGATTTTTAGATGAATTTTTGCAAATAAATACAGCATGCACGAACAGGGAAAACCCCTCTGTTCAGTCGACTATAAGTCGACTGGTGACCCCAGTCGACCCTGAGTCGACTGTCGGGTTCCGGTTTTCTTCTTTCGGTCGACCATGAGTCGACTGGTGATCCCAATCGACCACGAGTCAACTAATGACCCCAGTCGACCATGAGTCGACTGACAAGTGATTTTTTTTCCTGTTTAACCACCTGCTGTGTATATATATAGTGTATATATTTATTTGAGTGTAATGTTTATCATTTTGAGTACGAGGAGCCGCCTCGTTTATCGGTTATTAAATTTTAGTATTGATGATTTCATCTACACATGTAAGATGACACATTTGTCACAAGCTTAGATCTGTACATCGAGATACGTGCAAGAATAGGATATGTATATCCTTAACATTAGCATTCCATGTTTTATATACACAGTCCTTGTGTTGGACTATAATCCATTTCAGTCCTCGTGTTGGACATTCACAAATCAGTCCATGTGTTGGATATTGGTTAGACCACGAGCATGACACTTAGCTGAATCAGGACATGACATGATTATATAAAGTTGAGATATGATAACTACTTAGGCTGGACATGACACTTATGTGGTTCCGACATGACATTTGTTTTACGTATTGTAATAGGTTGTCTCTTTTCTTTATTGTTCTTGTATTAGACTTTAGATTCGGTATTTAGGGATTTACAATTTGAGATATAAGGTATATACATGAGGGTTTCCTTGTTTGGATTATTTCGCTCGATGTACCTACGGTCGTGTTGTAGTTTCCTAAATACTAAAACCCTTTATTTGTTAGGAGTAATGATATGATTATTCTATGTATAAATCTGTATTTTCTTATACAACGACCCCTTTCTCTTGAGGTTGGTTGTGATGTTGCTCGCTAGCGCTTTGACGCTCGTTGTCCCTCCCCCTTTCAGGTAACGAGCCCGGAGCCCGGAGAGTCGCAGGTTGAGGACGATACTTATTAGGGCCTATTTTTCTTTTATAGATATTATTGTATTATTAGAGCTCCACTATAGACTGTTTTATTTAGACATGAGAGTTTATTCTAGAGTTGTAAAGGCTGTGTGCCTTATTTACTTCTTATCAGACATTGTGTACTTGAGACATGCTGAGATCTCCAGATTGTTATTATTTATTTCCGACATTGACTATGTATTCCAGCTTGTTTGGTTGATGAGATGTATTAATTTGAGTTCTATCATTTCATCATTTATCTGTTGTATAATCTTTTACTTGTTGACTTCTTGTTTTGATGATGTTTAAACAAACAATTTACATCTAATGTTATTTGTCTAGTGTTTGTGTTTTCGTATTTATTCTAGGCAAACAACACGTTGGAGGATGGATGGAATAGCGTTTCAACGGCGATATCAAATGGAGGTTGGCTGAATAGTGGAGTGAAGCCTTGCAATTCAAAGTTAAAGATCAAGTTCAAGCTTCATCCGTGAGATTACCAACTCAAGCATATTGAAGACCAATCAAGCTTGGGTAATTTAGTTTAGGAGTTTATATTATGTGTGTTAGTACTTTAAGCTCAATCATATACACACATACACGTTTTGGTTTTGTATATATATAGTTATATACATACATATATGTTTTGGTTTGGTAGTTTTCAAGTTTTACTATGAAACAATTGAATATAATTAGAAAACATATTTTTGTTTCATACTTACATGCATATATATGATTTTATCAATATCAATTTTAGTTAGTTCAATGAAATCATGTTTTAGTGCATTATATGTGTATTTTGATAAAATACTACATTCATTGTTTATAGACTTCATAACAATAGTTTACATCTTTCTTCAAGTCTATAAAATCATTTTTGTAAAGTTTTAATAGTTGGTTTAGGTCAAAACATCAAACTCATATGTTTACATTTCATGTTTTGGACTAGTTTGTAAAATGATGATATTTTTCATTTGGGAAGTCCCTTTTGGAAACCAGTCATTGTAGCATGTTTATTATCATGTCTACAATCATTCCCCAAATTTTATATTTTTTGGAATTTATTTGATATTTTTAAACAGTGTTTTAAAATCAGAAAAAATAGTTTTTAGAACCTGGATTTTCATATATCAGCTCACGGTTCGACGCCACACGTCGACCGTGACTGAGTCTATTGCATAGTGCGGCAGCCAGAGACTTTCACGGTCGACCGCTGCCCGGTCGACTGTGCGCTCGAATTTCCCACGCTTGACCGCACGGTCGACCGCCGAAGTCTCTGGAGTCTTTTCTTTTGTTTTTGTTGCTCGCGGTCGACCGTCGTTCAGCCCAACGGCTATATTGTACAGAATCTCATTTCCGATTCTGTGGGGTTTTTTGTCTTTTGCTTGGGGCTTTGGCTGAGGTTTTTGGGAGGCTATAAATTCCCCTTTGATCTCAGTTCTCAACAAGCATTCAAGAAGTTTTTAAACAAGTTTTAAACAAGGGTTTAAGTGTGTTTTAGTGTTTGTTTTGTTTGTGAAGAAGTTTTCACAAGTGGAGGAGATCATCTGCTTATTTTGGGCTTCAATCTTTATCTCTCCATCTTGTTATTCAGAGAAGAATCTCTAAACTCTATTTCTAGCTATTTATTATTTTATTCATAATTTCTATATGCTAGATTTTAATTGAGTTTAGTTTGATTTTGATTTTGATTTACTCATTGTTTACACACACACCCACTTGAGCTTATTGTATTTTCATACATAGTATATTTGGGTTGGTGAGAGTTGTAACAATTGAGTGTGACCTTTTATTGTGTTCTCATCTATAATTAGAAAACATATTTTTTTTCATACTTATATGCATATATATGATTTTATCAATATCAATTTTATTTAGTTCAATGAAATCATGTTTTAGTGCATTATATGGGTATTTTGATAAAATACTACATTCATTATTTATAGACTTCATAACAATAGTTTATATCTTTCTTCAAGTCTATAAAATCATTTTGTAATGTTTCAAAACATGGTTTAGCCAAAATGTCAAAATTCATATGTTTACATTTTCGTGTTTTGGCCTATTTTGTAAAATGATGATATTTTTTATTTGGGAAGTCCTTTTTAGCCTATTTTGTAAAATTCATTGTATCATGTTTATTATCATGTCTATAATCATTCCCCAAAGTTTTATATTTTTTGGAATTTATTTGATATTTTTAAACAGGGTTTCAAAATCAGAATAACAGCTTTCAAAACCTGTTTTTAGTCTGTATCTGTTCGCGGTCGACTACCATGGTCGACCGCCATGAGTTCAGGTTTTAGTTGGGTTCAAAGTCTGTTTGGTTTGTGAAGATTATTTTACAAGTGGAGAAGATCATCTACAGTGTTTGAACTTCATTTTAATCCTCCTCTCCAACTTGATTTTCAGAGAAGAATTCCTAAACTCTATTTCTAGCTATTTATTGTTTTATTCATAATTTCTATATGCTAGATTTTATTTGAGTTTAGTTATTTTGATTTGTTTCTCTTTTTACACACACACAACCATTGAGCTTATTGTATTTACATTCATAGTATAATTGGGTTGTGGGATTGTGTAACTTAGAGAGTGAGCTTATAATTCGTTCTCATCCATTGTAGAGAACAAACACTTTGTATAGTGCTTATTGTGAGGATCACTTTGTAATACACTTGTACACTGAGAGAAGTGTGTGGCGAGAGTCGGGGTTCATCCCAAGAGGAGTGGCATCGGTTGACGAACCTAGGAAGAGGTTGTAACCGAGTAGTTAAGGGAGACACATCTAGTTCAACACTTGAGAGGGTGTAGAGTGGGATTGCAAGAGTGTGTGAGTTATAGAGTTTTCGGTAAACTAGAAAACCGTATTGTGTGGTGTAAACATTATTCGGGTGAACATAGAAAACCCGGTTGTGATAGTGGAGATCTCCTCGAGGTGAGGAGCGGAGATGTAGGTCAAGTGGTTAGATCGAACTCCGTAATCATATCGTTTTGTTTGTGATTGCATTGGCGTTCTTATTCTTGTATTCATATCTTATATCGCCTTTGTGTATTGCACTTCATATTGCCCTATCACTTTGGTAGATTGTTTATTTCACCATTGTGTTAGTTTGTATATCCTTGCATATAATTCATAGTATACCTCTTGCTAGGATATACCCCTTTGTTCATATTGCTCATCCTAGATCATATATATTATTGTATTTTATACTTGCTAGGATAACTTATTAATAGTTTTTTAATTGGCATAAAATCAGATTAGATTAGTACAAGACCCTAATCACCCCCCCCCCCCCCCCCCACAGCAATTGATAGCTGAGGCAGCCACCTCACAGGAGAATGAGACAGCTATGTTTCAGAAGGACAAGGAGGGAAAGACTAAGACGGGACAGATTGGAGACAAGGGGAAGAACAAGAGACCATTGTCTAGACATCAGCAGCAGCAGGGCCCTCATAAGAAGGGACCCCAACAGGATCAGAGGGTGCATTAGCAGCGCAAGTTCTAGGGAGTTTGCTTTAACTATCGCAAGGTGGGCCACAAGGCATTAGAGTGTCGTAGTGCACCAGCAGGAGCCTAGCAGGACAGGGATCCGAACCAGCAATAGCAGTGACAGCAAGGCAGAGGTCAGGGCCAGCAGAACAGGCTTGAGGCACCGCCAGCAGCACAAAGGATAGAGGGGCAGGTTCGAGCAGTCCAGGAGGCTCCCCAGGGGCAGATTGTCCTATATTCTCCAGCACCAGCAGTAGAGCAGTCTTCAGCCACAGGCAGAGTATATGCACTGGTTTCCCATGATCATGGTGCTAGCGGAGTAGTTGTGGAGGGTACGTTCCTCGTGAATTCCTTTCCTGCCCGTATTCTTTTCAATTCGGGAGCTTCGCATTCTTTCATTTTGTATGCTTTCATGGTTAGACTCCAGCTCGTAGCTCATCCATTAGACACCCCTTTATCAGTTTCCACCTCTCTAGGAGAGGTATAGCTTTTGGAGAGGTTTGTAGGGGGTGCATTATCAGTTTAGACGAGTCCGAGTTCATAGTCGATCTGATAGTGTTGCATATGTTCAAGTTTGATATCATCCTTGGTATGGATTGGTTATCGTCCTACCATATTAGTATTGACTGCTTTGCGAAGACAGTCAAGTTGCAAGCATCCGATGGGTCCGAGATGATTGTGGCCACTTCTCAGGGCAATCATTTTGCGGAGTCGTTTCTGGCATTCATCGATGAGGTAATGTGACGGGATCAGAGTTCTAATTTGTTGGAGACTAGAGTTGTCTCGGATTATCAGGATGTCTTTCAGAACATACCTAGGATACCTCCTGTGAGAGAGGTTGAGTTTTGTATTGAGTTGTAGCCGGGCACAGCCCCGATATCTCACGCACCCTATCGCATGGTACCAGCTAAGATGAGGGAGCATCAGACCCAGTTGGACGAGTTGTTAGCTCAGGGTTTTATTCGTCGGAGTCATTCTCCGTAGGGCACGCCGGTCCTCTTCGTGAAGAAGAAGGATGACAATATGAGACTATGTATAGATTATTGGGAGTTGAACAAGGTCACTATCCGGAACAGGTATCCATTACCTAGGACTGATGACTTGTTCGACCAGTTGCAGGGAGCGCAGTTTTTCTCGAAGATCGATATTTGTTCTGGTTATCATCAGTTGCGGGTTCGGGAGATGGATATCCCCAAGACCGCTTTTCTTACTTGATATGGATCTTTCGAGTTCATAGTCATGCCATTTGGGTTGACCAATGCACCCGTGGTATTCATGGATTTAATAAACCGGGTTTTTCGTCCATTCTTGGACCAGTTCGTGATTATTTTCATCGACGACATCTTCATTTATTCGAGATCGGAGGCAGATCATGAGAAGCATCTTCAATTAGCTTTACAGACCTTACGGGAGCACCAGTTATATACCAAGTTCAGCAAGTGCGAGTTTTGGCTTGTAGAGGTCAGATTTCTCAGCCACGTCATCAGCAGAGAGGGCATATCAGTAGACTCAGCTAAGGTTATAACAGTTCTTGATTGGGAACCGCCGAAGACGGTGACAGAGATTCGTAGCTTCTTGGGATTAGCAAGTTATTACAAAAAGTTCATCCAGGACTTCTCAAAGATTTCGACGCCACTTACACGCCTTACGAAGAAGGGTGTACAGTTTGTTTGGAGCACAGAGTGCCAGGAGGCCTTTGATACATTGAAGGCTAAGTTGACTACAGCACCGGTTTTGACTATTCCGAGCAGCGACATGACATTCGTCGTCTACACAGATGCATCGTTAGTAGGTTTGGGAGGCGTCCTTATGCAGACTCAGAGAGTAGTAGCTTATATCTCATGGCAGTTGAGATTACATGGCAGAACTATCCTACTCATGACTTGGAGTTAGCAGCAGTGATATTTGCACTGAAGTCATGGAGGCACTATTTGTATGGAGTGCAGTTTGAGTTGTTCACAGACCATCAGAGTCTCATATTGTCATCCTTCTTCTTCACGAAGGAACACAACCAGAGACAGCGGAGGTGGATTGAGTTTATCAAGGACTACGAGTTCGTGATTCAGTATCATCTGGGGAAGGCGAACGTCGTAGCGGATGCTTTGAGTAGGAAGTGTCAACATCAGGTTGTGGTTTTGAGATGCTCGTTACATCGAGATCTTCTCACCCTTAGCCAGTTTGATTTTAGACCTGAGGTTGGTGGTACCAGTGCATTTTTAGGAGCTGTGTCAGTGCAGCCATCTTGGAGTGATAGAGTTGTCAGAGCTCAGTTGGAAGACTCTTGGATTCAACTCCGTAAGAAGGAAATTTCCAAAGAGCCTAAGGCCGAATGGACCATT
This sequence comes from Asparagus officinalis, assembly GCF_001876935.1. Classification (NCBI taxonomy): domain Eukaryota; kingdom Viridiplantae; phylum Streptophyta; class Magnoliopsida; order Asparagales; family Asparagaceae; genus Asparagus; species Asparagus officinalis. The sequence continues at coordinate 32,336,340 of NC_033795.1, forward strand.
GGAGCAGATAGAGGTCTACGGATGAAGGGTAGATTGGTTATGCCAGCCAGTGCAAAGTTAAAGAGGGAGTTATTTGATGAGGCGCACCGTACTCGGTACATAGTACATCTAGGGACTACCAAGATGTACAAGTACCTAAAGAGGCATTTCTGGTGGAGTGGTATGCGTAGAGAGATTGCAGAGTATGTGGCTAAGTGTTTTACCTGTTAGCAGGTGAAGGCAGAGCATCAGAGACCGGCAGGGACACTTCAGCCTTTGCCTATTCCAGAGTGGAAGTGGACAGATATTTCTATGGACTTTATTATAGGGTTGCCGAAGTCAAAGATGGGGAATGATTATTTTTGGGTGATAGTGGACCGGTTGACGAAGTCAGCATATTTTATTCCAGTAAGGACTACTTATACAGCCGAGACTTATACGAGGATCTTCATTCGGGAGTTAGTTCGACTTCACGGAGTTCCAGATACGATCGTGTCGGATCGAGGATCGGTTTTCACTTCGCATTTTTGGAGGAGTTTTCAGGACTCATTTGGCAGCAGGCTATCTTATAGCAGTGTATTCCACCCACAGACGGATGGTCAGACGGAGAGGGTGAATCAAGTGTTGGAGGACATATTGTGGGCATGTGTCATTGACTTCCAAGGCAGCTGGGAGGATCATATTCCATTGATAGAGTTCGATTATAACAACAGTTATCAAGTGACGATCGGTATGGCTCCGTATGAGGCATTGTACAGGAGACCCTGTAGATCACCGATATGTTAGACAGAGCCAGAGGATAGCTTGATGCTTGGGTCAGAGCTTATGAGGCATACTACTGAGAAGGTAGCATTGATCAGGGAGCGGATTCTAGCCGCTCAGAGTCGGCAGAAGAGCTATGCAGATAAGAGGCGAAGACCCCTAGAGTTTCAGATTGGGGATTTGGTTATGCTGAAGGTATCGCCTATGAAAGGCGTGCAGTAATTCGGGAGGCGAGGAAAGCTTGCACTGAGATATATTGGACCGTTTCGGATTTTAGAGCGTATTGGATCTGTGTCATACAGACTAGATCTTCCAGCATCTATGTCTAGTATACATAATGTATTTCATATTTCTATGCTTAAGAAGCACTTGCATGATGAGGAGCAGCAGCGAGTATTGGATGCACCAGAGATTGAGCTTCAGGATGATTTGACTACTATTGAGATCCCAGTGTCTATACTTGCTAGAGAAGACAAGAGACTTAGGAACAAGGTGATTCTGTTGGTGAAAGTTCAGTGGAACCGAAGTGGAGTTGAGGAAGCTTCTTAGGAGCGTGAGGAGGACATGCGACGCGACTACCCACACTTGTTTGAGCAGGTAAATTTATTTATGATGTGAATTCTTACTTGTGCTTTTTATATCTTGATATTTATATTTAACAATAGAATGAGGGTATTTTCACTTAATTCTTAATCTTTCGGAACACATGGTATATATATGGGGGGTTCTTTGTTTGGATTTTTCACCTGACGTACTAGTTCCGTTAGATTAAGGGTTGAGTGAGAATGTTATCATTTTAGATCGTTAAGTATAAATATTACTACATACTTATCTAGAGTTTAATATTATGAAATGTGTATTGTGTGCGGGTTGGATTAAATCCTCGACGTGCTTTTCTAGTATTATTATGCGTTAGATATGATTTATGAATTTCGAGGACGAAATTCTTTCAAGAGAGGAAGAATGTAAAACCATGTACATTTTGATAATTTATATATGTGATTATTAGTGAAAAATAATGTTTATTTATGATAAATGTCTTTATGTCATGGTTGTGCATGATAACTAGTGTTTTGAGTTTATGTGAATGTATATATGCATCAGGTTAGAGGTTGAGTTTTGAAAATTTGCAAACCATGCATAGGCAGAAATGTAGCTTGTTCGGTCGACCGTGAGTCGACTGATGGGTTCGGTCGACCATGAGTCGACTGATGGCTGATTTAAGGTTTTTACAGTTCGGGTCTGCTTGGGATTTCGAGTCGGGTTTTAACTATTGGTATTTATCTCTTTTTTACCCGAGAAAGACACCCTTTCATCAGTCCTCCCCATAAACCCTAGCCCCCTTTCCCCTCTAAAACCCTAGCTTCGGATTTTGGGTGTTTTTGGGAGATTTTCAGGGATTTTCGGCAGCTTGTTGTGGTTTGCAGTGAAGGGATTCGTTCTCTCACGGATCCAGGCGTTGTTCAACACACCAGAGGGGAGTAGCATCTCGCCCAATCCCTCTCCCATAATTTTAAGAGTTTCTAAACGTTTTTCATGAGGTTTATTGAGCCTAAGAATTATTTTCAAGTATAAATCGATGTTCTTATTAGTGTAGATGTTAAAAATCATATGTTTTATATCTCTAAATCCTCACTAACGAATCTTTGATGAAACCCAGATCTGGGAATTTATTTAAAAAACGAGTTTTTATTTTGATTAATTGCTCTCATACATGATTAGGGATTTAATGTTTGATCTAACGTACAAGATTTCGTTTTCCATGTTTTATACGAATTTTACACTATCTCATATGTTTAGAATTGATAATATATTGTTTGGGTTTGATGACTTTGTTTTATACGAATTTTACACTATCTCATATGTTTAGAATTGATAATATATTGTTTGGGTTTGATGACTTTGATTTTTAGATGAATTTTTGCATGTTTAGAATTGATAATATATTGTTTGGGTTTGATGACTTTGATTTTTAGATGAATTTTTGCAAATAAACATAGCATGCACGAACAGGGAAAACCCCTCTGTTCAGTCGACTATGAGTCGACTAGTGACCCCAGTCGACCCTGAGTTGACTGTCGGGTTCCGGTTTTCTTCTTTCGGTCGACCATGAGTCGACTGGTGATCCCAATCGACCACGAGTCGACTAATGACCCCAGTCGACCATGAGTCGACTGCCGACTGTGTATATATATATTTGAGTGTGTTGTTTTTTTTCTTTTTTTTCCTGTTTAACCACCTGATGTGTATATATATAGTGTATATATATATTTGAGTGTATTGTTTATCATTTTGAGTATGAGGAGCCGCCTCGTTTATCGGGTATTAAATTTTAGTATTGATGATTTCATCTACACATGTAAGATGACACATTTGTCACAAGCTTAGATCTGTACATCGAGATACGTGCAAGAATAGGATATGTATATCCTTAACATTAGCATTCCATGTTTTATATACAAAGTCCTCGTGTTGGACTATAATCCATTGAAGTCCTTGTGTTGGACTATAATCCATTGAAGTTCTCGTGTTGGACATTCACAAATCAGTCCATATATTGGATATTGGTTAGACCATGAGCATGACACTTAGCTAAATCAGGACATGACATGATTATATAATGTTGAGACATGATAGCTACTTAGGCTGGACATGACACTTATGTGGCTCTGACATGACACTTATGTGGTTCCGACATGACATTTGTTTTACGTATTGTAATAGGTTGTCTCTTTTCTTTATTGTTCTTGTATTAGACTTTGGGTTCGGTATTTAGGGATTTACAATTTGAGATATAAGGTATATACATGAGGGTTTCCTTGTTTGGATTATTTCGCTCGACGTACCTACGCTCGTGTTGTAGTTTCCTAAATACTAAAACCCTTTATTTGTTAGGAGTAATGATATGATTATTCTATGTATAAATCTGTATTTTCTTATACAACGAGCCCTTTCTCTTGGGGTTGGTTGTGATGTTGTTCGCTAGCGCTTTGACGCTCGTTGTCCCTCCCCCTTTCAGGTAACGAGCATGGATCCCGGCGAGTCGCAGGTTGAGGACGATACTCATTAGTGCCTATTTTTCTTTTATAAATATTATTGTATTATTGGAGATCCACTATAGACTATTTTATTTAGACATGAGAGTTTATTCTAGAGTTGTAAAGGCTGTGTGCCTTATTTACTTCTTATCAGACATTGTGTACTTGAGACATGCTGAGATCTCCAGATTGTTATTATTTATTTCCGACATTGACTATGTATTTCAGCTTGTTTGGTTGATGAGATGTATTAATTTGAGTTCTGTCATTTCATCATTTATCTGTTGTATAATCTTTTACTTGCTTTGTACCTACACCTGTAGTTGATTTCACTAGAGAGATAGCAATTATGATGGTGAAACATGTTATTGCACGGTATGGTGCATGGCAGGTTTGACATTTTTGGTTTCACCTTAGACTGCAGTCTTGCGTGAACCTAGGGGCGTCACACTAGTCTATTATGTTCCTCAGGTGGTGATGAACTCACTAAGAAAAAGTTCAAAGCCGAAAGCAACCTCTCCTGAATTCACGATATGAAAGGTTTCGTAACCTATATTTGTTTTGTGATTTATTGATTTATTTATTGATTTTTCTGTTTTCAGTCAAATATTGCTTTTTGAGGGGACTGTTCGCTTTGTTGTTGATAAAAAGGTAAATTTGCCTTTGTGAATAGTCCCACATTAGAAAATGAAATGAATAGTTTGTGGTTTATAATGGTTCTCTTCTTATTAGGCTTTGAATAGTGTTTTGGGTTTTGTATTGTTTGGGCTTTGTATATCACACACGCATACGCGCACGCACGCCACGCCACGACGCGCGCTCCACGCCACACCGCACCGCATGCTTTTTGTTTTCTCTGGCCTTATTTTGCACGTTTTCACGTGTGTAACAGCTATGGGTTTATTGCGTAACGATCGACATTATGGTGAACGTTACCGAATTGATTGCTGGATTTTGTAACGGCTCTCTAAAACCCCTATATAAGCAACTCTTATCATTCTCGAAAAACACTCAACAAGTTACACTTCTTTTTCATCTCTCCTCTGTTTTCAAAAGTGATTTCCATCCATATTTTGGTATTATTTTTCGGGCAACCTTTTTCATCTGAGCTGAAGTTTTGTTCTCTCATCCGAGTACAAAGGCCGGCCGATTCTAAGGATTTTTATCGCTAGAGGAAAGAGGATCATCTGCGTTAAGACGATAGGTGGGTCATTTATCTTCTAGGGTAGCATTTTCACGACTGCTCCCAATCAGACCGGAATTTCTAATTCTTTTATTTTTGAAATTTTGCATGCTATAACTTAATTTATGTGATATATATCCAACAATACTAAGTCTTTTTCAGCATCAAGTGATCTACTACCAATCAACATGATGCAAGTCGTCGTGCGAGCATCTTTGATCGTGGAATTATCAAAGGTGGGTTGAGAAGAGGATGACAGAAACACAAGAATAATTCAGTATGTGGTGAAGAAAAATACTCTCTCTAGATTATGAGTATGAAAAGATTATAATCCCTCTCTCAAAATCTCAATAGAATCGAGAACAAGCTCTCAATTCTCTCTAAACCTTAATCTCTCTTGATTAGAATCTCACTTTGATTAACTCTGATTGATTGGAAACCCTAAACAATCCCTTATATAGATGTAAAAATGTGGATGACAAAGTGGTAAATAACCAAGCCCAAACCCAACAGTAATTCGTGCAAACAAAAACCCAAACGAACCAGGAAACCTTCTATGAGTCGACTCACGACTGAGATGAGTCGACTTGTTCGAAACTGGACAAAACACAAAACCAGCAATGAGTCGACTCATGACTAAGATGAGTCGAATCGTCAGAGACTGGTGACAAACGGTTGAGTTTCATGAGTCGACTTATGACAGGCATAAGTCGACTCAACCTGAAGAGTTGACTCATGACTGTTATGAGTCGACTTACAGGCTGAAAATTGGATGCTTTGATTCTTCGATTCGCTGTCTCCTTCCACGCTTCAACATGCGTTCTACTGTGCTGTTTTACACATCTATTCTCAAGCAACCATGAGAACCATCTATCCTCAAGCTCCCATGAGGATCACTAAGTTCCGAAGAGAATATACACCCGTATCATGGGTCCCCCATTTAGGAACTTGAAGTCCCATCCAAGTTAGAACTTCAGCTGAGGAAACTCTCGAGCTCCTTTATCTTTTCTGCACCACCTGGCTTTGCTAGGAACTTGATAGCGATGTACAACTGGAAACGACTCCTTCGTTCCTTGCCTTGTCGTAGTCGTCTTCCGCTCCAACATGCAATCCCCTTTCGATGGCTTTTCTAGAAGTCTAATGCACAGCGAGATAAACTTCTTGCTTGCATTCATTAGCCTCTTCGCTCGCGTCGTCGTCCCCAAGCTTGTCTCCCTCGGAAGATATGCCGAATGAAATATGAACTTTTCACCGCCTTTGGTGAATGTATACTTCTGAGCCCACCTCTCGTAGATCACATATCTATCCCATAAGTACGGATTACCCAGTATAATTTGACAAACATCCAATGAAACTACGTCACACGTGACCTCGTCAATATACGACTAATGGAGCGCAAATCTGATAGTGCATTGATCAACTACACTCAGTCTCTCCTCCTTCTGAATCTACCCTAATGGATAGGGCTTCGGATGCTTGACCGTCTTCAGACCCAGCTTTTGAACCAATGCCTCGGATATCAAATTCTTCTCGCTGCCCGGATCAACTATGACATTAACCAAACTGGTCTTTACTTGCAACTTAAGCACAAAGAGTTGCTCTCTCGGGTCAGCGTCCTTCTTCTTGGCCTTTCTCCCCGCCATAAGGTTGAGACTATTATTGGGCTCTGTCATCCCCGGAACTTCTTTCGGATCTTGAGCTATCACATATGCCTTTTTCTCCTCCTCCTTCTTCAATCCTCTTAGCTTGAGATGAGGATATTTATCCTAGTACCGATCAGCAACATGCCATGCCTTCTCGCAGTGACTATAAATCGGTTCTGCTTTCCCGGGATCACCCTTCTTCTCCTCCTTAAGCTTGGGACCACTAGACTTGCCTCCCGTCTATTTGGAGTCTCCCTTAGTCTCATTGCCCTTCTTCTGCTTGCCCTCAATGGCAATAGCCTTCACGCTCGCCTCTGCAATAGTCTCGACCGTGAATAACATCATCTCCTTCTGGATGTAATTACTCAAACCCACCGTATAATTCATAAACACAGAACATTCCTCCGTCGTAATGTTAAGAACCATCGCCTGCTACTGGAACTCCGTGGTGTATTCTTGAACAGTTTGATTGACCCTTTGGCGTAAGCCGTACCACTTGTACCAACGCTCTTTAAGGAATCCCACCAGGTAGAACTGTTTCCTCAGTAACTCCTTGAACTTGTTCCACGGCACCGCCTTCTTCTCCTGCTTGCAGTAGGATTTCCATCACGTCAACGCATGCCCTGAAAGCTTCAAAGTCACGAACACAATCTTCTCCTTAGACGAATATCTGTAGAGAGTGAAATACATCTCCATACGTTCGATCCAATCATCGAGTTTCTCCACATTGACACTCCCATCATAAAAAGGAATCTCCACCTTGAAGCCAATCTTTAGGTTCTGGTAAGAATTCTTATCCTATGATGCAATGCAGCCTTAACGGTCTCCTCCTCCTCGTCGGGGTCTAAATCCACTCTCTCCACATCGGACTCCATAATTTTCTTCTTGGACTTTGAAGAAGATTCACCTTGTTTATCACCTCCATGGATAAGACTGACGGGTTGTATGAGAGTAGACCCTATCATCTCGATCTGCTTCTCCAACGCATCAATCCTCGCTGAATTGTCTCCTTCAGCCATCTTCTTTTTCCTTAAAACCTGGACTCCTTCTAATAAAATAAGGATCTCGCCTAGCATCTTGTATTACGATCGAGTCAGGACCATACACAGGATGCCCCCTCTATCAGATCTGATCGCTCTGATACCAACTTGATGAGAGTCGTCGTACGAGCATCTTTGATCGTGGAATTATCAAAGGTGGGTTGAGAAGAGGATGATAGAAACACAAGAATAATTCAGTATGTGGCGAAAAAAAATACTTTCTCTAGATTATGAGTATGAAAAGATTACAGTCCCTTTCTCACAATCTCACTAGAATCGAGAACAAGCTCTCAATTTTCTCTAAACCCTAATCTCTCTTGATTAGAATCTCACTTTGATTACCTCTGATTGATTGGAAACCCTAAATAATCCCTTATATAGGTGTAACAACGTGGATGACAAAGTGGTAAATAACCAAGCCCAAACCCAATAGGAATTCGTGCAAACAGAAACCCAAACGAACCAGGAAACCTTCGATGAGTTGACTCACGACTGAGATGAGTCGACTCATCCGAAACTGGACAAAACACAAAGCTAGCAATGAGTCGACTCATGACTGAGATGAGTCGACTCGTCAGAGACTGGTGACAAATGGCTGAGTTTCATGAGTCGAATTATGACAAGCATAAGTTGACTCAACCTGATGAGTCGACTCATGACTGTTATGAGTCGACTTACGGGCTAAAAATTGGATGCTTCAATTCTTCGATTCGCCATCTTGTTCCACGCTTCAACCTGCGTTCTACTGTGATGTTTTACACCTCTATTCTCAAGCTACCATGAGAATCATCTATCCTTAAGCTCCCATGAGGATCACTAAGTTCCGAAGAGAATATACACCTGTATCATGGGTCCCCCCCCCCCTTAGGAACTTGAAGTCCCGTTCAAGTTAGGAAACTCTCGAGCTCCTCTATCTTTTCTGCACCACCTGGCTTGGCTAGGAACTTGATAGCGATGTACAACTGGAAACGGCTCCTTCACTCCTTGCTTTGTCGTAGTCGTCTTCTGGTCCAACATGCAATCCTCTTTCGATGGCTTTTCTAGAAGTCTAATGCACATCGAGACAAACTTCTTGCTTGCATTCACTAGCCTCTTCGTTCGCATCGCCGTCCCCAAGCTTGTCTCCCTCGGAAAAGATGTTGAACGAAATATGAACTTTTCATCGCCTTTGGTGAATGTATACTTCTGAGCCCACCTCTCGTAGATCGCATATTTATCCCATAAGTACGGATTGCCCAGTATAATCCGACAAACATCCAATGGAACTACGTCACACGTGACCTCGTTAATATACGACTAATGGAGCGCAAATCTGATAGTGCATTGATCAACTACACTTAGTCTCTCCTCCTTCTGAATCTACCCTAATGGATAGGGCTTCGTGTAAAATCCCATAAATTTGAATATTTTATGATAAATAATGATAAATATGTTATATAGTAAAAAATAATATATTTTGATGTTTGAATATGATAAGAATTGATTTGAGATCAATTCAATGTATATTTGTGAAAATATGGGTGCAAATGCACAAAACATGCACAAAGGCCAAAAGAGTAAAAATCTGGGAATAAGGACAAGTTATGAGTTTTTAAGTTTTTCATACCGATGCAGTTAGAATTTGGAAAAGTGTAAAAGACCAAAGTTGTAGGTCTCTTAAAAATATTTCCAACAAGTCTTATATCACCTCATTCCGAGGTCTGATGAGAAAGTTACAGCCAAAATACAGAAGGTTATTTTTCTAGTCAGACTTGGTTTCCTGGTTCGGGTCTAACAGGTTTGTTTCGGGTTTGCCTCTATAAATACCTATATTTTTTAAGAAAATTCCTTTTTTATCATATCTAAGAACCCTAACAGCTACCAAACCCCCATAAACCCTATTTTGAATTCTTGGAGAAGATTGGAGGCTTTCAAGTTGGGTTTTTCTTAATTTTTTTAGCTTTTGCAATGGAGATCTCCTTCGACGTTACTTCTAACAAGTTTTCCTACAACCCCAGGTGAGTATCATCTCTACTAATCCTCCTCCTAGTTTTTAAAATATTTTTTAAGAGTTTTTAATGAGTTTTATAAAGCCTAATCAATTAATTTGTGTATAAAAATTGGATCTTTTGTATATATGTATAAAGACTTGGTCTTTTCATGTTAAAGAGATTAAGCAGGAATTTACAGAAGTATTTTAAGATCTAAAAATAATTTAAAATATTGTTTATCTGAATTTATATGTTTTATTCTTCGTTTTAAAGTTTCGTGCATGATTGAAGGTTTACATATGATTTCTTTTGTAAATAATCATGCTTGTTATATTCTGCTAAAAATCTACTACATATATACTATTAAACTAGAAATTTAAAATAACAAATGAAATCCAAATTGAACCAAACTAATGTCAATTGAAAGATATGTGAATCTAGTTTTCAACAAACTAATGTCAATTGAAAGATATGTGAATCTAGTTTTCAAAACAGAAAACCATACCTAAAGATAGTTTTCCTAGAGAAAAACAGAAAACCATACCTAAAGATAGTTTTCCTAGAGAAAGATATGCTCAATTTACTGATGATATATTTTACAAAAAATCTGCTGCACATATAAAATGTTTAACTGGAAATTAGAAATATCATATAAACTCCAAACTGAACCAAATCAGTGTCAAATGATAGCTATGTGAGTCTAGTTTCCAAAACGAAAAACTAGTGTCAAATGATAGCTATGTGAGTCTAGTTTCCAAAACGAAAAACTATTCTTAAAAAGAGTTTGTCCAGAGAAACAAAACGAAAAACTATTCTTAAAAAGAGTTTGTCCAGAGAAAGATATTCTCAATTTACTAATGATATATTGTGCAGAAAATTACAGATGTGCTGATTTGAAATAAATTGATATATTACATAAAGGTTTCTTGAGTTTCGCTCTTGTTTGTTATTTATGAGAGAGTTTCTTGATCGTGTACTATTATATTATAATGATTAAGAGTTGTTTAATACCTGAGATGATGGTGGACTTCAGATATGGACACACATACCAAGATTTGTGCATGTATGCTATATTGTGTTAGATTGACACACTTTTGACACAGTTAAATTGATAAACACATATGAATAATGATGTTCTATACGTATCCGGAAATAGAAAGATGAAACCTCTTTTCCGCAGAACGATTGAGTAAGAGTATTACAATAGTATCATTATTATATGTATCCGAAATAGGAAAATAATAAACCCTATTGCCGCAGAACGATTGAGTAAGAGTATTACAATAGTATCGTTATTACATGTATCCGGAATAGGAAAATAATAAACCCTATTACCGCAGAACGATTGAGTAAGAGTATTATAATAGTATCATTATTACATGTATCCGGAATAGGAAAATAATAAACCCTATTACCGCAAAACGATTGAGTAAGAGTATTACAATAGTAACATTATTATATGTATCCGGAATAGGAAAATAATAAACCTTATTGCCGCAGAACGATTGAGTAAGAGTATTACAATAGTATCATTATTACATGTATCCGAAATAGGATAATAATAAACCCTATTGCCGCAAAACGATTGAGTAAGAGTATTACAACAGTATCGTTATTATATGTATCCGGAATAGGAAAATAATAAACCCTATTACCGCAGAGCGATTGAGTAACGAGCATTACAAAAGTATCGCTATAGTACAAGATGATGCACACATAGATATTTGATTAGTTGTAGGCTTTACTTCCATGGTAGATTACCCGCGAGTAGGGTATTTCCTTTGAGATTTTGATGCACCCGTTATAAACGATAGATATTTTTGTTTTAGCTATTGTCGATATCCTCTTATTATAGAGCAGGTCACTCGGACGTAGTTCGAGATGAGATGGTTTTTCTTTGTGTGGGAGATTGCGGTATTTATAATTGATTAATTGCTTTTCATTCATAGAGAGTAATATGAATAATTTGATATATGTATGTACTGACTTTATTTTCTTATATACTCCTACCCCTTCCCTTGGGGAGAGGTAGTGATGATCTCGCTAGCGCTTTGACGCTCGTTTTTTTTCCCCCTTTTCAGGTAGCGAGTCAGGCGTACGGAGAGTCGCAGGTTGATGGGATATTTTAGTTGTCTGTTTAGCTATTTATTATATTTTATATTTATCGCAGAACTCCACATATAGTTGATTATTTTCAGACTCCAGATTAGTATTTTATTTCATAGAGTTGAGAGCTATTGTAAGACTTTGTTTTTTTTTTGACTCATTGTATTTGAGATTTAGTTCAGACTCAGAGATATGTCTATTTTATTCCAGTTGTGCTTATTATTGATATTGTTATGCTTCTTCTGTGTTTATCCAGTGTTGTTCTATTTCTATTTTTGCATGTCTGTACCTTCACCTGTTTTTATTGTTTCCACTAGAGAGATAGTGATTATGATGGTAAAACTTATTATAGCATGGTGGTTGGTGCTTGGCAGGTTTGACAATCCAGGTTTCACCTAGGACTGCAGCCTTGTGTGAACCCTGAGGCGTCACAATTAGTATCAGAGCTCTAGTTCCAGCATCCTTAGGATCATTCCTGTGTTAAATTGTGGAGCTAGGATAGAGTTTTCTAGGATTCATGTATAGAGTCCGTTAGGAATTCCTAGAATGAGTGAGGATGATATGTGCGTATATCTAAAAATTTCAAAAAAAAAATTATGACAATTATTTTATGTTGATTTAAAGTATTTGCGTGAATACTATATTTTATGAATACGTATTGTGGTACGTTATATATATGTATATATGTTTGCGATCCCACTTACTATGATCATAAGCTCTCCTCTCGATATTATAAATGTTGGAACGAGGATGCAGTCGAGATAAAACTCATACCCAGAGAGCTGGGAAAGCAGAGTCCGAGCTGCAGTAGGCTCCACAGTATTTGATCGACTTTATGGCACCGTTTGCAGAAACAGAGACTAGCAACACTCGAGGAGGGAGTAGCGAGCCACATTACATTTTCTGGAGTTCCACCACCCGTTGTACTAATTGTGCCAATTGAAGAGGTAATACTAATGATTATATTATCACAACCATTTGTTGATAGAGATACAGAGCAGGAGGCTTGGCTCTGTAAGAATAAGAAAGATGTAGGACACTGAGAACACCATAGTGCAGGGCACATTGGATTCATATGCAGCTTATAAATAAAAAGGAATATGTGAAAATTCCTTAACGTAGACTCAGTACCAAACCAGAGGTTAAATATATTCAGCACAGAGGATATCACCGGAGAATAGCAGCAAAGGATAGCTACGATTTCAGATTTTCGTCGGGACAATGAATATCACTTATTTGGGAAAATTTTGTTTACTTTTTCGACAAGCAGTTAGAGCTAGTTTGCTTAAAACAGTGAGATATGCCTATAGTTAATTACAAAATCAAGACTAGCATGATGGCAATGTCAAGGGCAAGAGGCCTATTATGGGATCTAGAGGACCCCAGCAGCGGGGTAAGGATTTTTACCATCAGCAATAAAGACATTACAAGAAGATAGCAAACATGATTTGATAACACAACAGCAGCGCATGATTCGGGACACATGATACAATTATAACAAGATCGGACATAGAATGAAGAATTATCATAGTACACCAGCAGGAGACTAGCATGATAGAGATCAGGGTCAATAATCTTAGGGTAGCAGTTACGGCCAGCATCGGAGGATAGATGTGCTACCGGTTATTCTGAGGATTTAGGGGCCTATAGGCCAGAATTACGCTATTTAGAGTATTCATCAGTGTCAGATGGACCCATGTGTTTCACCGTCAGCAGCGTAGCAGGCGTCGGCCACCAGCAGAGTTTATGTAGTCGCGCCACGTGATCATAGTGCGAGCAGAGTTTTTGTAGTAATTTCTTATCCAGCTCGAATCTTGTTTGATTCAGGAACTTCGTATTCTTTCATATCTCATGCCTTTATGTATAGGCTTCAGCTAGTTACTCATCCCTTAGATGTTCTTGTTCGCGGGGAAAATCCTTTTCATTGAAGTCATTGTTTTCTTAAGCAACTGTTTATCGGTTACAAAAGATCCGGTCTTTTTATAAGATCCGGTTACAACAAAATCAAAGAAAGAAAAAAAATTACAACTTTCCTTTTCTCGAACAAATCGCAAGATCCTGTTTTGCGGTCTCTTACTTGTGTGGGTTCTTTTCCTGCGTCAGGGTTAATCCGTGGACCACCGCGCGATCTTAATCTGGTCAGATCTACACGGTATAACGGGTATTATTTCATGAAGGAAATAACAGCCGAGGGGATTATTTCACCAAGGAAATAATAGCCCTAAGTAATCGAAATCGACCAAGCGAAATCAATACTCTTCTCGGGATCAAAAACCAAGTTTTGATCCGGAGGATGACCGTGTAGATCTCAGATCTGATCTCTCTCGAACTCACCTTATTTGGCGTGGATTATCGCCAAGAACCAGATCTGAAAAGTCCGAGTCCTCAAAGCTCCAAAGCTCCAATCTTTTTAGTCTTGAGTCTTTAATCCAGCAGAGTTTCCCCTTCAAAAATCCAACTCCCTCAATAATGAGCCCTCCTTCTCTATTTATAGGCATCTCAATCCAGATCTGGGCTCAGATGTGGGCCCAGATTTGGGTGGCTCGGCCAGGTGGCTCGCAGCCATGCGAGCCAGTTCATACTACCTCGGGTGTTTTGGCTCTAACTCTCTCGTCCGATCTCGGAATGAGGTGATTCAAGATGCGTTGGAAAGCTGACGAAAAGACCTACAACTTTTATGTTTTGAGTTTCTTCAGAATCAAATCACAATATGGCCAAAATATTACTTTTTGTGTTTGCCACCATTTGGTGACTCGCATGGGTGCGAGTCACCGAGCCAGTTCGTACTACCTCTGGTGTTTTGGCTCTAACTCTCTCGTCCAATCTCAAAATAAGATGATTCAAGATGTGTTGGAAAGATGACGAAAAGAACTACAACTTTTTTGTTTTGAGTTTCTTCAGAATCAAATCACAACATGGCCGAAATATCACTTTTTGTGCGAGCCACCATTTGGTGACTCGCATGGGTGCGAGTCACCGAGCCAGTTCGTACTACCTCGGGTGTTTTGAACTCTCTCGTCCGATCTTGGAATGAGGTGATTCAAGATGTGTTGGAAAGATGACGAAAAGACCTACAACTTTTGTGTTTTGAGTTTCTTCAGAATCAAATCAAAACATGGCCGAAATATCACTTTTTGTGAGAGCCACCATTTGGTGACTCGCATGGGTGCGAGTCACCGAGCCAGTTCGTACTACCTCAGGTGTTTTGGCTCTAACTCTCTCGTCCGATCTTGGAATGAGGTGATTCAAGATGTGTTTGAAAGCTGACGAAAAGACCTACAACTTTCAATAGCCGAGCTACACATGATATGTGTGAGTCACACATGGTGTTTCGCCCCTTTTGGGTGAAACACAACTCCTAGCTGCGTTGTCTTTTGCCATTTCGTGTGTTACGCTGACTCGTACGCTTCACCGACTTGCATCATAAATTTTGTTAAGTTGGAGGTGAATGGTGAACGTGTTGGCCACTTGGTGGTGGCCGGTGAGCACGCGGGCCATCTAGCGTTGGCTGTTTTGTTTCATGCATTGGTCGGCGTCAGATAATTCGGATAATGACGTTCGTCATCTTCTCTCCGTCTCGAGCTGTGTGTGGATACCTATAGGCATTTTTCGATGCCTACAGTTCTGTTATTAGTTTCTACTCCTCTAGGAGAGGTGTCCCTATTAGAGAGTATATATAGGAGACGTGTCATCAATATAGATGATTTTGAGTCCATATTTGACATGGTTGTCTTGTGGATGTCGAATTTTGACATCATTCTTCGTATGAAATAGTTATCATCCTATAATATTAGTATCGACTGTTTTGCTAAAACAGTACGGTTGTCAGCATTCGTTGGGGTTGTATAGATAGTAGCAACCTCATAGGGTAACCAGAATGCGGAGTCATTTCTGACATGCGTCGAGGAGGTGATGATACGGGATCGGGATGCAGTTTTGAGCGAGACCGGAGTCGTCTCAGAGTATCAGGATATCGTTTAGGACATACCTATTTTTCTCCACTGAGAGAGGTTGTTTCCCTGCATCGAGTTGCAGCAGGCACCGTACCGATATTCCGAGCACCCTATCGTGTGGCACCCGTTGAGATGAGGGGGCTACAGACACCGCTAGATGAGATGTTATCTCAGAGTTTTATTCTACGGAGTCTTTTTGTGGGAACACCGGTCCTCTTTGTGGAGAAGAAGGACTATAGCATACGATTGTGTGTTGATTATCATGGGTTGAGCAAAGTCACTATTCGGATCAGGTATCCACCATTGAGGATTTATGACTTGTTCGACCTACTGCAGGGAGCGCAGCATTTCTCGAAGATTGATCTTCGTCTTAGTTATTTCTAGTTGCGAGTGCGGTAAATGGATATTTTCAAAACCACATTTTATGACTCGGTATGGGTCTTTTGAGTTCTTGTCATGCCATTTGGACTGACCAATGCACCCACGGTATTCATGGATTTGATGAATCAGGTTTTTCGTCCATGTTAGGACCAGTTCGTAGTCGTTTTATTGACGACATCCTTATCTTTTCGAGATCGGAAGCAGAATACGAGTAGCATCCTCTATTGGCATTGCGAGGATAGTGAACAATCGAGATTAGAGGCATCAGTGATACGTCGAGTTCAGCAAATACGAGTTTTGGCTATAAGATATTAGATTTTTAGGCCACATCATCAGCAGGTGGGGCATAACAGTGGATCCAGCCATTGTTGAGGCTGTACTTGATTGGGAGCCACTAAGAACCATTACAAGGGTTCGTAGTTTTAGAATGGTATGAGAGAAAGTTCATTCAAGACTTTTTGAAGATTGTGATATTACTTACACATCTTACAAAGAAGGGTGTATAATTTGCTTTGGGCACGAGGTGCCAGGAAGCCTTTAAGACTATTAAGGTTAGATAGACTACAATAACAATTTTGACTGTTCTAAACAGTGATACGACATTTGTCATTTACGTATACACATCATTAGTAGGGCTATGAGGTGTTTTGATGCAGACCCGGAGGGTATGGCTTATTTCGCGACAGTTTAGACGCATCGTAACAGATATATAGTACATCCATGCACAAGGAAAATGTACAAGGATCTGAAGAGGCATTTTTGGTGGAGTGGTATGCGCAGAGAGATTACAGATTATGTGGTTAAGTGTTATACCTACCAACAAATTAAGGCAGAACATCAGAGACATACAGGAACCCTACAGCTTTTACCCATTCCTGAGTGGAAGTGGGTAGATATTTCCATGGATTTCATAGTGGGGTTGTCTAAGTCAAAGAAAGAAAATGATTCTATTTGGGTTATAGTGGACAGATTGACTAAGTCTACACATTTCTTACCAGTGAGGACGACTTATACGGCAGATATGTATGCGAAGATCTTCGTTCGGGAGATTGTTAGATTGCATGGAGTTTCGGAGACGATTGTATCAGATCGGGGCTCAGGCTTCACATCTCATTTTTAGAGGAGTTTCCAGGATGCTTTTGGCAGTCAGTTGTCATTTAGCAGCGTTTTTCACCCCCAGACAGATGGTCAGACCGAGAGGGTGAATCAGATCTTAGAGGACATGCTGAGAGCGTGCATTATGGATTTTCAGGGTAGCTGGGAGGATCACATCCCACTAATTGAATTTGTATATAATAATAGTTATCAAACTACCATCGGGATGGCACCGTATGAAACTTTGAACGGGAGACCTTGCAGATCGCCTATATGTTGGGCAGAGCTAGAGGATAGTCTATTGATTGGTCCAGAGTTAGTTATGCAGACCACAGAGAAGATAGCATTGATTCGAGAGCGCATTCTTGCGGCGCAGAGTCGACAGAAGAGCTATGCAGATCAGCGGAGACGACCTTTAGAGTTCCAGGTCGGAGACCCGGTCATGTTGAAAGTATCACCGATGAAGGGCGTTTAGCGATTCGGTAGACGGGGAAAGCTTGCCCCGAGATATGTTGGTCCTTTCAGGATCATCGAGCGCATTGGAGCTGTTTCTTACAGATTAGATCTTCCAGCATCGATGTCGAGTGTACACGACGTCTTTCATGTTTTGATGCTTAAGAAGCATCTGCAAGATGATGAGCAGCAGAGAGTGATTGATTTACCAGAGATTGAGATTCAGGATGACTTGACTACCGTAGAGGTACCGGTATGCATACTTGCTAGAGAGAATAAAAAGCTTAGGAATAAAGTCATTCCATTAGTGAAAGTTCAGTGGAACCGGCAAGGAGCCGAAGAGATTTCTTGGGAGCGCGAGGAGGATGTTCGTCGCGACTACCCGCACCTATTTGGACAGGTATGATGTTGATAAATTCGCTTATGTGCTTTGATAGTAGTCTTTATCTATGTTGTTTAGTCACATTTATATTTATCTTTAACACTAAAATGGAGATATTGTCACCTGATCCTTAATCATTTGAAACATATGGTATATACATGAGGGTTTCCTTGTTTGGATTATTTCGCTCGACGTACCAATTTTGTTTAATTAGGGATTTAGGGGAGAATGTTTGCATTCTAGGTTGTTAACTTTAAATATCATTGTGCTAATACTATAAGATGGCTGCAGAAGGAATTCTTAATATGAATTACACCTTCTTATTGTGTTTTCCCAGTTTTTAAGCTTTGAGATGCGATTGTGGAATTTCGGGGACGAAATTCTTTTAAGGGGGGAAGAATATAAAACCCCGTAAATTTGAATATTTTATGATAAATATATTATATAATGAAAAATAATATATTTTGATGTTTGAATATGATAAGAATTGATTTGAGATCAATTCAATGTATATTTGTGAAAATATGGGTGCAAATGCACAAAACATGCACAAAGGCCAAAAGAGTGAAAATCTGAGAATAATGACCAGTTATGAGTTTTTAAGTTTTTCATACCGATGCAGTTAGAATTTGGAAAGGTGTAAAAGACCAAAGTTGTCTCTCTCTTCAACATCTTTCCAACAAGTCTTAGATCGTCTCATTCCGAGGTCGGATGAGAATGTTACAACCAAAATACAGAAGGTTATTTTCCTAGTCAGACTAGGTTTCCTGGTTCGGGTCTAACAGGTTTGTTTCGGGTTTGCCTCTATAAATACCTGTATTTTTCATGAAAATTCCTTTATTTTATCATATCTAAGAATCCTAACAGCCACCAAACCCCCATAAACCCTATTTTGAATTCTTGGAGAAGATTGGAGGCTTTCAAGTTGGGTTTTTGTTGATTTTTTTTGGCTTTTGGAGTGGAGATCTCCTTCGACGTTGCTTCTAATAAGTTTTTCTACAACTCTAGGCGAGTATCATCTCTACTAATCACCCTCCTAGTTTTTAAAATATTTTTGAAGAGTTTTTAATGAGTTTTATAGAGCCTAATCAATTAATTTGTGTATAAAAATTGGATCTTTTGTATATATGTATAAAGACTAGGTCTTTTCATGTTAAAGAGATTAAGCAGGAATTTACAGAAGTATTTTAAGATCTAAAAATAATTTAAAACATTGTTTATCTGAATTTAGATGTCTTATTCTTCGTTTTAAAGTTTCGTGCATGATTGAAGGTTTACATATAATTTCTTATGCAAATAATCATGCTTGTTATGTTCTGCTAAAAATCTGCTGCACATATATACTATTGAACTAGAAATTTGAAATAACAAATGAAATCCAAATTGAACCAAACTAATGCCAATTGAAATATATGTGAATCTAGGTTTCAAAACAGAAAATCATACCTAAAGATAGTTTTCCTATAGAAAGATATGCTCAATTTACTGATGATATATTCTGCAGAAAATCTACTGCACATATAAAATGTTTAACTGGAAATTAGAAATATCTATGAACTCCAAACTGAACCAAATTAGTGTCAAATGATAACTATGTGAGTCTAGTTTCCAAAACGAAAAACTATTCTTAAAAAAAGATTGTCCAGAGAAAGATATTCTCAATTTACTAATGATATGTTCTGCAGAAAACTACAGATGTACTGATTTGAAATTAATTGATATATTACGTAAAGGTTTCTTGAGTTTCGCTCTTGTTTGTTATTTATGAGAAAGTTTCTCGATCTTGTACTGTTATATTATAATGATTAAGAGTTGTTTAATACCTGAGATGATGGTGGACTTCAGATGTGGATACGCATAGCAAGATTTGTGCATGTATGCTATATTGTGTTAGATTGACACACTTTTGACACGAGTTAAATTGATAAACACATATAAATAATGATGTTCTATACGTATCCGAAAAAAAGAAGATAAAACCTATTTACCGCAGAACGATTGAGTAAGAGTATTACAATAGTATCGTTATTATATGTATCCGGAATAGAAAAATAATAAACTCTATTTCTGCAGAACGATTAAGTAAGAGTATTACAATAGTATCGTTATTACATGTATCCGGAATAGGAAAATAATAAATCCTATTGCCGTAGAACGATTAAGTAAGAGTATTACAATAGTATCGTTATTACATGTATTCGGAATAGGAAAATAATAAACCCTATTGCCGCAGAATGATTGAGTAAGAGTATTACAATAGTATTGTTATTATATATATCTGGAATAGAAAAATAATAAACCCTATTGCCGCAGAACGATTGAGTAAGAGTATTACAATAGTATCGTTATTACATATATCCGGAATAGGAAAATAATAAACCCTATTGCCGCAGAACGATTGAGTAAGAGTATTACAACAATATCGTTATTATATGTATCCAGAATAGGAAAATAATAAACCCTATTGCCGCAGAGCGATTGAGTAACGAGCATTACAAAAGTATCGCTATAGTACAAGATGATGCACACATAGATATTTGATCAGTTGTAGGCTTTACTTCCATGATAGATTACCCGTGAGTAGGGTATTTCCTTTGAGATTTTGATGCACCCATTATGAACGACAGATATTTTTGTTTTAGCTATTGTCGATATCCTCTTATTATAGAGCAGGTCACTCGGACGTAGTTCGAGATGAGATGGTTTTTCTTTGTGTGGGAGATTGGGGTATTTATAATTGATTAATTGCTTTTCATTCATAGAGAGTAATATGAATGATTTGATATATGTATGTACTGACTTTATTTTCTTATATACTCCTACCCCTTCCCCTGGGGAGAGGTAGTGATGATCTCGCTAGCGCTTTGACGCTCGTTGTTTTTCCCCCCTTTTCAGGCAGCGAGTCAGGTGCACGGAGAGTCGCAGGTTGATGGGATATTTTAGTTGTCCGTTTAGCTATTTATTATATTTTATAGTTATCGCAGAACTCCACATGTAGTTGATTATTTTCAGACTCCAGATTAGTATTTTATTTCATAGAGTTGAGAGCTATTGTAAGACTTTGTTTTTTTGACTCATTGTATTTGATATTTAGTTCAGACTCAGAGATATGTCTATTTTATTCTAGTTGGGCTTATTATTGATATTCTTATGCTTCTTCTGTGTTTATCCAGTGTTGTTCTATTTCTATTTTTGCCTGTCTGTACCTTCACCTATTTTTATTATTTCCACTAGAGAGATAGTGATTGTGATGGTGAAACTTATCATAGCATGATGGTTGGTGCTTGGCAGGTTTGACAATCCATGTTTTACCTGGGACTGCAGCCTTGTGTGAACCCTGGGGCGTCACACTTCGGATGCTTGACCGCCTTTAGACCCAGCTTTTGAACCAATGCCTCGGATATTAAATTCATCTTGTTGGCCGGATCAACTATGACATTAATCAAACTGGTCTTCACTTGCAACTTAAGCATAAAGAGTTGCTCTCTCGGGTCGTCATCTCCTTCGTGGCCTGTCTCCCCGCCATAAGGTTGAGACTGCTGTTGGGCTCTGTCATCCTCGGGACTTCTTTCGGACCTTGAGCTATCACATATGCCTTTTTCTCCTCCTTCTTCTTCAATCCTCTTAGCTTGAGATGAGGATATTTCTCCCAGCACCGATCAGCAACTTGCCCTGCCTTCTCGTAGTGACTACAAATCAGTTCTGCTTTTCCTGGATCACTCTTCTTCTCCTCCTTAAGTTTGGAACCACTAGACTTGTCTCCCGTCTGTTTGGAGTCTCCCTTAGTCTCGTTGCCCTTCTTCTGCTTCCTTAATGGCAATAGCCTTCACGCTCGCCTCTGCAATAGTCTCGACCGTGAATAACTTCATCTCCTTCCGGATGTAATTACTCAAACCCATCATATAATTCATAAACATAGAATATTCCACCGTCGTAATGTTAAGAACCATCTCCTGCTGCTGGAACTCCGTGGTGTATTCTTGAACGGTTTGATTGGCCCTTTGGCGTAAACCGTACCACTTGTACCAATGCTCCTCAAGGAATCCCACCGGATAAAACTGTTTCCTCAGTAACTCCTTGAACTTGTTCCACGACACCGCCTTCTTCTCCTGCTTGCAGTAGGATTTTCACCACATCAACGCGTGCCCTGAAAGCTTCAAAGTCGTGAACACAATCTTCTCCTTGGACGAATATCCGTAGAGAGTGAAACACATCTCCATACGTTCGATCCAATCATCGAGTTTCTCCACATTGATACTCCCATCATAAACAATAATCTCCATCTTAAGTCAATCTTTAGGTTCTGGTAAGAATTCTTACCCCCTTGATGCAACGCAGCCTTAACAGTCTCCTCCTCCTCGTCGGGATCTGAATCCACTCTCTCCACATTAGACTCTACAATTTTTTTTCTTGGACTTTGAAGAAGATTCACCTTGTTTATCACCTCCATGGATAAGACTGACGAGTTGTGTGAGAGTAGACCCTATCGTCTTGATCTGCTTCTCCAACGCATCAATCCTCGCTGAATTGTCTCCTTCAGCCATCTTCTTCTTCCTTAAAACCTGGACTCCTTCCAATAAAATAAGGATCTCGCCTAGCTTCTTGTATTACGATCGAGTCAGGACCATACACAGGAAGCCCCCTCTATCGGATTTGATCGCTCTGATACCAACTTGATGTGAGTCGCCGTGCGAGCACCTTTGATCGTGGAATTAACAAAGGTGGGTTGAGAAGAGGATGACAGAAACACAAGAACAATTCAGTATGTGGCGAAGGAAAATACCCTCTTTAGATTATGAATATGAAAACATTACAATCCCTCTCTCACAATCTCACTAGAATCGAGAACAAGCTCTCAATTCTCTCTAAACCCTATTCTCTCTTGATTAGAATCTCACTTTGATTACCTCTGATTGATTAGAAACCCTAAACAATCCCTTATATAGGTGTAACAACGTGGATGACAAAGTGGTAAATAACCAAGGCTAAACCCAACAGGAATTCGTGCAAACAGAAACCCAAACGAATCAGGAAACCTTCGATGAGTTGACTCACGACTGAGATGAGTCAACTCATACGAAACTGGACAAAACACAAAGCCAGCAATGAGTCGACTCGTCAGAGACTGGTGACAAACGGCTGAGTTTCATGAGTCGACTTATGATAGGCATAAGTCGACTCAACCTGATGAGTCGACTCATGACTGTTATGAGTCGACTCACAGGCTAAAAACTGGATGCTTCGATTCTTCAATTCGCCGTCTCGTTCCACGATTCAATCTGCGTTCCACTGTGCTGTTTTACCCCTTTATTCTCAAGCTACCATAAGAATCATCTATCCTCAAGCTCCCATGAGGATCATTAAGTTCCGAAGAGAAAGATACACCCGTATCACAACATGATTTTTTTTAATGAATACAACATTTTGCACGTTACAAGCCCGGCCAAAATAACCGGAGAAGCTTATAACGTCTCATGAGTTATGATCATTGGGGCGCTTACAACCTATTACTAGCTAGCGCACTATCAATGAAGCAAGAATTCTTTCGTTGAAATATGCCCAATAAAGTGGATACATATTGACCAATGCAACAAAAATGATTGGTCTAGATTAGTATTTCAAACTTTTACAAAGATAAAAGGAGTTATCATTGAAATTGTTTTTGTTCAACAAAGAATGTCTGAGCTGAGCTGGGCCTACAGCAACTCTAACGGAGTCGAAATGCCATGATAGTCGGATAACTGGTTGTGAGCCCACCTTGGCCTTTTATAATTTTTCTATTTACTTTAGTGCTATTTAACAGTGTTTTGTAAGAGACAGGGTCATCAACCGGATTAATGGGGCACCATCTCCAAGCGTATGGCTGACGTATTACTTGAGTTTTACCCATTTTATTCAGCCAGTCAATCAGTCGCTTGTGTATTCACTAGTTACCATGTCATTTGCCTTTTGCCCATTTTTTACGGTATACAAAATTTTATAACGTTGCAAAAGCTATGAGAGACGTATAGTTTATGTATCCGAAGTTTAAAATGTAGCTCAGTCACAGATGAGATGTGAAATTTCAAGCAATAATGATGAGTTCTGATTCTATAAATCACAACATTTGCCGCATAAGAGAAATTGGTGAGGGCCTTTCATGAGTGGTCGTCAAAACTCGCCGCTCACATACAATAAGTTGCCGTAGGACAAGTATCCAATAATGATCAAGAGGACCTCTAGCTTGCCACTGGTACAAATTATTGAGACGTGACCATTAGATTGGATATGCGTGGTGGCCAATGACCACCACAATGAGTGCATCGATACAAAGAATCTAACGTGATTGCAACCTTTTGCAATGCTAAGAAAGAGATATCAGAGAAGAAATTTTGAAGCCTGGAAATGAATTTCAAACACTGATCACTGCAGTCGCCTTGAAAGCAGCTGGAGTCAAAATGCCACATCATTCTCGCTCTTTTGGAGGGACATGTATCTTGAGGAGTTGTGTGCCAAGATGTGTGGTGTGATCTTCTTAAACTGTTGGCCCATCAAACTTGAGCCCAATTAACCTCTCGTCCACTTGGTTACCACAAAGCACAAAAATAGTTATTTAAATAATAATAATAAACAAACACTCTTTCTCCCCCCCCCTCTAAATATAATGGAAAACTCTCAGACCCCAAAATAGGGGACCCCTGAGGGACAGGTGAGGTGTCAGCCCCTGGGGGGATGATTTACTGTTCTGAATAGTAATCAGCCCCCAGGAGCTGACACCTCACGTGCTCCCCTCAGGTCCGGTCCCCTATTTGGGGTCCCTATAACACTACTCTAAATATAAATCGAGCTTTGAACGTGTCCTTCCACTATATTGAGCATGTTGGGTTTCACAAGTAACAGATGGCATTAATGCCCGAGTTCCAGGTACTCCCTTTTCGGTACTACACAGGAATTATACATTTCATGTGTAAAACATACGATTCCTCTTTATTGGAGATATGAGCCTATAACACTTGAGGGAGTAATTATTCCACTAA
>NC_033795.1:32361350-32372520 GCF_001876935.1 Asparagus officinalis
AATTATGAATTTCATAAATTTTTTTATATAACCTAGCCCACAACTGAACCCAAGACCGTAAAAGTCATATTAAAACCTCCAAATAGTCCGGATCAACCCATAGTGGATTGCATGTCTTATAATTTGCAAACAGGACATTTGTGCAGTAGGATTTTGGCAATTGGCCGGGTTGCTCACGCTAGGGTCCAAGGCAATTTCTTAAAATTAGTAAAAAGATTAAAAGTGTGCTAAGAAATAAGGCTGGTATTAAGCTCCACAATGATTCTAGGGTTATAGGGTACATTCCTACCACTTAACTATAAAATAAAGTAAAACAAGCCCAGTTCACTAATTTCGTTCATGTAACACGAGCCGAATAGTAAGAAGAGAAGCCTCAAATCGGATATTTAAGAAAGTTCAACAAGAGAAACTCACATTGATCACATTTGAACCAACAAGGGACTTCAAATAATGAATCAAGATAAACAAGCGTACAACAAAATTTGCACTTACACTAATTACCTTTTCTCATCAAACTGAGAAGCCTGTTTCACATTTTGCCTTACTGCACGAGGGAGAAAAGTAAATCCACGAGCATGTCGATGCCCAAAGCTAACACTCGAAGGAGTAGAATCTGACGTTTTCAGCTTTGAAACCGCTGAGGCTAGCTTATCCACCTCTCCTTCAACCTCCATTGCAGTTTCTTTCGATTCCTGCACTTTCTTCTGGCTTTGATGCTTGGAAGTCTTTTCATCGACATCCATGCCTGATTCCTTTGTATTGATCAAGTGGTCCGATTGCTTTCTCTGGGTCTTCTGTCG
The DNA here is from genome assembly GCF_001876935.1 of Asparagus officinalis. NCBI lineage: Eukaryota > Viridiplantae > Streptophyta > Magnoliopsida > Asparagales > Asparagaceae > Asparagus > Asparagus officinalis. The sequence continues at coordinate 32,362,151 of NC_033795.1, forward strand.
GTGGTGCTTAGAGGGCTTTGCTTTCTTGAAGAACTCGAATGACGTTGGAAACTTGTGCTTGTCGACAAGGTGCTGTTGTCGACCTTTGTAGCTCTTAAGTTTCATGTCACAGCCTTCGACTAGGCACTCATACTGTTGCATATGTAATAATATTGAATCTTCAGAATGATGACTGTACATGTTATCAAGTTAAATATAACAATCCAGTGGAACATACAAAAAGTTTTAAATGATACTTTTCATGGTGGTTCGATATTAGCATCAATGCCTATACCTTGCTTTCTAACAAGTTATCGTTGCAACCAGGAAAAGATAATCAATTTTGGTTAGATTGTGGTCTCAGGTCCAAGTATAGGCTACAACCTTGGTTATTTGTTTCTGAAAAAGGAGGAAGAAGAAGAGGTCATAAAATAGAAGGCACCCATCTCTACTAAATCTTAAAGTGGAGAACCATTACCATGATCAAAACTACGGAAATATAAAATTATATAGCTCTGTCCAACATTTGTGAATTACTCTCTCAAATCAACCAAACAAAAACTACTGTAATCATTTTCTTTTCCTTCCCGTAACACTACTTGGACAAAATACTGTCTAAATTCTTCGATCGCTTCTTTTAGTCATTATCACCAAAGCATGCGAGAAAGGAAGAAAGGAAAGGGGAAAAAAAAGGATTCCCAGTACGTTTGTGCACTACAACTACATACATGGCGAGAAAATGGTACTCACCTGGAAAGAAGCATACTTAGATGTGAAACAAAAGGGGGAAAAATAAAATAAAGGAACTTAAGGTAGATTGCCTCTAATAGGGCTGGATCTGTATGGAAAGGTTGTGAAAATCCACTATGAACCAGAAGAATCCAGAAGGATCTAATACAGAAATTTCAAGTTTGAAATATAACCCATACAGACGTTCAATATGAAAGATAAGGTAACCATATTACATTTCTTGAGAAAACCTATAAAAAAAAACCGTAGAAATTCACTGCTGGGAACCCAGAGAAAACCAGAGAGGAAATAAAGCCTAGCTGTGAGAGCAAACGCTAACAAACTTCTATATCAGCGCCCACACCCACACAATTTAGATCTTCAGTTCAGTGAAAAAACACATGGGATGTAATCTCCCCCCCCCCCCCCCACCACACCACCACCCCACCCCCCCTTCTCATAACACTACTTGGACAAACTACTGTCTAAATTCTTCCATTGCTTCTTTTACTCGTTATCACCAAAAGGCACGCGAGAAAGGAAGAAAGGAAAACAAAAAAAGATTCCCAGTACGTAGTGTAGAAAATGTGTCTCACCTGTAAAGAAGAATAGTTAGATGTGAAACAAAAGGAAATAAAATGAAATAAAAGGAAGTTAAGGTTGACTGCCTCTAATAGGGCTAGTTCTGTACGGAAAGGTTGTGAAAATCCACTATGAACGAGAAGAATTCAGGGGGATCTAATACAAAAATTTCAACTTTGAAGTATAACCAATATAGACGTTCAATATGCAATATAGACGTTCAATATGAAAGATAAGGTAACCATATTACATTTATTGAGAAAACCTATAAAGAAAACCGTAGAAATTCACTGCTGGGAACCCAGAGAAAACCAGAGAGGAAATAAAGCCTAGCTGTGAGAGCAAATGCTAAACAAACTTCTATATCAGCGCCCACACAATTAGATTTGCAGTTCCAGTGAAAAACACATGGGGATGTCCACATAGCAATGGAGTTTGAGGCACTCTAGACCCCCAAACACACACAAAAAAAAGGAAAGCCGGAGAAAATACGAGCCATCACTTCTGCATATGATTGTTTAATGCATGTTAATTTGGATATTTTGGGGGTTAGACACACTCCACGTTCACATGCTCCACTCAGAAAACAGATGGTATCACCATGGCTACTAATTGGGACAAATACTGTGAACATAATATCTGTAAGAACTTCAGCAACAAATTTGGGAAGGACTTGAGGAACTTACCATCGGAAAACCACGCGCAAGTTTAGCTTGAAAAAAGGAGTCATGTGCTTCAGAAACATGTATGCTAAGCAATCGGGATGTTGGATAAACTCTTGAGCAAACTGAACAAGAGGCAGTATGTCGAGCATGGTAGTGATCCTCAAACTCCTCCAAACAATTCAGCCGAGCACCACAACCAACCATAGGGCAATGTACAATGCTACAACAGATACAATATATATAATTAAAAGGGGGAGAAGAATATTAAAAGCATGAACAAGGCAATTCTTTCAGACAAGATAATTCAGTTTTCGGGGCATTGTTAATTTACTATGAGCTTCTGCGGCTCTAGTACAGAAGCAGTCTGTTTCCAGTGTCCCGAAATTTCCAGAACTCTTCCATGGAAAAGTTATCAGATTAACCCATGACATAACATTCACAAAGCATGTCATGTCTGCACGTAGGTATACTTAGTATTTGTTTACTTCAGAAGAATTGACATCAAGTTGACAGTTGACACCTTAATCTCATTAAATATTAACATAATGGGACTGTAGTTAGAATGTTAATCCTTTTATATGTATGTTGGCATCTCAATCTCTAGTTTCTGGGAGGCCCAAAATTTTGGCATCAGATTAAATTTGACTGGTGTATCATCCTCCAGTAAACAATGTATCCCTGATAACCATAAAATATGTTTCCACTTGGGCGTATTCCATTTCGGAATTACAATATCAACAGAGGAAAAGGCCCTTAATGGCTATGACTTTAGAAAGGAAAAAAAACAAGGATTCATGTAACTGCCCCCAAAAGTTTGAGATATAGGCATTTTTATTGGTGTTGCTCCAATAAATTTGATGTCCATCGTGCATATGACACTCCCACAATCTTTTGGCACACATTCGAGATCCTTACAAAACACTATGGAGATCATGCCATCTCATCAGTCACTAACTGGATACTACATAGTCCAACAAACTCACAACTAATGGTATGCTTGTCAATGAGCTCATTTCAACTAATTGAAACAAAATCCACAAGATTCTAATCCTCTTAGTAAATTTTCCCTGTGCTTCTATTTTCTATTCAGGAGGTAGTAATTAAATCACGTGACTCACGTCAACCTTACTAATTATTTCATATCAATTTTCCACTAGCCTGGTGATCATTATAACAGCCTCGAAACCTCAATGCTCTCTTATGCACAAGCCTAAACTTCCAAGCCATCTCAAATGATTCTCACTCATCTTACACGGAATTGAAGGTATCTCTACCTTCCCAAGCTTAAATTTTCCACTAGCCTGGTGATCATTATAACTGCCTCGAAACCTCAATGCTCTCTTATGCACAAGCCTAAACTTCCAAGCCATCTCAAATGATTCTCACTCATCTTACACGGAATTGAAGGTACCTCTACTTTCCCAAGAATCCATCATTCTGAAACTATCTATCAGCAAATGGAAACTATCCATTTTGACATTCTCATTTTACTATGAAGTCTTGATTTCAAAACTCACACTAGATAGAACATTGTTTGATGGTTAAAATAAATCTATAGTAAGTCTACCAACTGATCCAATTAAACATGACTTGCAGTTTCCAAATTGACAGCAAAGAAGAAACATACCATACGGAAATGTCTTTTAAGATAACATTATAAAAACCAGAGCTATCTGTTAACGTAGTGATCAGATGCTAATAAGTAAATGGGTTAACTACCAGAAAACTGTCGATTGAAATAAATAACGAAAAATGTTTTATTTTATCAAATACAAGTTCAAACGTTAAGATTTGATTTCAAATCTAATGTTTACAACTAGAAATGTCCATGTAAATGAATACATACTAGTCGTCTTCCATATTCTGAAGCTGACATATTTCATCTTCAGTCAGATCCAGTGCAACCTAGCATGAATGGAAGAGTGAATGAAAGAATGACTATTAAAATCATCCAAGACAAATATGAAGGCAAACAGTGCAAATACAACAATAAAAAAACAACCAAACATCTTAAATCATAAAGAAGATAGATTAATCGTGCAAGCTGACAGTAAGTAGGCAAAATAATGCAAGACACTTTGCCGAAATGATAACTGTTGTGCACATTAATCAGAAGTATTAAGTTCTAATATTCAGGGGGGAGAAACTACTGCACACATAGGACACTTTGACGGAGTGCTGAACATGACTTTGAAGCGGGAGGGAGTCCACTTGGCCACAATTGAGTTCAAACAAATTTTATATATAGGTATAGATAAATCACCTAGCAATTTAAATTTTCATATTATACACTGCCTAGAGTCTATATTGTAGCAATTATCAACAACTTTTTGTCCATATATTTCTCGGAGTTTTGCATCAAGACCAAAAAGTTTATTTCGTAAGCCATTTTTAAAAATAAAAATTATTAATCACCAGGTATGTGGAAGCACTACTACGTCCAATATCAAGAGCCCTTAAATCAAGCTTGACCATGCAAGTTCAAACAAATGTCTACCAAATGTTGAGTTCTTACAATTTCATTCCATATAGCCTAACTAACTGGCATTAAATTACATTTTCCTCTAACAAGTAGATGTACAAGATTTTTTACAAAGCATATGCACTAGGCCAAACCACAAACTAACCATTCCCCGACCTCCATGACGTGTGGGTACTTCTCAAAAATCTCAAATAACTACATATGAACGTGCATCCAAACATGTTGCATAAGTACCTAACAAAGTTCACGTCAGGGCTCCGTGCCTGAGTTTAAATGAGTTTGCCCTTGTCTAAAAACTATGTGATTGATCCATTCCCTACCTTTGTGCTCGATAACATGATCGAATACGATAACGAATCAAAAGCGAAGAGGTCTTCGCTCTCAACTTGCTATTCCATATGGAAGATGGAAATTTGAGCACTCTTGTTGGTGACAATGGACAAGAATGGAAAATGATGTACAACAGTTTCCGACAGCATCTCATGTTCATTTTGCAAGCAATAAGTTCATATATAATATAACTGCTTGAGCAAGCCTTGCAATTTTAACACATTGATTCAGGCTCTCAATCAGCAAAAAGAAAAGTAAATTTATTAACAAATTAAACAATAAGGCTTGTTACCAAGGTTATCGATAGCGGATAGTGTCGTGTGGCGGTGAGACATCGCTAAGGCTATTTGGGACTATTGTGGCAAAATAGCGGTAAAAAGTGCAAAGTCAAATAACAGCCTAATTTAGATATGTATAAATATTTAAAAAAATATAAAAAAGTTTAGAAAATCTAAAAGTGCATTTGATGATTTAAAAAGATCCTACACATGAAATAGACATGTAACCGTCTCATAATACCGAAGACAACTAGAGAAGTCAAAAAGTCGTCATCTTCGAGAAGATGAGCTAAGCGGTAATAGGACTGCACTAGGAGAAGCTCACGGCGAGAGGAGGCGAGAGGAAGTGCTGAGGGAGGTGCCAGAGGCTATGGGAGACGGCGGGAGTACGTCGAAAAGCGAGAGAGGCTGTGGGATGTAGTTGTTGCGGGTCAGGTTTATCTTTTAAAAAATAAATCTCAAACCGTTTTTAAATAGCGATAAAAAAAGCAGATTTTACCCGCAATCGCCCGCTACTCACTGTTGTGGTGCGCTATTGGCCGCTTTTGCAAGCGAAAAACGCATATTCCGTAATATGTCATCGTTATTGGGTGACAACATAGCGTAGCGGGATAGGACCGCTAACACTATTAGCGCCGCTATTGCGGTGCTATTTACCGCTATTTATAATAGTGCTTATTACAACAGGTAAATGCCCTTTCCCTTGGAACATTTGGCTATCTCAAATTAAGCCAAAAAAATCACCTACTTTCCATATAACGATCCAGGCTAAAAGTGATAAACATGATGAGAAAGTGGAATTTATCCATTGATCAAAACAAAACTTACATACCATTGTCTTTATTTTGCCAAGGACTACTTAAATCTAATAGTACTATAAGAATGTGCTCCATTTTAAAACATTTCTTCTCAAAATGCCTTTCAATTTGTATGTATGATTATAAAGTTGCATTTTGCAGTGTCATGGGAATACATGTAATTGTGTTTCTCTTCATGATAAAATACATAAATACATATACGCACACCATGCATACATACCATGAAAATTAAAAAAAACATTCTATCATCAAACAAACTCCAACTCATAAGTCAAACCATTACTTATTCCCATTACTCTCTCGATTAATCTCATCACTATAATGTGAATTGACCCTCACTATCCACTAACTCTATTGTCAATCAATTTCTCATAATTATCCACTTAACAATTCTTCTTCCACCTCCACAAAACTGGCCACCACACAACAATTGAGTGAGAGGAGGAACCGGGTCATAATCCATTAATCAAACCCAAAAATCTCAACCAAACACCCGCATCAAATATTCCTCGCCCAATTAAAATCTTCCAACACAAATCAATGCCAGACTTGCAACCAAAAAAGTTCATCTACAACACTATCAGACCAGCTCGTAGCCTACATCCAAACATAATTGCATTCATCTATTCTTGACTGAATCTTCATTGGTCGATGAAGTTGATTTGCAAAAAGTCGGGTTGGAGCCACTACCAGAACTCCAAAACAACATAAAACCAGTTGTTGTTTTTAATTTTAAACCAGTTATTCTGATTTATATATTTTTAGCCAATCTTTATGACTCTCAACCCAATTTTTTTAAAATATCCTAAAGCCCAACAAACCTAGTTCGATTGCCAAAATGTAAAAACTACATAGATTAAAAAAACATTATTCAAGCCCATAGCCCATGGGTAGGCTAGGCTGCAAGCGAGACCCACAGGCTGGCATGCCATACCAGGTTGTTAGCTGCTGCCAATAGCTAGTGTTCACGCCAATCGGACCTCAAGGATTCCCCAGCTTAGGGAATCCTAATTGCTGAAAAACTGCACAGCTGCAAGCCAGTCGATTGGGCTAGGTTTCAACAACTGAGGCTCACCTATTTAATAGCTTTCTCTTGCTACAAAGAGAAAGTCGTTTGAATTCAATGAATTGGACTCTCTTTTTAGCAAGTCGATGCCTAGATTAGGCATCTGTTTGGTAAAAAGAGAGCACAGACAGTTCGTTCTCTCTTTTTCTTTAACTTTCTGTGAAATCAGGTTTTATATTTTTTTCTTTATTTTAAAGCAGAAGTGAGAGATGTTCATTAATGTTTGGGTTTAAAATTTTTAATTGGGTTTGATCTTTGGAGGTTTTTTTCTACGAAGCCAGTGAACCTCTCTACTACAAATAGGAATTATTTCTCCCTCGATCTAAAAACTTATTCTCTCAATCTAATTCTAACTCATTTTCTCATACTCCGATTACCAAAAATCTCCCATAAACTCTCTGCTAAAGTTTTTCTACAAAATAAAATCTAACATAATCAAATTGATTCCTACTCGTGATACTCTCCCGTACGCCAACCGGTGTCAATGGAAATGGTTATACACATTTCTCATATTCTTAGTTTTATTCTTATGAAGATGGTGGTAGTAATAGTGGCCAAGACCATAATACATCCTACAGCTACGATTCTTATTATCCTCCTGTGCCCGCCTGCTATATTGTTGATCCTTTTACTTATCATCTGGTAACCACAACTATCGCCCCTCTAGACTCTTCTTCCAAACATTCTTATTCACTTTCTCCAATGGAACGGTAACAATCGTGAGGGACACTACCATCCGGTTCTATTATGGCTAGACATTATCTCTCTTCTTGTCCTCCATCTTGGCCACCTCAACGTTTGACTTCTCAACAAGCTTCTAAGAGAGAAGTTTTGGAGGCGGAGATAGAAGAAGAAACAATTGAAATAGAAACAAAGAACGTGCTCTCAACAAACAAAAAAAATCATAAGATAGTTCATAGGTTTAGCCTTATTTTGAAAAATTCGTAGATGCCAGAAGTAACAGATTCACACATTTAGCATGCAAAAACATCTGCAAATATAATTTAAATTGGGGAATCGGATCATTGTCTCAGCATATGAGAATTAAATACAAATAATTGTGTTTGGATAGAGTTTTTCAGGAGGGGGAGGGGGAGGTTTACAATATTAACCCACCTAACATTCTGTTTATTTATACTTTCTAGTTAGCAATGAGAGGGGAGGGGAGGGAAGGGATGAAAATTAGAAAATTCAACCACTTTCTAAACCCTCCAAAAGTGGACGGATTGGAGGGGAGGGGAGGAGTTTCAAGTGGAATTTTTTTAAATTTCCATTGTTGCCCTATATGAGAAAACCAAAAGGTATTCTATCTTATTTTATTAAAATGGCATACTGGTCAAGTAGCTCCCTCTCCCTTTCCATCTCTTACTCGAAACAAACACATATTATAGTTTGCCTTCCCGTCCCCTCGTTGTTTATCAAGCACAAATAAATACATTCTACCATTTTCCTTTCCACTCCCTCCCCTTAGATCTAAATCAATCACTCCCCTCCCCCTCCCCTCCTTTCTATCCAAACCCCTGGTAGGTTTGGGGACAGAGAAAACCCCATCACAAATTATTGGAGGTACAAGGGGGTTATCAACATTCAGGTAAAAACCCGAACTCGCTAAGGAAAACTTAGCTAGGTTTATTGTGCAAGCTAAACAACCTTTTAATACTACTGAAAATAAATTTTTTGAAAAATACATAAAAACTATTTTTTGCCCAGAATATCAACAAATTAGCAGAAGAACAATCACGAGAGAAATTAAGTCTCTTCCGCGCGAGAAAAATTGTCATGCAATCTACTTTATCTATTGTTGCCACCAAGATAGATTTGACTTTTGATGTTTGGGAGTCTCTTAATCTCAATCATTATATTTATGTTACTTTGCAATATATTGATGCAAATTAAATTTTGCTGAAATTTTTTTATCATTCAAGTGATTTGAATATCCACATAACGCACAAGGCGTTGTGGGGCACAATTTCACAAACATGTCATGACTGTAGGATAGAGGAAAAATTTTCTATATCTTTTGACAATGCTTCTGAGAACACATCAGCAATTTTAAAATTAAACATTTTTATGAATCTGATAATAACAAGTAGATTATTCAAAATTAGATGTGTTTGCCATATTATTTATCTTTGTGTGCAGGATGGAATGAAATTTCCTGATCAACATCTATAAAAACTAAAATCGTTTACAACTTATATGAGAGATAGTGGTCCAAGAAGACATGCTTTTAAAGCATTGCGTGTTAATGGCTTGAGGAGGTAAATTCTTGAGATTAATATTATGATAAGATGGAATTCTACTTACAAAATGCTTAGTGATGACATACCTTACCAAAAAGCCGTCAATGCATTTATTAATGTGAATATCTATCTGCTCTTTTAATAATAACTTACGTGTGAAATTTTTAATAAGTCTTCTGCCAATTCCTTAAGAAGTTTGAGGCTGCAACCAGAAAACTTTCTAGAATTTACTATTCTACTATTCATTTAATGCTTAATTATCTTCATAATACTCCTGAATAATCTACAAAATATAGAACTCGTGAGTTTCTTGCAGGTAGCATAAGGGGTATAGAGCATAAGTTTAAAAAAAAATTTGACAATATGGCATTTATGTTTTATTTAGTAGCTATTATGGATACTAGAATAAAACTTGATAATTTATCTGAAATACGTATAGATTTTTCTGACAATATGGGTTACGAGCATAATATTGAAAATGTTATTAAAAAGATTAAAAACTCTAGATAAAATGTACTGTTTATACAGAGATGTTATGTGTCCATTACAGGTTCAATCAAAATATGCACGTCAAGCTCATCCATGATAGTGTTATCTCAATGTAAAAGTGGAAGAAGACAATGGTAAGCAAATCTCTAGTGCAGGCTCGACTAAAGTATGGATGTATTTGGAAAGTCAAGAACTACCTCCAGAGGGAGATTTTTGGGAGTTTTTTAACGTATTTGAATACTAGAAAAGAAGCCCACAACTATCATGTTCTATCAGTCGTGGCTAGGGATATATTAATCCCTCTTGCTTCCACTAGCAATCGTGGCTAGGGATACATTAATCCCTTCTGCTTCCATAATCGCATCAAAAAATGCATTTTATAAAGGCGGGAGTCATTTCTGAATAGAGAACACAACTTATAGCAGCACACATGGAGATGTGTGTGTTTAAAAGATAGGCTCGACACAGAAGAACGGTTACAAGGACAAGTAACAAAACCTTTTCTTCACGAATATGACGAATATAACTTGGAGGAATTCGCCCAACTAAACATTAATGGTTTAACATTTTTTTCTCTTGTAATGTTGTAATTTAAACTAAAGGAAAGTTATTTGCTTCTCGTGGATGTAGGACTTTCTTTGAAGTTCAAACCACGTATATCTTTGTGTTTGTGATGTTCTCTTTGCAAAAATAATATATATATATATAT
>NC_033795.1:32372735-32414070 GCF_001876935.1 Asparagus officinalis
AATTAAAAGTTTAAGATAGCAAATAAATAATAAAATCTAATTTTATAAAAATAAATACTAGCGTGGTAATGGTAATATGGTATAAAAATTAAAAAAATTAAATAAACTCATGGGTTGACCCTCAACCTAACCTCCTGTGAGCCGGGTTTGAACCAGCCGAACCCAAGGCGTTTGTAGGCTAGGTTAGGTTCAGCCCCAAACTCGGGGTTAGGGTGGCATAACTAGCCTAGCATGGCCCAGCTGGTTACTTCACGGGTCGAGCCCAGCCTAGCCCATGCTCAACCCTAGTTGTTGTATGTATTATGTAATATGCAAATCTTCTTCTTACAATTCTTTATTTCTAATCTTTATTTTTCACTTGAGACACTATATCATTTTCCATTCCATGAAAAATATTCAAAGCATAAAACAAGTATAATCTGTTGTATATGGGTTTGAGTTGGGTGAAGCCAAATCTCGCTCACGGACCCATTTGTGTTAGCCACTTGCTCACGTGTAATATGAGCCACCGGATTAGTTTTGATCTAATGGTTCTCATTTGTCGATACTTGAAAGCTCATTGGTAGAGGGATTAAGTGAACTAGATAGAAACAAAGAGGGGGGAAAAGAAATAGAGAGGAGGAAAGAGAAGTTTGGAGAAGATCCATTTCTAGGGTTTCTCGAATCTTGTTGGAGGTTGAAGGAATGAGCATTCTTCTTGAGGGTGTGTCGAGCCCACCTTCTCTAAGATAGAGACTCAATGACTCATGTTGAAGTTCTTTTAGCCTTGTGTTTTTCTCCTATTGGAGGAAAGATCTCTCTTGTATTTGTAATCTCTCATTCATTATTAAAGAAGCAATTTAGCGTTGTTCTCCATGGATGTAGGCTTGTTTAGCCAAGCCACAAAAATCTTGGTGTTCATTGTGGTGGCTCTTGTTTAGCCAAGCCACAAAAATCTTGGTGTTCATTGTGGTGGCTGTTGATCCTTCTTGTTGCTATTGCCCTGTATGTTTGATTTCTTGTGTGTGGATCCCTAAGCCCACCTACTTCCCGACATAATCATGTGCATCGCATGTGCACTATACTAGTTACTATTATAAACTTAGCAAATCCCTATACAAGAATAATCTTTTAGTAAAAACGAGCATTTGCCTGAAGCTACTATATACAAGCTAGAGAAATGATAATTCCATTTGGATCCACCGAATAAATAAAAAACCGACATGCCTGTGAAGTAATTGAAGCCCTAGAGGTAGTCAACCATTTAAAGTTTTACATTGCAGAAATTTTAGATGAGCGGATTTTTTTGGTCATGAGCTCATTGTAAGCACCTTAGATCATTCATCTCCTTTCTGAGCACTCGCGCTAGTCTAATTACTAATCAACTCATCATAAACTAAGAAAATTACACTCTGCCAATAGACTTCCGATAATTATCAGTTAATAAAACGTTGCAATTTCAAGAAACAAACAAACCGTTCAAGTAAATTCCAAACACACTTAGGGCAGCCGATGCAACAGTAGAACAGTTCAATCTTTCAATCAAACCAAAAACTGAAAATTCGACATAGAATTATTGTAAAAAAGCGAAAAGATTCACCTGTTTGGCGAGGAGCTCTCGTTCGATGTTGCCAGCGGCGAAGAAAGGATTGTCGGGTCTGAATCTTCGACGGGATGCGATCAAGAACGGAAACCCTATGTCCTTCTCTTCGCCGTCCGCTTCCATTTTCACTTCGATTCGTTCGCGAGAGCTGATGGTTTTGATTTCGAAGCAGTTTTTGGGTTTTTTTTTTAACTCCATTTGGGATTTGGGAGTTGCTACTGGTCGGGTCAGGTCGGGTTGGGATTCGAAATACACCCGACCTAACTAATGACCTTTTTAAAGACTAATTTAGCACGCGAATACCTTACATGACTAATTTAGCGTGTGATAAAAATTGATTAATTATAGGGGTGCTTATCTTTGGGCCCAAAGCTTTACCTATATTTATTTATAAACCCAACTAGTTTCAGATGTACTCATAAACCCATAGAACTATGTGTATTTGCCTCTCAACCCAAAAAGCATTAATACATCCAATATATATACAATATACACAAAAATAAATTATAAACCATAAACTACCCCCTGCCTTACTCCTCCTCTCTGCTAACTTAACTCATTTTCATCTTCCCCCTATTCTCCTTGCTTTGTTTCTCTCTCCTCCTCCTCCATCTCTAAGTAGGACAAATTTTCAAAACCGACCCATTTGGGTTTTTAATTGCAAAAAACGACCGGTTTTGAAAATATTTACAAAAACCGACCTGTTTTCAGCCAGGGGCTGAAAACAGGTCGGTTTTTTTAAATTTTTTCGGGAAACTTCACGGGAGTTGAACTCCCGTGAAGCTTTTTCTCATAACAAAACTTCACGGGAGTTGAACTCCCGTGAAGTTTGGGAAAAAATTTCAAAAACCGACCCAGTTTCAACCAACTGGGTCGGTTTTTGTAATTAAAATTAAAATGGGTCGTTTTTTGCAATTAAAAACTCAAATGGGTCGGTTTTGAAAATTTGTCCTCTCTAAGTATTTAATCTCTCTCCCTCTCTCAAGACCCTCCTCCTTCAAGATGTGCTCTCTGCCATCTTCAAACTTCTCTTTCATTACAAACACTTCACCCATAGGCTTCCCCTCTCTCAACTCAGAGCCTAACAAGTAAGACTCATCTTAGTACTAGCGTTGCTAAAGGGGGGAGAGCAGGTCATCATAGTTTTTCAGGTCATCTAATGTGTTGCAACCCATTTAGTTTCATGGCCGTTATGTGTTTGATGAAATGCCCACTTGGGATTATTTGTTGTCTTGCTTAATAGTTGACTAGCTTTGTTTGGTTTCATGCCTACTATGTGTTTGATGAAATGCTCAAACTAGGTGTTTTTTTGGCTTCTTTGTTGATTAGCTTGATTTAGTTTCATGCTTGTTCATTGTTTGGTGAAATGCTCATTTGGGTTTTTTTTCTTTGTTTGCTTTCTTGATTAGCTTGAAAGATTGGAATTTCTAGGGTTTTTGAAAGGGTTTTCTGAATTTCTAGGGTTTTTGAAAGATTGGAATTTGATTTTGCAAATTTAGCATTTTTATAGTCTATACATTTGTTGGTTAATTATTTAGCTGTATGAAAATTATGTTTTGATCCTCCAAATTTGATTTGTTGACATTCTATGGCGCAAATGGAGTAATTTGCTTCGAGCTAATAGTTCCAAGTTTATTCATTCTACTGCTATCTCATTCGTTGTATTCTCTTATTATGGTAATGACCACTGTGTTGTTATGACCCTCATAACATTTCGCTAAGCTGGACCCGGTTATCTCTTTTTTTTCTTTCCATTTCATTTATAGAAGACTTGGAGTTGTAATTCTTCCAAAGCTTGTATGAAATATGGCAACCTCTTTCTCGCTTAATTATGCAATAGTATTATGTTCTAAGGTTCCTATATTTGATTGTTCTATTGACCAATTTTAATTGACCAAAAGGATTGTGCAAGACATAGAGCTCGTATCGTTGCTCTATTTCTATCTGAATGTATATTTTCTATAAGTGTAATGTTCATTGAACCGCTTTTAAACTCAACCTATTGTTCTTTTGACCCGCTTATATTTTGCTTTTAGGAAATCAACGTGATCCTAAAAGACTAATTCCCCAGATGCTAGATGCCAATTGTGATATCAAGCATTTTTTGTGTACATATATATGTTTGGAAAGTGATTTGTAAAGTCATTTGTACGAAACCTATGGGACTGTTATTGGGATTGGTTATGTAAAGTCAATTGTAAAGTCATTTTGTGCAATCAGCCACTATGGTTAAATTACTGGTTATGTAAAGTTTTGTATGCTTCTAAGTCATTGAAATTGATGGTTTATTGCACGTAAAGTTCTATGGTTGAGCGCACCAGCTACATAAAGTTTTCCCTCAAACAAAACATAATATTCTCTTACAGAGATCAGCGTGGTACACATAACCATAACACAACAAAAGGAAGAAAAGAACATCACGCATAACCTGCTACACTTACAGGATAACCCACTACACTTACAGGATATCCCGCTACACTTACAGGGTAACCTGCTATACTTACAGGGTAACCCGCTACACTTACAGTGTAACCCGCTACACTTGCAGCGTAACCCGCTACACTTGCAGCGTAACCCGCTACACTTACAGTGTAACCCGCTACACTTATAGGATAACCCGCTAAACTTACAGGATAACCCGCTACACTTATAGGATAACCCGCTACACTTACAGTGTAACCCGCTACACTTACAGGATAACCCGCTACACTTATAGTGTAACCCGCTATACTTACAGGATAACCCGCTACACTTACAGTGTAACCTATTACACTTACAGTGTAACCCACTACACTTATAGTCTAACCCGCTACACTTACAAGATAACCCGTTACACTTAGAGTGTAACCCGTTATACTTACAGGATAACTCACTACACTTACACTATAACCCGTTACACTTACATTGTAACCCACTACACTTACAATGTAAGTGTACCGGTTACACTGTAAGTATACTGGTTACACCGCTACACTTACAGTGTAACCCACTACACTTACATGATAACCCGCTACACTTACAGTGTAACCGGTACACTTACAGTATAACCGGTACACTTACAGTGTAACCGGTACACTTACATTATAAGTGTAGCGGGTTACACTGTAAGTGTAGCGGGTTACACTGTAAGTGTAGCAGGTTATCCTGTAAGTATAGCGGGTTACACTCTAAGTGTAGCGGGTTATTCTGTAAGTGTAGCGGGTTACACTGTAAGTGTAGCGGGTTATCTTGTAAGTGTAACGGGTTATCCTGTAAGTATAGCGAATTACACTGTAAGTGTAGCGGGTTATCCTGTAAGTGTAGCGGGTTACACTACAAGTGTAGCGGGTTACACTACAAGTGTAGCGGGTTACACGGTAAGTGTAGCGGGTTATCCTGTAAGTATAGCGGGTTATCCTGTAAGTATAGCGGGTTACACTGTAAGTGTAGCGGGTTTTCCTGTAGGTGTAGCAGGTTATCCTGTAAGTGTAGCGGGTTATGCGTGATGTTCTTTTCTGCCTTTTGTTGTGTTATGGTTATGTGTACCACGCTGGTCTTTGTAAGAGAATATTATGTTCTGTTTGAGGGAAAACTTTATGTAGCTAGTGCGCTCAACCATAGAACTTTACGTGCAATAAACCATCAATTTCAATGACTTAGAAGCATACAAAACTTTACATAACTAGTAATTTAACCACAGTGGCTGATTGCACAAAATGACTTTACAATTGACTTTACATAACCAATCCCAACAGCAGTCCCATAGGTTTCGTACAAATGACTTTACAAATCACTTTCCAAGCATATATATGTACACAAAAAATGCTTGATATCATAATTGGCATCTAGCATCCGGGGAATTAGTCTTTAGGATCACGTTGATTTCCTGAAAGCAAAATATAAGCGGGTCAAAAGAACAATAGGTTGAGTTTAAAAGCGGTTCAATGAACATTACACTTATAGAAAATATACCTTCAGATAGAAATAGAGCAACGATACGATCTCTATGTCTTGCACAATCCTTTTGGTCAATTGAAATTGGTCAATAGAACAATCAAATATAGGAACCTTAGAACATAATACTATTGCATAATTAAGCGAGAAAGAGGTTGCCATATTTCATACAAGCTTTGGAAGAATTACAACTCCAAGTCTTCTATAAATGAAAAGGAAAGAAAAAAAGATAACCGGGTCCAGCTTAGCGAAATGTTATGAGGGCCATAACAACACAGTGGTCATTACCATTATAAGAGAATACAGCGAATGAGATAGCAGTAGAATGAACAAACTTGGAACTATTAGCTCGAAGCAAATTACTCCATTTGCGCCATAGAATGTCAACAAATCAAATTGGGAGGATCAAAACATAATTTTCATACAGCTAAATAATTAACCAACAAATGTAAAGACTACAAAAATGCCAAATTTGCAAAATCAAATTCCAATCTTTAAAAAACCCTAGAAATTCAGAAAACCCTTTCAAAAACCCTAGAAATTCCAGTCTTTCAAGCTAATCAAGCAAGCAAACAAACAAACAAAACCCAAATGGGCATTTCACCAAACAAGGAACAAGCATGAAACTAAATCAAGCTAATCAACAAAGAAGCCAAAAAACACCTAGTTTGAGCATTTCATCAAACACATAGTAGGCATGAAACCAAACAAAGCTAGTCAACTATTAAGCAAGCCAACAAATAATCCCAAGTGGGCATTTCATCAAACACATAACGGGCATGAAACTAAAGGGGCTGCAGCACATTAGATGACCTGAAAAACTATGATGACCTGCTCTCCCCCCTTTAGCAACGCTAGTACTAAGATGGGTCTTACTTGTTAGGCTCCGAGTTGAGAGAGAGGAAGCCCATGGGTGAAGAGTCTGTAATGAAAGAGAAGTTTGAAGAGGGCAAAGAGCGGATCTTGAAGGAGGAGGGTCTTGAGAGTGGGAGAGAGATTAAATGCTTAGAGATGGAGGAGGAGGAGAGAGAAACGAAGCAATGAGAAGAGGGAGAAGATGAAAAGGAGTTAAGTTGGCAGAGAGGAGGAGTAATGAAGGGGGTAGTTTATGGTTTATAATTTATTTTTGTGTATATTGTATATATATTGGATGTATTAATGATTTTTGGGTTGAGAGGCAAATACACATAGTTCTATGGGTTTATGAGTACATCTGAAACTAGTTGGGTTTCATAGTTCTATGGGTTTATGAGTACATCTGAAACTAGTTGGGTTTATAAATAAAGATAGGTAAAGCTTTGGGCCCAAAGACAAAAAGTACATCTGAAACTAGTTGGGTTTATAAATAAAGATAGGTAAAGCTTTGGGCCCAAAGACAAAAACCCCTTAATTATATCTCATGAATTTGGTTGAATCAGATAAAACTGGAAATATCTTTGGAATAAGCTCTAAGTGGAATTAAAGATTGAAATGTGATTTCTAGTTGAAATTACAGCTTTAGGGATATAATTGACCAATTTTTATCATGTGCAAGTCACATGGAATATGTACAAAGGAATATTGTTATATTTTGTCTTAACATTTCACCTTAGCTAATAGAAGATAGTTATGTGCTACTTGAAAAAATAATATATTTTAAAATAAAAAAAGGATAGGG
This sequence comes from Asparagus officinalis, assembly GCF_001876935.1. Classification (NCBI taxonomy): domain Eukaryota; kingdom Viridiplantae; phylum Streptophyta; class Magnoliopsida; order Asparagales; family Asparagaceae; genus Asparagus; species Asparagus officinalis. The sequence goes on from NC_033795.1 coordinate 32,379,908, forward strand.
TATATAAGTGCTTCTCATTTTAAAGTGAAAAAATAGATAGGGTATATAAATTATTTGGAATATTTTAGGAATATTCCATGGATGGTGGAATTTGGAGAGTTGCTCCAACCCACACTCTCCAAATGTTTCCCTTTTTTTCAAAAAAGCCATATAAATTAATAATGTTGGATATAGTTTACATTAATAATTTTTTTTAATTATTTATTTGGAAAAAAATTATAACATTATAAAGGTGTCGATGAGAGCTTTAAAATAAACTCAATATTAATAATGTAATACAACATAATAATACTAAAATAAATTAATCTTAGTTTTATTTTAAAGATATCAACGAGACCTTTCCAAATATATAATGATTTCAAATATTAGATTAATAATTTTTAACTATATTTATTTGAAATTAAACATCTAATTTAAATTACTAAGAATGATGGCAAAGTGGTAATTTTTAAGAAATTAAATAGTTAAAAGTGACAAAGTTGTAATTAATGAAACATGAATAGTATTTTGGAGAGAGACACCAAATTTTCTCTTCACCCTCCAATTTTGGAGGGTCAAATCTGGAGATCTCCAAATTTGGAGAGTGGTTGGAGAGGTTCCACTCTCCAAATTTGGAGATTTTGCCTTTTTAGAGGCCGGTTGGAGATGGCCTAAGTTTGCCACCACTAATATTCTAAGTTACCACCGTCTGCTAACCACCTCCTAATATTCTAAGTTTGCCACCACTAAAAATCCCCGAGGTTGGTGCCTCTGAGCGCCAAAATCTTCCATTTACACAAAGCAAATAAACCCATCAAGCACTATTCCCTTCTTCAAAAACCCCATCAAAATCTTGCTTCTAAACCTCTCTCTTCTTTACAAATGCCATAAATCAAAATCTCGCAAATAGTTGCACGCACTAAATTGAAGCTTGTATATGATGAATGGAAGCCTATTAGCCATCAAAATTTTGTATAATTGAATTGAATTTGTGATTGTGAATCAAGCTTCTGAAGGCCGAGATCATGACGAGGTTGTAAAATGAAGCTGTGAATGTGAATTGAGCTTCTGAGGCCAAGATCATAAGATCATAAGATCATAAGGTTATCTACCGGGCTTAAAGAAGCAATGAGAGATGACACTAAGGCCCCCGAAGCCTCAAAGCTTGACAAAAAGGTGGCGGGTGATTTCGGTGAAGAGGCCGGAGAAGGTATTGAAATATCTAGGTGCGCAGGACTTGAGAGGAGAGTTATGAGCGCTCCCGCTTGAGTTGAACTTGAGGCACTTACTGTCCTAGTAGACGTAAGGGAAATCTTAAAAGGAACTGGCTATTCTGGTGGAGGAGTCATCGTCGCTTGTGCGAGAGCGAGTTTCTCATGAGGAGAAGTCATTGTTGCCTGCACAAGTGGTAATTTCTCTGGCGGGGGAGTTGCAGTTGTAGTCCATGAGTCAAGGATCTTGCATACGAAGATAGTTAGGATGCAGAAAGAAAATGCACAAAAGTTCAAAATGGACAACACTTACCCATAGTGGAAATAGGAGTATAGGCCGACGCTTTGTCAGAAGAGAATGGTGATAGGTTAAACCAATCACCATAGTCATCATCGTCATTGTCACCATGGTCATCTCCGTCGTTGTCACCATGGTCATCTTCGTCATCATCACCGTCACCATCCAGAGGGGTATCACAACATAATCTCTCCTAATCATCTGTTGCAGAAGGTTCAAGTGAGTCAACGATAGTAGCTAACTTGGAAATTAACCCCGTTGTTAGATTAGGCCTTCTATCTCCCAATGTCGGCATTAGCGCGGAAGAAGGAGGAGACTAGTTCCCTCCGAGCTCATCCAACCCAGCCACCTTAGGCTCACCTGTAGCGAGCTTAGCTTCTTCAACTTGTGTGGTGGTGGGTGCAACTTCCTTTTGTATCTCTTTCGTAGCTGGAGCCTGACCCGAAACGGTTGTATTAATAGGGCCATTTGATGGGATGGATTATGCATCCTCAACCATCGATTCGCCCTCCCCCTCTTTGTCAGTTGGATGATAGGAAGAAGCTGCCCCTTCCAAGGTCGGGCCAATTGAGCGAAGTCCAATTTGATGAGAGAGTCCCATAAAAGATGACTCTCGCCCCTCCTCATCCTCCACGTGCACCGATTTGAAGGTGTCCTGCATCAGCTTTGCCCCTCCTCATCCTCCACGTACATATACATACATACATACGTGTATAGTATATATAATTATATATATATATATATAATATGTGTGTGCTGTGTGTGTGTGTGTGTGTGTGATGTGTGTGTGTGTGTGTGTGTCTATATAACTCTAAACATATACATAGCATACATAGATATATACGGCGCGCGCACACAACACAACACACACACACCCACACACACACAACACACACACACACACACACACACACACACACACACACACATATATATATATTATATATATTATATATATATATTATATATATAATATATATTATATATATATATATATATATATATATATATTATATATATATATATATATATATATATATATATATGTATGTATATGTACGTATGTATGTATGTATATGTACGTGGAGGATGAGGAGGGGCAAAGCTGATGCAGGACACCTTCAAATCGGTGCACGTGGAGGATGAGGAGGGGCGAGAGTCATCTTTTATGGGACTCTCTCATCAAATTGGACTTCGCTCAATTGGCCCGACCTTGGAAGGGGCAGCTTCTTCCTATCATCCAACTGACAAAGAGGGGGAGGGCGAATCGATGGTTGAGGATGCATAATCCATCCCATCAAATGGCCCTATTAATACAACCGTTTCGGGTCAGGCTCCAGCTACGAAAGAGATACAAAAGGAAGTTGCACCCACCACCACACAAGTTGAAGAAGCTAAGCTCGCTACAGGTGAGCCTAAGGTGGCTGGGTTGGATGAGCTCGGAGGGAACTAGTCTCCTCCTTCTTCCGCGCTAATGCCGACATTGGGAGATAGAAGGCCTAATCTAACAACGGGGTTAATTTCCAAGTTAGCTACTATCGTTGACTCACTTGAACCTTCTGCAACAGATGATTAGGAGAGATTATGTTGTGATACCCCTCTGGATGGTGACGGTGATGATGACGAAGATGACCATGGTGACAACGACGGAGATGACCATGGTGACAATGACGATGATGACTATGGTGATTGGTTTAACCTATCACCATTCTCTTCTGACAAAGCGTCGGCCTATACTCCTATTTCCACTATGGGTAAGTGTTGTCCATTTTGAACTTTTGTGCATTTTCTTTCTGCATCCTAACTATCTTCGTATGCAAGATCCTTGACTCATGGACTACAACTGCAACTCCCCCGCCAGAGAAATTACCACTTGTGCAGGCAACAATGACTTCTCCTCATGAGAAACTCGCTCTCGCACAAGCGACGATGACTCCTCCACCAGAATAGCCAGTTCCTTTTAAGATTTCCCTTACGTCTACTAGGACAGTAAGTGCCTCAAGTTCAACTCAAGCGGGAGCGCTCATAACTCTCCCCTCAAGTCCTGCGCACCTAGATATTTCAATACCTTCTCCGGCCTCTTCACCGAAATCACCCGCCACCTTTTTGTCAAGCTTTGAGGCTTCGGGGGCCTTAGTGTCATCTCTCATTGCTTCTTTAAGCCCGGTAGATAACCTTGAGTTGCTCGGGATCTCGCTTGGTCATTTAGAGAGTGTAATGAAGGTAGTCGAGATCACCATTGCTGGTCGAAGCACATTTGAGTCTTTCAGACCTCTTTTAACAAGCAGTCTAAACAGCATTAGATGTTTAGGTGACGTTCAATATATTGAACATTGCTATGAGGGAATCTCTCGCTTAGAAGCAGATCCGAAAGCCTTGGAAGACTTAAGACGTGCAGATCTTAAAGCTCAGATTGAATCAACTTCTGCCGATTTCCAAGCTGAAGCGACACGTCAATATGAAGTAATTCAGCAGGGCTTGGCTGAGAAGGAAACCCAAGTTACATACTTACAGGGGTAATGCGCTCAAAGGTAATATGAGCTGACCATTTCAACCGCTGCTTTGCAGACTGCTCGAGTAGCGATTATTCAAACCGAAGAGACCATCTCTCAACTACAATCGGAATTAGCTTGAGAAAAGGCTCAGTTTGCTCAAGATGAAGCTATTGTGACTGAGCTTTTCCTCAGGAATGTAGAAACTCTTATAAATTATCGTAAAGAGGTCCAGGTTCTTGAAGAAGCTAAGAAAGGGGTTGCTGCTAAGATGCTGAATGAGGATGAACTAAGGAGGAAAGTTGAAGCGATGGTGCAAGCCATTCACGAGGAAAAACTTTCCATTATCAAGTCCCGGCTCGCATCGATTAAACTAATGGGCTCAGAAGCTTAATTTTGTTTTGCTCTTTTGATAAGAACAAAATCTTATATCACTTGAACAAAATCTTGTATCACTTCTTGATATTCTGAATATTGGCTCTCCACTGTTTCTTTTGTGTGCCATGTTTTGACTTGAAACAATGAAAATAACTGAATATGCCAGAGGTGTAATTTTATTAGAATAAAATTTAGAAAATTCCAGAGGTGAAAATAACACTTTCTTTATTATAATTTAAGATAATTCCAGAAAATTTTAATTTGCTGGGGATGTTTATGAATACTTGTCATCCTATTGGGAGAGAAATAACAAGTTCATGAAGGTTTGACTATTATAATAACAGTAATTTATGGACCTATCATCCTGTTGAAGAGGATCAATGATTTGGATTTGTCAGAGGTGTCATATTAACTTGATTGGGTTAAATACTTGTGGTTTGAATAAGATTTTGAGGACCTATCGCTCTATTGATGAGAGTCGATAAGTTAATTTTGTCAGACGTGCAATATTAGCTGAACAAAATTAGGTACTTGTGGTTTGAACAAGATTTTGTGGACTTGTGATTTGAACAAGTTTTTGAAGACTTGTGATTTGAACAACTTTTTGAAGACTTGTGATTTGAACAAGTTTTTTGAGGACTTGTGATTTGAACAAGTTTTTGAGGACTTGTGATTTGAACAAGTTTTTAAGGACTTGTGATTTGAACAAGTTTTTGAGGACTTATGATTTGAATAAGTTTTTGAGGACTTAGAATCTCGCTGAGGAAGATTGATGATTGACTTGGTCAGAGGTATAGTATTAATCTTGATGAGAATTTTGAGGACTTATAATCTTATTAAAGAGGATTGATAAGTTGATTTTGAAAAGCTTACTATTTAGAGAGTGAGACAAGCTGAATTGAAACTCCATGGGGACAATGATTGTCATAAGTATAATGTTGTTTTCGTTAAAAGTTAGTCTCGTTGTGGAATTCATTATATCTTCGATCGGTTACAACAAATTCAAAAAGAAATAGCCTTTTTATAAGACTTCTTTTACACAACAAAAGGAAAATTATAACTTTTTAGAAACAAACGCAGGATCGTTGTTTGGATCGCTACTTGCGTGGGATCTTTGCCTGTGCCGGGAGTGCTTTGACTCGTGGACCACCAAATCACAGATTCTGATTGAACCGTGAGGGGTTTAATGATTCTTCCTTCGTTTATCGAAGTAAGAATTTGAAGCGAATATCTTATCGATGTAAGATGTTCACTCTTCTAAAGATCAAGTCAGAGCTTAGATCTCTAGGAATGGCCAAAAGCTTCTTGAGGATGTTTGTGAAGAAGAAAGACTCTCTCTCTTGCTCTAATTCACCAAAAGCTCAAGTCTCTATGCTCTAATTTGCTCTGAAGTGCTCCAAATGATCAGCCCCCCCTCAAAAATAGCCTTCGAGGGGTATTTATAACCCCTAGGAACAGTTAGAGGAAAATGAGCTCGCGAGACAGCATTTGCTGTCTCGGCTGCCGAGACAGTGTTTGCTGTCTCGGCGGGCGAGACAGTGTTTGCTGTCTCGGCCCGCGAGACAGTAAACGTGTCTCGCGGGCGAGACAGTAAACACTGTCTCGCATGGCGAGACAGTAAAGACTATCTCACGTGCGAGACAGTAAAGACTGTCTTGCGTGCGAGACAGTCTATACTTGTGTCCTTTCTTTTTTTTTTGATTTTTGGATGACCTCCTCTTGAGCTGTATTTGGATATCTCTCAGTATTTTTTGACGCCTACAGATACCCCTTCCAAAGTATTCCAGACTTATTCTTGTATAGAGGAGTCTGAGATACTTTGGATAAGATAGATTTTACTTACGATCCCTTCAATACTTGGTTGAGTAGATCGTGTAGAGGAATCCATAAAATGGCTTTGGCTCTTGATCTCTTCATCCATTAGTCTATTCAGTTCTTTGTAGAATAGCTAATGCTTCTCCGGCACTGCCTCGTATACCTATTGGAGTATTCTGGTCTCTTGTTTGTTGGTAGAGATGAACCCGGAATCGGAGAGGAAGAATTTTATATTCTATCTCCTGGTCTCTTGTTTGTTGGTAGAGATGAACCCGGAATCGGAGAGGAAGAATTTTATATTCTATCTCCTGGTCTCTTGTTTGTTGGTAGAGATGAACCCGATGATGGAGAGGAAGAATTTTATATTCTATCTCCTGGTCTCTTGTTTGTTGGTAGAGATGAACCCGGAATCGGAGAGGAAGAATTTTATATTCTATCTCCTGATCTCTTGTTTGTTGGTAGAGATGAACCCAATGATGGAGAGGAAGAATTTTATATTCTATCTCCTGGTCTCTTGTTTGTTGGTAGAGATGAACCCGAAATCGGAGAGGAAGAATTTTATATTCTATCTCCTGGTGCAAAAGAAACTCAAAGTGGGATCTACACTTAGAGAATCTGGACTGGTTTGAATAATCCTGACTATCATAAGGTTTGATTATTCAATTCAAAAGTGGACCTTTCGTTCGCAAAATGAATCAAAAGGAGATTTTGGCTGTGGTCCTAACTGTAGTAAGGTTTGACCAAGTGGGAGTTTCGAGGTGATCCTAACTGTAGGAAGGTTTGATCACTCGATTTATGGACCTCTCGTTCATTGAAGGAATCGAGAAGGGATTTTGGCTTTGGTCCTAACTGTTTAAAGGTTTGACCAGGTGGGAGTTTCGAGGTGATCCTAACTGTAGGAAGGTTTGATCACTCGATTTATGGGCCTCTCGTTCATTTGAAGGAATCGAGAGGGGATTTTGTCTTTGGTCCTAACTGTTTAAAGGTTTGACCAAATGGGGACTTGAGACGATCCTAACTGTTTAAAGGTTTGATCGTTCAATTTGTGGATCTCTCGTTCATGGAAGGAATCGAGAGAGGATTTTGGCTTTGGTCCTAACTATTTAAAGGTTTGACCAAATGGGGACTTGAGACGATCCTAACTGTTTAAAGGTTTGATCGTTCAATTTGTGGATCTCTCGTTCATGGAAGGAATCGAGAGGGGATTTTGGCTTTGGTCCTAACTGTCTAAAGGTTTGACCAAATGGGAATTCGAGACGATCCTAACTGTTTAAAGGTTTGATCGTTCTATTTGTGGGGACCTCTCGTTCATGGAAGGAATCGAGAGAGGATTTTGGCTTTGGTCCTAACCGTTTAAAGGTTTGACCAAATAGGAATTCGAGACGATCTTAACTGTTTAAAGGTTTGATCGTTCCATTTGAGGGGACCTCTCGTTCATGGAAGGAATCGAGAGGGGATTTTGGCTTTGGTCCTAACTGTTTAAAGGTTTGGAAGGAATCGAGAGGGGATTTTGGCTTTGGTCCTAACTGTTTAAAGGTTTGACCAAATGAGAATTTGAGAGGGAAGATTGATCCCAACGAAGTGATCGAATCTCATCTCAGCAAAAGAGTATTCGGAAATCACCGTGGGTATGTAGTGTTTATTAATTTGTTTGTAATGATTGGGTTATCCCTAAGAAAATTATATATAACATTCTTTTGGGAACTTCCGTTACACGAACCATCCACCCCCAGCTTTCTTCGCGAAACTGGGTCTAACATCATACTGAGTTACATGACCGGGTTATCCTTAAGAATATTACATGTAAAAATTCTCCAGGAACTTCCCATCAAGAGTGGGAAACAGTTTAGACTCATATACCTATTGGAGTATCGAGGAGCAGTTTATACTCGTTTACTCCTTGGAGTGAGGTGAAGAAGCAGTTTATACTCGTATACTCATCGGAGTCAGCGAAAACAGTTTATACTCGTGTACCCAATGGAGTAATGGGGTCGTCTTTATTTGGCTTGTTTTGCCATTATGACGTCGGAGTCAATTAATGCTTGGATCTTATTTTTGAGTCCAAAGAAAATATTGGTGGGATGAAGAATCCTTCTGTGGTATGCACAGTAGTTTGGATCTGTAATCATCTTAGCACCCTCCTGATCTTTAATAGGCGGTAGCTCGATTTTATCATTGGCGAGGAGGTATTCCAATATGGCTGGAGCTTCATCATCTTGAAACCTCGGATCGAGAGTTGCGTCCACAGAAATTGCGGATGTCATCGGTTGACTTCTCTCAGCTTTCTTTCTTTTAAGAAAGTGTTCAGCTTGTTCACCACGTAGTTTTAACTCTTTCCAAGTGGTGGATGGTACGACCCCCAGAGCTTCCAGGACATCGATGGAGAGGTTATTGTGGCATGTTTGCAGGATGAACTCCTCTGTAATAGGATCTCTGAAATTCATTGCTTTGCCACGGAAGCGCTTGACAAAATTGTCAACTGACTCTCCGTCTTTTTGCTTCTCATCTAAAAGGGTTCCGATTGACACTTCAGTATCATCATCGAAGAAGTTGCTGAGGAATAAACTTTCCATGTCATCCCAGCAATTGATGCTCCCTGGCTTGAGCCGTCGGTACCAATCGAAGGCGGGCCCACGAAGGGTGCCAACGAATGACCGAACCATTAAAGCCTCGTTTCCAGAAATCATGCCTAAATGAGACTTAAAATAAATCAAGTGTTGAATAGGCGAGCTCTTCCCCTCAAACGGTGTGAAGTTAATCAGATTGAACTTTGCCGGATACGGTATTGAATCTCATTCTCTTGGATAGGGACATGGAATACCCGTCTTCTTCACTTCTTGAGCCGTCATCAAAGCGTTGATTTTGTTTTCAAGCTCTTTCATTTTCCCTTTATCGTCTATGTCTTCATTCGAAGGACGTTGAGGAGAATGAGTTAGACCACCCCCTGTGAGAGGTGCTATTGAACCACCCCCAATCTCGTTATTAGGAGAATCCGGTAGACCACCCCAGCGTTATTGCTATTGGGAGGTGTATCAGCCATAATGACTTCATCCACTTCTGGATCACTGTCATCCATAATATTCTGAGTGTGGCGGCTGGATTCAGGAGGTTGAGACCGTTGAGCTAGCAATTCTTTTATTTGTTGGATAGCCAACTCCATCTCTGTCTTCATTTCAGCTCTAATTTCTTCACGTTGTTTGGCTAGAGCTTCTTGAAGCATTTGAGCGAATTGATTAGAGGTGATTGTGAATACTTCTCTGGTTTGCCCTATGCCAGATGATGTATCATCCGAAGCGATCGCAGAACAAGTGTCCGAGAGCTCATCCTCTGATGACATTCCTTTATGCATTCTCTTGTAGTCTTTACGCCTGATAGCTCCTAGCTGGAGTCGAGACATCCGTCGGGCAATTCTTGAATCGACTTTTCCTCCCGGGGAAAAGTCGGGGTTTGGTTCACTTGAATGCCACTTAGATTTTCCTTTATCAGCCATGTTGATGGTGACTTCAGGAAATTCATCCTCTTGAATAGCAAGCTTCTTGTTGAAACGTCTCGGTTTGGGCTTTGACATTTCAGTAGAAAGTCTTTGGAACACAGAAACTTTCGGCGGAATGGCTTTAAAGCAGTTACATTTGGGCAACACTGCTTTGATAAGTTTTTCACATACACAATGATGATTCGTTTCTCGAACAGTCCTTTTATGTGATTTGTTTCCACCTTTAGTTTGATAGTACAACTCGTCAGCATGGTGACCAGAGCAACCTATCTTCTGTTTTTGTGTTTGAACCTTATTAACATACCCAGGATGACTTGTCGTCGCCTCTGAGCGATCCAAGGTTATGTCAAGAGTCATACGTTTAGAACCACCCCCTTGCGGGTGTGGAGTCTTAACGGGCTCCGAATGCTGATTTTTCACAACTCCAGACTTTGGAATCCAAACTTGGCAGAGTTTCGGTGGTTCTTTGGCCACCGTTTCCTTCTTCCTTTCTCGTCTTTGTTGTAAGAGAGCATGGGCATGAGCAGTGTTTGCACGACGTTTTTGTATACGTTCTTTGAGGGTCGAACGAGCCCTTTTGACAATAGTCCATTCTTCTTTGCACGACGTTTTTGTATACGTTCTTTGAGGGTCGAACGAGCCCTTTTGACAATAGTCCATTCTTCCATCATGAGTTTAGCAGAGACATGAGTGATTGGTCGTTGAAACAACTGAATCACTTGATGCCTCCTCGACTCTAAGTCCGCATGATAATGAACTCCATCGGGTTGTTCCAAGGCCTTAGCCATGTGGCGAGCGCGGCGTTGGCGTTGTCTCTGACGAGCTCTTTTCGTCAATGCCGGCGGGCTTTGATTTAATGACTCCTTAATTGGAGAAGAGTCATTATGAGCAGAGAGGTTGTGAGTAGAATCCTCCTTGCAAACCTTCTTAGAAGATAAAATCTTCCTGCATTTGTGAGGCGAGGAAGACTTTACAGATGAGGATGACAAATACTCCTCAAACTTCGCTTGGTCAAACTCGTACTCGACCGTTGATTCAACCGGGATCTTGATGGTTGGCTGCGACACGACGGTCTCGGCAGCGAGACCGTTGGCTCCCACTGTGGTCGCCAGCTTGTTTGCGTCAAAAGTTGACTTTGTCATGGAATTCATTATATCTTCTGTCGATTATAATAAATTCAAAAAAAGAGATAGCCTTTTTATAAGACTCCTTTTACACAACAAAAGAAAAAATTACAACTCTTGAGAAACAAACGCAGGATCGTTGTTTGGATCGCTGCTTGCGTGGGATCTTTGCCTGTACCGGGAGCGCTTTGACTCGTGGACCACCAAATCACAGATTCTGATTAAATCGTGAGGGGTTTACTGATTCTGACTTCGTTTATCGAAGTGAGAATTTGAAACGATATCTTATCAAAGTAAGATAGTCGTTCTTCTTAAAATCAAGTCAAAGCTCGAATATCAAGGAGTGGCTGAAAGTTCAAGACCTCTGCTCTCTCTCTGCTCTGGATTGCTCTGAAGTGCTCAAAATGATCAGCCCCCCTCAAAAATGGCCTTCGGGGGGTATTTATAACCCCTAGGAACAGTTGGCGGAAATCAAGCTCGTGAGACAACATTTGCTGTCTCGGCGGCCGGCAGACAGGAGTTATACTGTCTCGGTTCCGAGACAGTAAACACTGTCTCGGAGAATCCCAACTGCCCTACTCAGTTGCCGTTTCTACAGTAACTGCCTTTCCACGTTCAAACTCCGATTATTTTTGAACAGTTATCAACGTGATTCTTTTTTTTTATCGCCACGACGCTTCGCCCATGTTCTGTTGGCAGTTAACATTCTGGACACATTGTGCGGCTGGCAGCTTATAACATTATTCAGATCATCTCAAATCTGCTTTCTCTGCTGGGCGAGACAGTAAACACTGTCTCGCCATGGCCGAGACATTAAAGACTGTCTCGCCCTGCCGAGACAGCTAAAGACTTGGCTCTCGCCTGCGAGGACAGTAAAGAACTAAGTTCTCGCTGCGAGACAGTAAACACTGTCTCGCTGCGAGACAGTAAACACTGTCTCGCATGGCGAGACAGTAAAGACCGTCTTGCGTGCGAGACAGTCTATACTTGTGTCCTTTCTTTTTTTTTGATTTTTGATGACCTCCTCTTGAGCTGTATTTGGATATCTCTCAGTATTTTTTGACGCCTACAAATATAAACTTGGATAATTTTTTGAGGACTCATCGCTCTATTGATGAGAGTCGATAAGTTGGTTTTATCAGAAGTGTGATATTAACTTGATAGATAATACTTTGTCAAAAGCGTTTATGACGCCAAACTCAACGCAAGGTTGAGATCCGCATTCAAAGCTTGAACCATGGGGGTGAGATCCGCATTCAAAGCTTGAACCGCAGAGGTGAGCCCAACGTTTTACAATTGGTTAAACGCAAATGTGATCTTTACGTTTGAGGGATGAAACGCGGAGTTGAACTATGCATTTGTATTTTGAAATGCGGGGCTGAGCTCCGTGTGTTTGAATTTGAAACGCGAGGGTTGAGCTTTGCATTCTGGTTGGTGTCTAACTGAGTTATCTTGAAACGTGAAAATAATGTTTGGGCGGGATTCTTTTCTAGAATCTCATGTGGATTTAATAGCCTGACGACACTATAAATAGCCCAACCTGGGTCACATCAAGAGTTTCATAACTCTTCCTCGTTCGCTTCAATTCCCAAATGAGAGCTCTCATTTCTTCCTCAAGATATCTGGCGATCTACACCTATTCTCCGATAAGAAGCATCAATGGGGTTTAAGAAAACTATTTCTAGGCCTAGGAGAGTCATTGAGATGATCTCCGAAGTACCCTCGGCCGAGGTTGTCGACGATGCTATTATTCAGGCGGCTACACCATTGTCACAAGTCCCTATTCACCATGGTGAGTTTGGACTTTTAAAACTTGCTTCGACAAGTTTCAAACCCTGATCAACAAGTTTTTTGGGTTGTCAACAATGAGCAAGACTCATGTTTTCCTACTGGAACGTGGAGGTGGACCTCTGTGTTTTGATTGTGAAACGTGGAGTTGACCTCTGCGTTTCGTAATTAGAACACATGTCCGACTTTTGCATTCTGATTGTGAAACATGGAGTTAACCTCTGCGTTTTGTATTTGAGACGCGGGTTTAACCCTTGCGTTTTGATTTTGAGACACAGGGCTGACCTCTGCATTTTGTAATTGAAACGCGAGGCTGACCCTCACATTTTGACTTGGTTCTTTGGAATTTTATAATTCATCTCCTTTTCAGATACTGACTGTTGTCTTTTTGTTTTGTAGTGCACTATTCTAGCGCCCCGCTCTCTTTTCACCATCACTTCAGCCATGAAGGCGGTGAGGATCGTGATGTGAGCTTTAGTTTCTGCCAGGAATTACCAAGTTCCAAGGCAAAAATGAGGAGTGGAAAGAACTCCTCACACGAGCGTCTTTTACGACCCATAGGGGTATCACCACAGGCCTCGAGTTTAGGACTGATGATGGAAGGAAATTTAGGAAACCAACATTCTTGTTTAGGGATTCCATCAACATCGATACTAAGATTGTGAGCGAGGGAACTGCAAGATGCTCCAAAAAGTTGATGACCGCAACTTTTTCCAGCCCGATATGAAGCGGATGTATCCACTATCATATTTCCAATGCGCCTCTGTCCCAAGGCACATGGGTTGGAAACTTATCAAAGAGGGAGACGACGTATCTAGTGGTGAGTTTGCCAATCTGACTTTATCCAAATAAAATACCCAAATACGGAGGTGAGGACTTTGTCAAATGTCTTTATTAGGCAATTGATCATTGCAAAAGGTGAGTTCCCCGCCTAAGAATTTAGATCACCTGGGTGGATATATTCTACAGAAGGAGGATGGTGGACCCGTATGATTAACTTAGTCCTAGAAGATTTGAGAGAGCCCCTCATTCACTCTGGTTCGAGAATTCTTGTATCGGCTACCCGACACAGAATTTTACAGAGTAATTACAATCTCTTCACCATGCTTGAGCAATACAACTCAGACAGTTGCACATTCTTCACACATGTTGGAGAGCTAGGGTTCGCTCTTCATGAAATGTATGAAGCTTCTGGCTTACTACTCGAGGAGTTACCTTATGAGGAGTTCATCCCCGGGACTGAAGAACTCATAATTCTAAAAGCAGCTCATCCCGCCATTTATGAGACTTTTTGGGAAGTAATGTGCTACTTACATATTTGTGCGCAGCTGAAGGGACTACGAGGTAGCGGTGTCACCCAGGCATCTTGGGCTGAATACTTGTTTCCAAATCTGAATCGGAAGGATGCCAAGTCAACCCCATCTTTCGGCGAGCTCTCCCAAGACCATTAAGTCTCGTATTAAGGCTAGCAATGCTTGTTACATCAATGATGCTTAGGAGGATATCTTTGACATGGCCCTGTTTGCTGGCTTCTTGGTGTTCTGGTTGAAACGATGCGTGATACCTACCAAGCCTATTTAATCTATCCTAGCTGAAGTAGTGTACCCCATAGTTCTTCTAGCTCATGGGAGACTAGTGAAACTCCTTTCTTCTATGGTATGCTGCTTGTAGAGCGGCCTTTGAGAGTTAGTATCTGAGTTCATCCTAGTGCGGGAGATTGGAGTAGGAGGGAAGATAATGTTGAAGACTCATCAACTTCGCGTACGAGTATCGTACACTTATTTGATGGCCTGGTTTATTTTGCATTATTCTTCGCTAATGACGATGATCTCTCCATACAACGAATCTTTCATTCCATTCATTCAGCAACTTGAGATGGCTAAAAGGAAGAATTGGTACATAGTCTCGGTCTGAAAGATTTTGCCGATGGATGCTAGCTATCGTATTCTCTGCTGCTTCCTAGAATTTGAAGGTAGCGGAGATGGCGAGACTCATCAAGATATGAAGGGTCCTTCCTACTTCACCACTCTAAATGGAGGCACCTTCTGATGGCTGATAAATATTCGACTGAGTTATCTGATCTTTTGACAAGGTGATAAGTGTATTATCAAACCCTATATGCCTTGCAGGTTCACCCGGCAATTTGGATATGACCAGCTGTTTATTGGAAATCTCCATCCCAAGCTTGTACTTACCGGCAACTTATATGAAGGAGTCAGGGCTTGGTACTATCCTATAGCTGGTTGTACCGTAACCATATTCAAGCTGCCCCACCAAAATTATAACCCTCACGCTGTTCTTGGCTTTTGCAACTGGTACTATGAAGCTTCTTCGGTTTTGGACTACAACATATACACTTCTTGCTTGAAGGAGATCCGAGAAGTGTACGAGTCTAAGAAGGATTCTAAGAAGACTCGTCTAAAGGGGATGGATGAATATCTATCTTGCGAGCAAGCAGCAATTGAAGCAGAAGAAGTTTAGGAAGAGGCAAGAGCAATTGAGCCTCAAAAAGGAAGGGTAGTAGGGAAATGAGCCCTCACTATAGAGGAAGCGGGCCAGCATGAGAAAAGGGCTCACCAAAAGTTGCCGGTTGGATTGAGAGCTCAACGAGGGGCAAAGCTAATGCAAGATGCCATCAGGTTTGCACCTATATATTGTGTCCAGAGGCGATGAAGAGGAGGAATTGACCACCCCGTTAACTTCTCAGCAGCAGGGACTGCCATTGCCTGGTCTAGTTTCTAAAGAACAGGCTGCTCCTGAATCCACTCACTCAATCCCTGCGGCTCCTGGTGTGTTGGTGCCTTCCTCAACTGCTCTTCCAGGTTCAAACTTTTTAAAAGGACTTATCAAACATCTAGAGGGCGGGATGAAATAGGCGATTAACCTTGTTAGCATTAAGCGAGGTACTTTTAAGGATTTTAAACCCTTTTTAACAAGTTTCCTGACCAACATCAAGTGTTCGGGCGACACCTAATGGACCGAGCGCTGCACAAAGAGCATCACTCGCCTGGAGACAGAGTTGAAGGCTTTAGAAGACTTGAAGCATGTTGATTTGGAGTTCAAACTAGAGCAAGCTTTTGCTATCATTCGATTTGCAAACATACATCAACATGAAGCCTTTCACAAGAATTTATCCAAGAGAAAGGCGCACATTGCAAGCTTGCAGGAGCAGCGTGATCAAGTACAAGCTAAGTTGATGGCTTTCGCTACTACCATTGCTCAATTACAGGCTCAGCTTGCTGAGGAGGAGATGGTTGTGAAGAATCTCCGCCTTAAGAGTGCAGAGATTCATGATGCTTATTGTAAAGAAATGCAATCTTTTGAGGAGCTTCGGAAAGAGACTACCGCTACAGCACCTGTTGAAGCGGAGCTCAGGAGGGAGGCTGCTGAAATGGTTTGAGATTCTCACGAAAAGAAGCTCTCAGACGTCATGTTTCGGCTTGCATCGATCAAGCTGATGGGCCATGAGCCTTAAGAATGTATCGTTCTTTTAATAAGAATAAAACAATGATTTTGTATCAGTTCTTAGAATTCTAAATAAAAAGTGATATCGTTTTAATTTTCCATTGTCTCTTTTCTACGTGATGTTTTGGCTTGAAACAATGAAAATGGTTAATAGAAGATGCCAGAGGTGTAATGTTAACTTATCATAAAATAGAAATTCTCTTTATTATCATTAGAATAATTTTAGAAAATTTTAATCGTCATAGGTGTAATATTAACTTGATAATATACAAGCTGGGGAAAGTTTAAAAGCTTTATTACTCTTAATTCAATGAATTTTGAGCAACCAACCCCCAGCTTAAGTGAGTTTGATTTCTCTCCATAGACTTGGCTGGGGATCAGAAAAGGGTCTCATGATCTACGGATAATATTTCTTGAGAAATTTCTCATTGATTGGCATCATGAGTCTATCACCTTTTTGATTGATGAGATGATAAGCTCTGTTCGAATAGACAGATTATATTATGAAGGGTTTTTCCCACTTGGAATTGAATTTTCCTTTGGTATTGTGCGTCATCACCATAGGTAGTCTGACGGCTAACACCAGATCACCTTTCTTGAAGATCCTTTCCTTAACCTTCTTGTTGTAGGTTTTGGAAATTCGAGCTTGATATAACTTGATCTGTTGCTAGGCTTGAAGTCTGTAGGCTGTTTAAAAATTATTGCAGATAGCTCATCTCTATCAAACACCGATGATGAAAGTTACAATCTGATGGCTTCTAGAAGGCTACAATTTAAAAACTTTTACGTAGATCGATGAAGGTTATAATCTGACGACCTTCACAATAACTAATGAAAGCCCTAATTCAACAGCCTTCACAATCAACATCGGGAGTTACAATCTGATGACTCTCATATTTTCAAGGAACCAAGACGAAGGTTACAGAATGATGATCTTTGCAACGCTCTAGCAAAATAGACTACAAATTGACGGTCTCTTCAAATCAAAACGCAGATATCTCTCAAATCGTAAGGAATTTGGCAAAACAGATGGGAGCAAACCGAACCCTTTGGGTCAGTTTGGTCAGCTCTGTCTCATCGAGATAGTTGATTTTCATATATAATTCGTCCAATTTTGACTTACGTTTGAAAGTTATAACCTGTTCTTCGTAGTTAGTTATGTTCTAAAGTTCGTCTGCAAGATCGGACTTCGCTTGAAGCTTGCCAAGCTCGCATGAGGCTCGCCTTTGCATTCTAGAGTCAAAACGATGCAACCACTGTGTAATCTAGCTGCAAACGTAGCTCAAACCCACCCGCAAAGCAGCCTCCAAATGCTGCAAACACAGTTTTCAAATGCTGCAAACGCAGCTTCTAGACACTGCCAACACAACTTCCAACTGCTACGTTCGAACACAGAATTCATGCCAGAACGAGGATTTTGCGTTTGACTCATTTAAACACGAGTTGAACGGTTTCAAAATCATTTTCCATGATTTGAGGGGATCACTCCCTCACTTAGGAGCGATTTAAGGGGGCGGTTACACCCCACAAACCCCTATTAAGGAGTGGATTAAGGGACGATTACACCCGAACATCCCCCTATAAATATCAGAAACTCAACTGAGTTTAGGATCTTTTTCAGATCAATCTTTTGGAGATCGTCACAAGGATTTTTGGAAGAAGAAAGATCTCGGCAATCTTCAGATATTCGGACTTGTTCTTGGAGCTTTCATCAACCTTGGCTTACAAATCGATTTTTGGTTAAATTAATCAACTCTTCCATAGAGTTATAACTCGCTCAGAGTTCCCTAACTCGTTAAGAGTTTCAAACTTACCACATAAGTTCTCCTCAACATCAATCAAAAGGAAGGAACTGTGTTCCTCGAGGTGAAACGTTCGGATCGTCAACGGAAAACAAACTCGATGCAAGCATTCGAGGGAGGCATTCCATCGACACCAAGAAGAACCCAGTTTTAAATAAAGGGAAGGATCTCCGTCGACCCTTCTCTCTTTTGTAAATTAGGAATCCGATACAAGAAGATTTGTAATTTCTTTTCTAAGTCTGTTAGAAAGATGTTGTATCGAGAGAATTATAATTAATTTTTTTATGAGCCTATCAGAGAGAATAATACAAATTTAATTCTTAATTGTCTTCTTCAATTTTCCCAACAAACAAAAGATAGAGACTCCGCTGGAGACTAGCTTTTTCACTGATGAAGAAGTGGTAGTACAATCCCACGTTAACCTCGCTAGAACTATGGTTGAGACTCTCATTGTGGAGTTTGATCAAGCCAAGTATGAGTACTTACTCTCCTACGGATCCCTTAGCCCAAAGGCTATGCGTAAGATCCGTAAAGTTTATAAGACTAAATCTCCAGTTGTGACCGACTCTTCGAAGGACTATCTTCCCTGGGGGTTGCACTCTTCATACAGTCCCCTCTCTGAAGGAGAATACTTAGCTTTGGCTAAACTCATCAATCGAGTTGAAGGTTTCATGCCCGTGCCTAAACAGCAGGTATCGGGTCACAAGAGTTTTATCATCACAACTAACTTGATCAGTACAGATGGTGATGTTGCTGTAAAAGCCTTAAAACAGGCTAAGAAGAATACCGCTTGATAAAGGAGAAGATCTTGATGATGAGCACAACTCTGAGAAAGCCGATCTCTCAACCAATGCGAGCCTCATGTTTGTGAGTCGAAACGCGTTCCCGAGCTCTGTGTTTCAATTTAGAAACAAGAGCCTCGCGTTCATAAGCCAAAATAAGAATCTCGTGTGAACCAAGTTGAACACAGCCCTCAATGGCATGCTATGCAACCATAACATAGCTCTCAGAGGCATGTTTTACAATCAAAAGGCAGCCCTCAGGGGTACGTTATTCAAGCAGAATGCAGCCTTCAGGCCTGCATCTTACCTTTAGAACGCAGCCCTCAGGCCTGCATTTTACCTTTAGAACGTAACTCTTAGGCCTGTGTTTTACCATCAGAATGCATCCCCTATGACTACGTTGACTAGCTAGAATGTAGCTCATAGAGGCACATTTCACCAACAAAACGCAGACCTCAGTCTTGCGTTCTTCAATCTAAACACGACCATCGTGTCCCTTCTTCAGGACACGATGTGATTCGTCATGTGAAAAAATACCAACATGGATTTAAGATCCATGTTAACCAAGAATCAGTCATGTCTACTGATGGACAGGGGGTTCCAGCTTCAACCTCACGTTTAGTGAGAAATGCTTCCCAAGTCTCCGTTTAAGGGAACTTTTATAAAGAGAAAGACCGGTGCAACAAGCCACTCATTCATGTTAATGTGTGTGGTTTATTTTTATAGTCCTCTCAGAATGCCAATGTTGTGCTTTTGTGCCTGGGCGACCAATGTTCGACCGATTAACGTGCGTTGCTCGACCAAGCAAGTGATAATGTTATTACAAGAAGAAGCTGTTGGGTCCTTTTGTTTTGATGATGTTTAACAAACAACTTACTACTAATGTTGTTTGTCTAGTGTTTGTGTTTTATATTTATTCTAGGCAAACAACGTGTTGGAGGATGGATGGAATTATGCCACAATGATCATATCAAATGGAGGTTAGTGAAAATAGTGGACTGAAGCAAATAATTTCAAGTCTAAAAGCACTTCCTAGCTTCATCCGCAAGTTTACCAAGAAGAGCTTATTGAAGATCAAGATCTAGCTTGGGTAATTTAGTTTAGGTTTATATATTATGTGTGTTAGTACTTTAAGCTCAATCATATACACACATACACGCTTTGGTTTTGTATATATAGTTATATATATACATATATGTTTTGGTTTAGTTATATACATATGAAACAATATATATCTTCATATACACTTTTATATGTTTCATATTCTATTGTATTTGGTAAAATATTATGTTTTTGGTTTATAGATTTAACAACTATAGTTTATACTTTTTACCAAGTCTATAAAGTCATACAAGAAGTTTCAAAACATGGTTTAAGTCTAGTGTCAAAAACAAGTGTTTTTTATTTACATGTTTTGGACTATTTTGTGAAATGTGAAGATTTCTCATTTGGGAGATGCTTTTTGAAAACCAGTTTTTTGTAACATGCGTATTATCATGTTTACAATCATTTCCCAAAGTTATATATTTTTCTGAATTTATTTGTTATTTTTAAAAGAGGTTTGAAAATCAGATTTTTGTTTCAAAACAGGCTGATAACCTGTTATCAGTCAACTGGTCAGTCGACTGAAGAAATCGCCTAGAACAACAAATAGTTTCTGTTTTGTTTTGATCGACTGACCAGTCGACTGATGAGTTCATCAGTCGACTGATAAGGTTATCAGTTGACTGATGAGCTGAAAAATGCCTCAACGGTCAGCTCATCAGTCGACTGATGAAACCTGTCAGTCGACTGATGGCATCATAACGGCTAGTTTTCCAGAATTTTTAGTTTTTATTATTTTGTCTTTTTGTGATGTTTTCTCTTGGTTTTTGGGATTGTTTCATGAGCCTATATATACCCCTTGACCTCTAACATTCTGAGGTAATCAAGAAAAGTTTTAAACATGTTTTAAAAAAGTTTAAGTTTGTTTTAAGTTTGTTTAAGAGTTTGGTTTGTGAAGAAATTTTCACTAGAGCTTGAGGAAGATCATCAATTGTGTTTGAGCATTCAACTCTTCTCCCTCTCTCTCTTGATCCATAGAGAAGTTTCCCTAAACTCTTTTTCTAGCTTTATATCTATTTGTTTGATTATCATTTTATTAAAGCTAGTTTTATATTGAGTTTAGATTTGATTAATCTCTTTGTTTACACACACAACCATTGAGCTTATTGTATTTCATACATAGTATAATTTAGGTTGTGGGGAGTGTGACTTAGAGAGTGAGCCTATATTGTGTTCTCATCCATTATAGAGAACAAATTTATTTGTATTGTGAGTCTAATTATGTTGAACACTTTGTAATACACTTGTACACCGAGAGGAGTATATGGTGAGAGACGGGGTCGTCCCAAGAGGAGTGGGGTAGGTGGTAATGCCTAGAGGTAGGTTGTAATTCCTAACACTTGAGGGAGACACGGGCTAGAGACCAACACTTGAGGTGGTAGTAAGTGTGATTGCAAGAGTGTGAATTATAAAGTTTTCGGTGAACTAGAAAACCGAGTGTGAGGTGTAAACGTTATTCGGGTGAGCGTAGAAAACCCGATTATGATAGTGGAGATCTCCTCGAGATGAGGAGCGAACACATAGGTCGTGGGGACCGAACTCCATGATCATATCGTTTGTTTGCGTTTGTCATTGGCGTTCCTTTATATTCGTGCTTATCATTTATATCGCCTTTATCAATTGCATGTTGTTTATATTGCCCTCTATCTTGTTTATCTTGTTTATGTTTATTTCACCCTTGTGTTAGTTTTATATCCTTGCATATATATCTTGTAGTATATCTAATTTGCTAGGATATTTGTTAATAAGTTTTAATTTGGCATAAATCGGATTAGATTAGCATAAACCCTATTCACCCCCCTCTAGGGTTCCTTCCTAGTGGCATTAGGGTGCTTTCAATTGGTATCAGAGCTTGGTGCTCTTTGATTTAAGGTTTAATCGCATTGAGTTAAAGATCCAAGTTATCTTTTTGTGCTAATCTAGTTTGAGATTTGTTGTTATCTTGCTTGCATACATATATATATATTATGGATATGAATGGTGCATCTTGTTTAGGCTTGATCCTAGTGTTGCTCCAAAATATAGAAACTTCCTTTATGATTAATGGTGTTTTAGATTCAAAATATTTGTTCAATCTAAAAATATAGATTTGTGGGAAGTTATTAATTGTGCTTACATTGTGCCCACTTTGGAAAAATCCAAGTGAAGCAATCATGATAAAAAGATGTTTACAATGAACAAGTTGGTGTTAGAATTTATGCATAATGCTTTTGGACCATGTATTTCTAACGAACTTGCTCATTTTGATAGTGCTTATACAATATGGAAACTTTTTAAAGCACATCAAGGGAACTTGGAGGCGATCCGACGATCTTTGGCGGTTCACTCTTCAAGTTCACATGGAGCCTCATCATGCACACGACCACTAGGCGACAGCCCTAGTGTGGTAAGCGATTCGGAATCCGAAAGTGAATTAACTATTGATGAACTCGCTTGTGCCTATGAGAGATTAATGCATGCCTACACTAAGTTGCATAATAATTTTACTAATTTAAAAAGCAAGCATATAGAATTAAAATTCGATCATGAGTTATTAGCTTCTAAGTTTGATACTATCTCTTTTTTAAAATGTGATCCTTAAAGAAAATAATGAGAAATTAAAATCGGATCATGTTTCTTTAATTTTAAACTTTGCTAAGTTAACTCATGAGAAAGATAATGCCATATTAGAAGTAGAAAACATGAAAAATAATGTTACCTCTTTTGCTAATAATCATATTTGTTCTACTTCTAATAACAATGCTTGTATGCATAATGATGATTTGAATCATGTTAAGAATCGTATATCATATCTTGGTTCTACACTAAAAACATGCATTGTTAAAAATGATAAGCTTATGGACTTGTGTGAAAAGTCCCGTACAAATGTTTCTAAGAAACTCATACACTATGCACACATATATAACAAAGTTTACAAATGCTCTATTTGTGGCCGTAAAGGCCGTCTTGCTAAATTTTGTTATAATGCACAAAAATCCTCTAAATCCAACAACATCGACACTTGTGCATTCTATCAAGCTTCATCTTCATCTACTCATACACGTGTACATGCACACACTCATAAAGTTCATCATAAGCATGCTCATGTGTTTAAATGTGATTATCGTGGTCATTTTGGCCATTTGGCAAAGTTTTATTTTGATTTGAAAAAGAATTCTAGTTTGCCAAATGTTTCTAGTAGACCACATATTTTTAAATATGATTTTTGTGGTAGATTTGGCAATTTGGCAAAGTTTTGCTTTGATTTGAGAAAATATTCAAACTTGCCAAAATTTTTAAATAAACCACGTTTGTTTAACAATGTTTCTCATTTGCAAAATAAATTTATAAGACCATCTATTTTTGCAAATGAATCCCATGCACAAGTTTGTGGTCAACAAAATCAAAAGGGCCTCTTTCATTGCTCTTATTACAATCGGAAAGGTCATTTGCACAATTTTTGTTTTGACCATGTTCGTGCACTAAATGCGCCCAAATGGGTTCATAACCCTAGGGCTTTGAGCTTAAATGATAGAGGTCATGTCCCTAAACCTTTTGGTACCAAGAACACTTGGGTATCAAAATAAATTTGATTTTTAAACCAAGAATTTTAGTGTTTTTATTTTTCTTTTCTTGGTTTTGAAAATTATGCTTTGAAATTTTTGAATATGAAAACAATTTTTCCTTGATCAAATCTTTTGTTTTCATGACTATTAGTTTCGTTTTTTTATTGAGAGGTTTGTGTTTATATTACCCTCCGGGTTTATTGGGTGTTTATTTCCCAAATCATGTTTACTGGGTACTAAAATGTTTATATGGGTTGAAACAAGCTTAAGAGCTTGATATGGTTGCCTCCCTTTCTTTATAAAAATCAATGATGGTTTGGTTTTATGTTTTTATATGATTTAATGTGATTTATGATTTCATTTGAGTGATTTGTTTTCATTTGAAAACTTTTTGCATGATTCTCATGTTCTTTTTCTTTTGATTTCATAAATCTACTTTTAAACATGGTTTTCATGTTTGTATAATGAGACATTATTTCATAATGACATATCAATATGTGTTCTCATTGTCTTTTTGTATGTGAGTTGTACCTAGCTTGTTTTTCTATTTCTATGTTTTCTCACATATGTATGCCTTAGTATTCATTGCATATATTCTATAAGACATTTTGATAGGGGGAGATTTTCCCTATATTTGTTTTATACTCACCGTGCTTATTTGTAGGGGGAGCTTTCGCTCTCTTCTTTCTTTTGTTTTTCCCCTTTTTGATGTTGTCAAAGGAGGAGAAATATTGTGAGTATATCTTGTTTTGGTTATATGCATGATAATTCTAATTTACATATTAATTTCCTTTCATGCATATATCTTTTTTTTTGTAAATTGTTTGTCATCATCAAAAAGGAGGAGATTGTTGGGTCCTTTTGTTTTGATGATGTTTAACAAACAACTTACTACTAATATTATTTGTCTAGTGTTTGTGTTTTATATTTATTCTAGGCAAACAACGTGTTGGAGGATGGATGGAATTGCGCCACAATGATCATATCAAATGGAGGTTGACGGAAATAGTGGATTGAAGCAAATACTTTCAAGTCTAAAAGCACTTCCTAGCTTCATCCGTAAGTTTACCAAGAAGAGTTTATTGAAGATCAAGATCTAGCTTGGGTAATTTAGTTTAGGTTTATATATTATGTGTGTTAGTACTTTAAGCTCAATCATATACACACATACACACTTTGGTTTTGTATATATAGTTATATATATACATATATGTTTTGGTTTAGTTATATAAATATGAAACAATATATATCTTCATATACACTTTTATATGTTTCATATTCTATTGTATTTGGTAAAATATTATGTTTTTGGTTTATAGATTTAACAACTATAGTTTATACTTTTTACCAAGTCTATAAAGTCATACAAGAAGTTTCAAAACATAGTTTATGTCCAGTGTCAAAAACAAGTGTTTTTCATTTACATGTTTTGGACTATTTTGTGAAATGTGAAGATTTCTTACTTGGGAGATGCTTTTTGAAAACCAGTTTTTTTAACATGTGTATTATCATGTTTATAATCATTTCCCAAAGTTTTATATTTTTCTGAATTTATTTGTTATTTTTAAAAGAGGTTTGAAAATCAGATTTTTATTTCAAAACAGGCTGATAACCTGTTATCAGTCAACTGGCCAGTCGACTGATGACATCAGTCGACTGATGTGTCGACTGAAGAAATCGCCTAGAACAACAAATAGTTTCTGTTTTGTTTTGATCGACTGGCCAGTCGACTGATGAGTTCATCAGTCGACTGATAAGGTTATCAGTCGACTGATGAGCTGAAAAATGCCTCAACGGTCAGCTCATCAGTCGACTGATGAAACCTGTCAGTCGACTGATGGCATCATAACGGCTAGTTTTCCAGAATTTTTAGTTTTTATTATTTTGTCTTTTTGTGATGTTTTCTCTTGGTTTTTGGGATTGTTTCATGAGCCTATATATACCCCTTGACCTCTAACATTCTGAGGTAATCAAGAAAAGTTTTAAACATGTTTTAAAAAAGTTTAAGTTTGTTTTAAGTTTGTTTAAGAGTTTGGTTTGTGAAGAAATTTTCACTAGAGCTTGAGGAAGATCATCAATTGTATTTGAGCATTCAACTCTTCTCCCTCTCTCTCTTGATCCATAGAGAAGTTTCCCTAAACTCTTTTTCTAGCTTTATATCTATTTGTTTGATTATCATTTTATTAAAGCTAGTTTTATATTGAGTTTTGATTTGATTAATCTCTTTGTTTACACACACAACCATTGAGCTTATTGTATTTCATACATAGTATAATTTAGGTTGTGGGGAGTGTGACTTAGAGAGTGAGCCTACATTCTGTTCTCATCCATTATAAAGAACAAAATTATTTGTATTGTGAGCCTAATTGTGTTGAACACTTTGTAATATACTTGTACACCGAGAGGAGTGTGTGGTGAGAGACGGGGTCGTCCCAAGAGGAGTGGGATAGGTGGTAATGCCTAGAGATAGGTTGTAATTCCTAACACTTGAGGGAGACACGGGTTAGAGACCAACACTTGAGGTGGTAGTGAGTGTGATTACAAGAGTGTGAATTGTAAAGTTTTCGGTGAACTAGAAAACCGAGTGTGAGGTGTAAACGTTATTCGGGTGAGCATAGAAAACCCGGTTGTGATAGTGGAGATCTCCTTGAGGTGAGGATCAGAGACGTAGGTCATGGGGACCGAACTCCGTGATCATATCGTTTGTTTGCGTTTGTTATTGGCGTTCCTTTGTATTCGTTCTCCAAGCGTTAGAGATATCGCTAATGAGTTTGAAGGAATCTACCAACGCACTCAGACGCGAACAAGAGCCATACCTCTTGTCAACTATTAGAGATTAGCTAGAAGAGCTACATCCGATGGTGAGCATTCAACTATTGTAGAATCTCAATCCCCTAGCTCTTTCGTAGAACATGAGAGCTCCACCTATATGACGGGAAACCATGAAGATCTCGTGAAGAGACTTGATGAGCAGAAAGCTATTATCAAAGCACAACAGGAAGCCATCAATGAATTCCAGATCCTGATGACTCAATATTTCACAGACATGGATAAATCTCAGAAGAAAAATTCGCCGCCATGGCAAGAATCTTCTCTCAGAAGAAAATTGTCTTCATCCCGATCTCACACAAGCAAAGGGAAGGAAAAAGTGGTTGATTATGCTGCTTCTGACCAAGAAGCCCACAATCTAGAATCTTCCCCTAATGAAGGAAGAGAGACTGAGAACAAGTAGAATCTCCAGTCTGCCAAAATAGAAGAATTGGAAGCCCGCCTCAATGCTATTTCTAACAGAAGTGAGCTTTAAGATGAGGGAGTTGCTAGGCCCTATCCTGCCGAATGGGATGCAGCCCCTTATCCTCTAAAATTTGAGGTCTCTATGCTATAAACTTTTAACGGCATGGGATCACCGAATCAACATATCTATCATTTTAAGTTACAGATTAGGAATGTGATATCAAACGACTCCATACTGGCTCGATTGTTCATTGGCACCCTCAAGGAAGTTACCTTTGAATGATTTAGGAAACTGCTTGCCGGATGAATCCAAAAGTGCGTGAATATAGAGAGACTCTTCCTATTAAAATTCTTTGAAGAGGATACAGAAGTATCTATCTATACCCTTCTCGCCACTAAGCAGAAGAAGAGGGAACCCGTCAAAGCCTTTGTCAAGCGGTTCCAAAGCATGACTCTTCGATGTTCCTCAGGTATGACACAGTCTATCTTAGTGAAGACCTATCGACACAACTTACAGACTAACCTTCTAGCACAAATGAGGGTTGCAGAATACCATTCCGGGAGAAAACTAATCTCTCAATGCGAACAGGCTCAAAAAATTATTACCAGGGTCAAAACCGAAGTACAAAGTAGGCAGAATCAACCTGAGCAATGGGACCAAGCCCAATCTTCTCAGTCAAAAAGGAAAGATACTACGATCACAGAAGCCAATCCTCTTCAATAGGATGACAGGTCCACAAAACTATTACGTTAACAGTTACCTATGATAGCCAAACCCTTCAGATAACGACTTGCTGTGTGATTTATTCCAATCATAGTCGTTATACTCCAATATCACTAAACGACTTGACGGATAGTGGTCTACTAGGCGATGTGCCTTCTCTATCCCTTTTTTCCCCTGCACTTGTTCAAGACTGGGGGTTGGTTTATTTGTGGTCCACTGGATTATGAGTAATAATTTTTTTGAGTTGTCATGTTCAATAGAATACCTCTGCCAACCACAAAATCCATAAATACTGTCACATTAACATTACACCTCTGATAATTAGCTTATCGACTCTCTTCAATAGAGCTAGAAGTCCTTAAAGTTGCTCCGATCGCAACAAATTCCTATCACGTTAACATCACACCTCTGAAAATCCACTTATCAATCCTCTTCAATAGGATGATAAGTCCATAAAGTTGCTCCGATCGCAACACATTCTTGTCATGTTAATATTACACATCTGACAATCCACTTATCAATCCTCTTTAATAGGATGATAAGTCCATAATCTTGTTCAAATCACAAATACAAATTCTGTCACGTTAATATTACACCTCTAATGACGTCAAGTTAACAAAACACCTCTGACGATCAAATCAACTTATCAACTCTCTTCAATAGAACGATAGGTCCACAAACCCGTTAAGTTAACATCACACCTCTGACGACCAAATCAACTTATCAACTCTCTTCAATAGAGGGATAAACCCATAAAATACTATTAGGTTAACATCACACCTCTAACAGTTAAACCCCCTAATGAATTTGTTAATCCTTTTTCAACAAGAAAAATTAGTTTTTATTATAAAATCCCTAGCAGATTAAAGATTTTCTGGAATTATCCTAGTGATAATAAAGAAAATTTCTGAATTTCATCCTAAGTAAAAATTCATGCCAAGTTAATACTACACCTTTAGCAATTTCAACTTTCTATCAGTGTTTCAAGTAAAAACATAACACAGGAAGAAACAACGGTAAAGCCTACGCATTCAATATCGTAGCAGATTGTTATTAATAACACCATAATCGATCCCTAATTAGAGATAAGCCTACACCTGACACGCGTTACCGGGTAGTCCATTCCCATGAAATTGATGAAGTCTATGTATTCAGTATCATACCACTAAGTCTAAGAGACTTCATTCTTTTAGTACAACGTTACATGTGGAACGGATTTAGATAATCTACATGCTAGCCTAACTCAAACGTTAGTCGTTAAAGGCTTATCAAATCCGTTGATGGCCGAGGGTTTGCCAAAAATCCTATAAATATTTGTGGGCCCATCAGCTGAATGGATGTGAGCCATGACGTGACGTTTGAAAGCTTCTACTCATAAGTAACTTGTACCATCGCTACAGTTTCTCTTTGAAGCTCATCCTCACACAGGTCCTGCATGGTAAAATCCCTTCAACCAAGATGCTTTCGAAGTAGGTGCAGAGAACAACTCCTTTATGATAAGGAATCAACAGCTCCAAGATCAGAGTTGAGATCCAAAGTATTTTGAAAATTCGTTCCAGTCAACCGCAAACTTTCAAAAACTTTGGAGGGGGTTCTGTAGGCTGTCTAAAAATTACTGCAAATAGCTGATCCCCATCAAACACTAATGATAGAAGTTATAATCTGATGGCTTCCAGAAGGCTACAATTTGAAAACTTTTACGTAGATTGATGAATGTTACAATCTGGCAACCTTCACAATAACCGATGAGAGCCCTAATTCAATAGCCTTCACAATCAATATCAGGAGTTATAATCTGATGACTCTCATATTTTCAAGGAGCCAAGACGAAGGTTACAAGATGACGATCTTTGCAACGCTCTAGCAAAAGAGACTACAACTTGACAGTCTCTTTAAATCAAAACGCAGATACCTCTCAAACCGTAAGGAATTTGGCAAAATGGATAGGAGCAAACAAAACCCTTTGGGTCAATTTGGTCGGGTCCGTCTCATTAAGATAGTCGGTTTTCATATATATTTTCTCCAATTCCGACTTACGGTTTGAAAGTTATGACCTATTCTTCGCAGCAAGTTATGTTCAGAACACTGTTTGCAAGACTGGACTTCGCCTGAAGCTTGCCAAGCTCACCTGAGGCACGCTTCTGTATTCCAGAGTCAAAATGATGCAACCACTGTGTAATCTAGCTACAAACGCAGCTCAAACCCAGCTCAAACCCAGCTTAAATACAGCTTCCAAATGCTATAAACGCAGCTTCCAAGTGCTGCAAACGCAGATTCTAGGTGCTGCCAACGCAGCTCCCAACTACTGTGTTTGAACATAGAATTCATGCTAGAACGTGAATTTTGCGTTTGACTCATTCAAACAAAATTTGAACGGTTTCAAAACTGTTTTCCACGATTTGAGGAGATCACTCCCTCACTTAGGAGTGATTTAAGGGGGCGGTAACACCCCATAAACCTCCATTAAGAAGCGGATTAAGGGACGATTACACTTGAAAATCCCCCTATAAATATCAGAAACTCAACTGAGTTCAGGATATTTTCAAATCAATCTTTTGGAGATCGGCACAAGGCTTTTTGGCAGAAGAAATATCTTGACAATCTTCAGATCTTCAGAGTTGTTCTTGGAGCTTTCATCAACCTTGGATTACAAACCGATTTTTGATTAAATTAATCAACTCTTTTACAGAGTTTATAACTCGCTCAGAGTTCCCTAACTCATTAAGAGTTTCAAACTTGCCACACAAGTTCGTCCAAGATTTCGAGTCAAGAGGCAAAGATCGTGTTCCACGAGGTGAAGCGTTCGGATCATCAACGGAAAGCAAACTCGATACGAACATCGAGGGAGGCATTCCATCGATACCAAGAAGAACTTAGGTTAAACAAAGGGAAAGGTCTCTGTTGATCTTTCTCTCTTTTGTAAATTAGGAATCTAATACAAGAAGATTTGTAAATTTTTTTTTCTAAGTTTGTTAGAGAGAGATTGCATTGAGGGAATTGTAATTTTTTTTTCTAAGTCTATTTGAGAGAATAATATAAATTAAATTCTCCATTTTCTTCTTTCGATTTCCCACCAAACAAAGTCACTTATCATTTAATTCTTCTAGTTCTTGAAGACGTAGCTGATGTTGCTCTTCATCTGTCATCTCGTCGCCAGGCCAATTCTTAAGGATGAGGTCTGAATTTCTAAGGGTAATACGGCTTCACAGCCATATACCAAAGAAAATGGAGTGGCTTTTGTCGGGGTCATCACTATTGTGCGATAAGCCCATAAATATTCACTGAGCTTTTCGTCCCAATCACGTCGACTCTTGGAGACAAACTTTTTAAGAAGTTTTATGATGGTTTTGTTGAAAGCTTCCGTAAGGCCGTTAGCTGGTAGATAATATGCCATTGATGTGACACTTTGGATTCTGAACTTATTGCAAAACCTCTGAAACCCGTGACTGACAAATTATATTCCGTTATCATGGACTATCCGTCTTGGTACACCAAAGCGGTAAATGACGTGATGCTTGATGAACTTGATCACATTTGAAGTCTTGACTTCCTTCAAAGGAATGGCTTCTGCCCTCTTGGAGAAGTAATTGGTTACTACTAAGATAAGCCGATGTCCTTTGGATGTTGGTGGAGCAATAGGTCCAACAATATCCATCCCCCACATCTCAAATGGCCAAGATGAAGATGTTGGATGCAGATTTCTTGGCGCTTGATGAATGAAGTCACCATGGATTTGGCTTGCATGATATCGTTTAGCATAATCAACAGTGTCTGCGAACATCCTTGGCCAATAGTAGCCAATTATTCGGAGTCGATCCCCTAATTTAGCTCCGGGCTAGTGAGCATTACACATTCCATCATGAGCTTCTTTAAGAGCCTCCTACGCTTCTTTTTTGGAAAGGCAGTGAAGCAAGACTCTATCATGTGATTTTTGGTACAAGATTTGAGAAACCGCATCATAATAGAATCGAAGGGCCTTCCGTTTGACGATGACCACTTCCTTAGAATCATCGGATAGTATCCCGTACAAAACATAGTCAATATATGGGAACTGCTAATCCCTTGGTTCGATCTCAATTGAAATTGCACAGGCAATCTCCGCAGTTGTCTAATTTGAGCAGTCTTCTAGGAAACTTATGGTGATACAAGTCACGGCCTATAACGAATATTGTTGTTTCAGCCTTTGATGACAATGCCAATGGAGATGCCAGTGAGGCTAAAGCATCTGCATAGGTGTTCTCGACTCGAATAAAGAAGCCTTGAAACTTTTGGGCTAACTCTAATGCTACAAAATGGTATGAGACTAAATCCTCATTACGCACTTTATATTCTCCCCGGACTTGATTCACAATGAGCTGAGAATTACCAAAAGCCTTGAGATATCAAATGTTGAGTTCCTCGGCTAACTGCATCCCTAGTAGTAGAGCATTGTACTCTGCTATATTGTTGGTGTAGGCTTGATTAAGAAGAAACCTCTTGGGATTACGTGACCATTTGGGGATACGAATACTACCCCCACACCAGCGGTGATACCTCTGTTCGGGTTTGCCCTAGATTCACCGTCAAAGAATAATTTCCATACTTGCATGATTTCTTGGGTTACACAAGCTTTGGAAACTTCATCTGGCATGTCCTCATATAATTTGGAAGAATCAAATATCAGATGACTAGCTAGGAAATCTATCAGAGCTTAGCCTTTAACAGCCTTTCGAGGCATGAATTGTATGGAATATTACGATAGGAGTATCGCCCATTTTGCTAGACAGCAATTTAGTGAAGAGGGTTTTGTTACGAGCAGCCTCGAAGGATTTACCTTGGAAATGACATGGATTGATTGATCGACCAGATAGTGTCGCATTTTCTGGACTGCAAATACTAATGCAAGGCACTCTTTTTCTACTAGATTGTACCGGTGTTCGGCTCCAATCATGATTCAACTGAGGTAGTAGATTTCTTGCTCATGTCCTTGGTCATTGTTCTGGGCTAATAAAGCTCCAAGAGAATGATCCATGGTTCTCACATATAATAGGAATGGTTTTCCTGATACTTAGGCCACAAGGACGGGTGGCTAAGTGAGGTATCGCTTGATCTCCTCAAACGCCTTTTGACAATCTTCATCCTAAACGAATAAGCCTCCTTTCTTCATTGACATGGTGAAAGGTTGGCAGCATCCCGAGAGATTTGATTTGAATCTCTGGATGTAAGCCAATCTGCCTTGCAAGCCTCCGAGCTCTTTGATGTTTCTCGAAGGTAGCATTTCTTGGATGGCACAAACCTTTTCCGGGTCGAGGGAGATCCCTTTAGATGTGACTATGAATCCCAGATATTTACCACTGGCTACCCTAAGAATGATTTAGTCAGGTTCATCTTCAGTTGATGTGCTCGCATGATATCAAACATCATCCTCAGATCTGTAAGATTATCTCATTTGTTTTGGCTCTTCACTACAATATCATCTACACATCATTCAATCTCTTTACGTAGATGTTCATGGAAGATTGTATTCATGGAACGTTGATAGGTTGTGCCAGCATTCTTCAATCCAAAGGGCATCACTGTGTAGCAATACACTCCTAATGGTGTTCTAAAGATAGTGTGCTTTTCGTCTTCAGGGTATATTTTGATTTAGTTATACCCTAAAAACTCGTCCATGAAAGACATCCTCTCATATCCACAAGTATTATCGATCATAACATCTGTGATGGGGAGTAGAAATTTGTCTTTCGGACATGCAATGTTTAGGTCATTAAAGTCGATACAAATTTAGACCTTTTTATTTTTCTTGGGCACAGGAACTATGTTAGCCACCCAGTCAGGGTGTTATTCCTCTTTAATAAAGCCCGAGTCGATAAGCTTTTTGACTTCTGACTCAATCGCCTCCATGATCTCTGGACAAAACTGACGTTGTTGTTTCTTAATAGGCTT
The DNA here is from genome assembly GCF_001876935.1 of Asparagus officinalis. NCBI lineage: Eukaryota > Viridiplantae > Streptophyta > Magnoliopsida > Asparagales > Asparagaceae > Asparagus > Asparagus officinalis. The sequence goes on from NC_033795.1 coordinate 32,413,067, forward strand.
CGCATCCGGATCAATGTTAAGATAATGCATGGCTACTTTAGGATCAAGACCAGACATGTCTTCATAATTCCAAGCGAAGATATTTATATATTCTCTGATGATAGATATGAGGTCTTCTTTCTCGGATGGTGATAAGCTCTCGCTTATGAAGATTGGTCTGGGATTGATTTCATCCCCCATGTTGACATGGATTATCTTATCTTTTGTGGGCGGCTCACGTTATTCGAAGCATATGTCCCATAAAATGTTAAGGTGTTTGATCCAATAGTCATTGGTTGACTTAATCAACTTTTCATCATCCTCCTCTGCATTTTCATCTGGATGACTAGACGAAGTAATGTTCACAAACATGTTTTTAAAAAATGTTCCGATGTTCACATCAGATTCCCATGATGATGTTCCGGATGAATGGTCTTACCGTAGACAATCATCGGCTTTATTTTCTAAAAGGGGAGGATTTGAAACATAACCTAACCCTCTTTCAGTTTTATGATAATAATCAGGAGGTTTTCCTTCATGGGTGCGATTTTGAGTTGGTACTCGTCTCCCTTTCCCGAAGTTTAAACCTTCATGTTTATTAAACTCATAACCCATTCTTCTCATCAGATGGATGGAATTGGGTTCATAATAATGAAATTGTAGGATTCCAAGATTCTCATATGAACTTTCTTGCTTGGGGGACTCAGGGTCGACTTTACCGAAATAGATTGACTTTTGGCCTTTCCTTTTAGACGGGACCATGAAGAAGCCTTTCTACACATCTTCCATCTCTTCGAATGTAGCGAAGGATGATTTGATTAGCAAATCAAGTGATGCCTCGGCATACAATGTGTGTCATGGATCTATACTTGCATTTGTATCTGTCTCTGTTTTCTCACATTCAGAGGAAACATCAGACAAGTAAGACAAATTAAAATCTTCATTAATGTATCACTCACCCTCACTCGGTACATCATTATTATTGAGCTCATTCTGGCTCATTACATTCAAATCTAACTCCCACG